>NC_142336.1:13783996-14158996 GCF_054954075.1 Amborella trichopoda
AACAATTAAATAAATATTTTTAAAAACTAAAATGACCAAACTACCCAAAAAAATGTTAAGGATGTTTTGGTTATTTTATTTTATTAAAAAATTATATTTTACATTGTGTCCCTATGAGATGATCCAACACCAAAAATTTGTTATCAATGTAATTTATAAAAAAATTAAAACAAATAGTATTTAGGCGTGATATTATGATCGGGGGCCATTTCAACCATCTAGATCAGACGGGATGGAAAGGGGTGGGATATATGAATTCCCGCATGTACTGTCCTTTAATTGAAGTAGTTCCACTTTTTAGATTTCCTTGGTACTTTGTGAGACTCTTTCCCCCCACTCTTTTACAGCTTTATGGAGGGGGACAAAACCCTGATGTACATACTCTATTAATAGTTTTCCTAGTCTACTGAGTAAAACATAGTAAGTACATAATCCGGTTCTCCACTTCAGTTGGCAAGGGTACCGGTGTGGTTAGTGTGAGGTTGCAACCTTAAACAATCCAATTCAAAATCTCTCGTTACTGCTTGTTACTTTGGCCAGGTTATTTGTAACTGCATATTTACAATACAAATATGGGGATCAGTTGGATCTTTGATTGAGTAAGATTCACTATTTTTTACCTACTCCATATCAAAGAGTAAGTCCAGTTTCAAGTTGCTGTGATTCTCATGCTCTGTAGGATTTGAACCTACGACTTCGGGTTTTAGAAACCCACATTCTACAGGCCGGGTTATTTGTAATTACATTTAAAAAAATTAAAGAAATATTTCAAAAAATTAAAATGACCAAACTACCCCTAAAATTGTTAGGGATGTTTTGGTTATTTTTATTTTATTAAAAAATTATATTTTACATTATGTCCCTATGAGATAATCCGACGCCAAAAATTTGGTACCCATGTAATTTATAAAAAATTAAAACAAATAGTATTTAGGCATGATATTATGATCGGGCCATTTCAACCATCCATTAGATCATACGGGTGGGAAAAGGGTGGGATATATGAATTCCCGCATATGCTTTCCTTTAATTGAAGTAGTTCCACTTTTTATATTTCCTTAGTGCTTTGTGAGGCTCTTTCCCCATTCTTTTACTGCTTTATGGATGGGGACAAAAGCCTGATGTACATACCGTATTAATAGTTTTCCTAGTCTACCGAGTAAAACATGGTAATTACATAATCTGGTTCTTCACTTCAGTTGGCAAGGGTACCAATCAAATATGGTTGTGGTTAGTACAGTGTTTGCAAAATTGGCCAATCTAACCGGCAACCGCTCAGTTAGATCGGAACCGATCAGTAATCGATTCCAGTGGTTCCAGTTTTGGGCGGTTTGGTGTTCAACTGATATTTCAAACTTTACATACAATACTACTTCAAAATTATATAAGATGTATTAAAATGTTTTATTGGTTAGCTTTGATGGTTAAGTTTAATGTGAATCATGGTTTGAATCCCAATGCAAAAAATTTACAGCCCACGGGATTCGAATTTGAAACAAGTTATTTATTATTAGTCCCACTAACCAATACATCATTTACTATTTGTTTGATAAAAAGAATTGCCTATATCATATATAAATATATAACTTAAGTTTTTCTTCATTTTCTTTTAAAAAAAAGAGTTGGTCAAGTTGATTTTTTTAACACTATTTTAATATTCTTTACATTATGGTAAAGAATAAAAAAAAATTTGGTCAATGATACTTTTATATTTTTCCATCTTTTTCAGAAAATTTTTAAAATACCCTTAAGCACAAATCGATTCATTAAAATCAATTTTTTTCATTAATTTTCAACTTCATTTGAGTGTGTTTTGTTTTAATCGCATTCTTTATACGCTTTTCATATTTTAATAGATTTTTTTTTGTATCTTTTTGTTTTTTTAACACTTTTTTTATCCTATGGGACTTGTCCGGTTAGATCGGTTGAATCAGCCGGTTTACCAGTTAGGCCGGTTAAATCACTTCCGGCCCATGTCCGGTTAACTGTTCCGGTTCGATTTTTTGAACACTAGGTTGCAACCTTAAACAATCCAATTCAAAATCCCTCGTAGTGCCTATTACTTGGTCGGATTATTTGTAACTGCACATTTACAATACAGACACTGGGATCTTTTGGATCTTTGATCGAATAAGATTCACAGTAGGTCCAATTTCACTGATGCTTCTAGTTTCAAGTTACTGTAATTCAATACAAGAAGAAGGAATCATGCTATGTAGGATTAGAACCTACGACATCGGGGTTTGGAGACCCACATACTACTAAACTGAACTAAGAGTGCTTTCTCACGACAGTATATACTGTCGAAAACAAAAAGGTTCTTTTTGTATCCCCTAATTTAGCATGTATATAGTCTCCTTAAGGATTTTGTCTATGTGATTTCCAATTGATCCCTTGTTACTAGCCTTTGCCCTTAAAAAAAAGGAAAAATTATATAAATATCCGTTTTAGTTCTCTTATTACCAAAACACCAAATATTTTCCGTTATTACTGATATGCCCATTTTTTGGACTTCATAACAATTTTTTTTGAAAAAGACAAAAGTACTCATTTTTAGTTTTCAAAAACCGAAATCAGGCCAATTTTCGTTTATAAAAAACCCAAAATTTTAAATTTTCGGTTCTACAAGAACCGAAATTTTATTTCTCTCTCTTGTGTGTCCTTTGCATATTCTCTCTCTACCTCTCTCTCTCTACATTACACGGGTAAAAATGGTTTTTTTTTAACTCTCTATCTCCCCTTCACCCAATGTTCTTTTTCTCTAGGTGAGTTTCACCTAGCGTATTTCATAATCCCTGAGATTTTTCCTAAATTTAGGGGCTCAAATTAGTTGTTCCCCCTTATTTTATTGGATAACTATGACTTCATAGAGATAGAGAGAGAATACGCCACAAGATAGAGAAAACATTTTTCGGTTCTTGAATAATTGAAAATTTTAAATTTTTAGCTTTTCAAAAACCGAAATTGGTCTAATTTCGGTGTTTTAAAAACTGAAAATGGGTAGTTTAGTATTTTTTAAAAAAAAATTGTTATGAACTCCAAAAAATAGACATATCAGTAAGAATGTAAAGTATTTGGTATTTTGGTAATAACGGAAACTAAATAGATATTTACGCAATTTTCCCTAAAAAATAAGGGGCACACCTAAAAAAAATTAACTAAATATTTCAAAAAAATAAAATGACCCTAGGAGATGATCCGACGCCAAAAATTTGGGGTCAATGTATTTTATAAAAAATTAAAACAAAAAGTATTTAGGTGTGATATTATGATCGGGGCCATCTCAACCATCCATTAGTTCGGATGGGTGGGAAAGGGGTGGTATATATGAATTCCCGCATATACTTTTCTTTAATTGAAGTAGTTCCACTTTTTATATTTCCTTGGTGCTTTGTGAGACTCTTTCCCCACTCTTTTACTTTACTTGGTGCTTTGTGAGACTCTTTCCCCACTCTTTTACAGCTTTATGGAGGGGTCAAAAACCTGATGTACATACTATATTAATAGTTTTTCTAGTCTACTGAGTAAAACATAGTAAGTACATAATCCAGTTCTTCGCTTGAGTTGGCAATGGTACCAATAAAAAATGGGTGTGGTTAGTATAATCCAGTTCTTCACTTGAGTTGGCAATGGTACCAATAAAAAATGGGTGTGGTTAGTATAAGGTTGCAACTTTAAACAATCCAAGTAAGGCGCACCTCCAAATTTTGTCGTAATATATAATTTTGGTATAAAAAAGTCTTAGGATTACCTAAAGGGAATAGTTTATATAGATCCGAGGCTCTAAACAATCAAATTTGAGCTTACCTCAAAAATTTCACCAAAAGAGGTTCTTTTGATGCTCAAATATCTTCAAATTGATCATCTCGACATCAAGAAGCATGGACATGAGAAAAAAATGAATTTAAAGTTTTGGAAATAATGTATTTTGTAATATATTTTTGGACTGTCAATTTTTAAGATTTTCAAGTTTTCATAGATCTATCAATCTACACTATTTTTTAAGCTTTAAACTTTATAAATAATAGGAAAATATATTTTAAGGCTATCACAAAGATTTCCAATATTAAAACCACATTTCTCGACACTATTTGAACATCGGGTCTAATTTGATTGTTAGGCTCTATACAAACTGCACCCTTATCTAAAAACCTATTTTCGTCTCTAATTATAAAATTTTAAACTCCAAAAATGGTTAAAATCAAGAAATTTATAAACATATGAAAATCTTTAAAATAGACAGTCTAGATGATGTGTAGCACGATGCACTATTTGGAATTCAAAATCTTTTTTTTTTTTCATATTCATACATCTCGATGTCAAGATGATCAATTAGAGTTTTTCAACATTAAAACAATCTTTTCTGATGAATTTTTGAGGTGCATCTTTAATTCTACATTTTAAGGTTACAATCGTAAAGTTTTTCCTTGAAAATTATTTGAATGATTCACAAGGATGCTTTCTTGCCACTTGAAACTTGAAACTTCAGCCAAAACTCCTTTGGGATCATGGAAGGGACATATCGATAATGGACTTTTACTTGGATCAGTAATACAAAAATAATACGATTATGGTTGAGTGAGGTGCCGTCTTTGTCAATTTTTGTTTGGGAGATTGTAAAGGTTTCAATAAGAGGGCGTACAGTGCCATTTCTAGAATACATTATATATTTGCTCCCTCAGATAGAAAACATATTTAGGATGATTTTCTTAATAAGCAATCTTAAGCGTCCATTTTAGAATTACTATGTGAGCAATTTCATGAAAAAAATAAAAGAAAAGAAAAAGAGAATATGAGTTTTGAAATACTTATAAACTGTCCTAAATTTGAACAATATTGGCTCAGTTGTTATTTTTTAAGGTCAATATAAAATGGGTGCAGTTTGTATAGAGCCGAGGCTATAAATAATAAGATGTTGCCTACCTTCAAATAGTATCGAGAAATATGGTTTCAATACTGGAAAGTTTTGTGATCACCATAGATTATATTTTCATCTTTAGTTATAAAATGTAAAGCTTCAAAAATAGTTTAAATCGAGATTATGAAAACTTGAAAATCTTGAAAATTGACGGTCCAAAAATACGTTACAAGATGTACTATTTTCAAAACTTAAAATCCTTTTTTTTTTTCATGTCCATGCAGTTTGATGTTCGAGATGATCAATTTGATGATATTTGAGCATCAAAGCAACCTCTTCTAGTGAAAGTTTTGAGGTACGCTCTAATTTGATTGTTTAGAGCCTAGACTCTATATAAACTTTTTCCATATAAAATATGTATCTTTTTTTTATTTTTTCCTTAGATTCATGCTAGGTTGAGAAAGCTGCATCTCCAAAATTTGAGGTCCTAAAAACACTTCCTATTAGGTTTAAACCGGTGAACTAAATAAACAATATGCTCCTGCAGGAGCATGTAATCTTATAGCTTTTAATAATCCAAAACCATTATTTAAGGACACAATAATCCCGATTATCAAGGGGTCCAGATCTTGTCTGACGGGATACTGTAACTTCACCTCCATTATCAAGCAATCCACCCATTCGAGTATACATCATCCGAAAACACTTGCAATAAAGAAATCTTGAATTTGTTTGCCCCTTAGGAAAAGTATACAATAAGACCGTTACTTTGTTACATAATTCACCCATCTTACTTCCGAAAAAAGTTTACATAGGGCCAAGACTCTAAACAATCAAATTGGAATCTACCTCAAATATTTCACTAAAAGATGTTGTTTTGATGCCCAAATATCTTTAAATTGATCATCTGGAGATCAAGATGCATGTGCATGAGAAAAAAATGGATTTCAAGTTTTGGAAATAGTGCATCTTGTAGCGCGTTTTTGGACCGTTAATTTTCAAGATTTTCAAGTTTTCATAGATTTTCTCGATTTACATTATTTTTTAAGCTTTAAATTTTATAATTAAAGATGAAAATATATTTTAAAGCTATCACAAAGATTTCCAGTATTGATACCACTTTTATCGACACCATTTGAAGATCGGCTCAAATTTGATAGTTTCAAAGATAGTGTAGATCAAACAGATCTATGAGCACTTGATAATCTTCAAAATTAAAAGTCCAGAAAATGCATTACAATATACAGCATTTGGAAGACTTGAAATCCATTTTTTTTGTGTTCATACATCTTGAGGTCGAGATGATCGACTTGAGGATTTTTGGGCATCAAAATAACCCCTTCAAGTGAATTTTTGAGGTGTGGTTTAATTTGATTGTTAAGAACCTCACACTTATATATACAATTTCCATAAAATAAAGCAGTTTTTTCATTTCAAGGAAATATGCAGATTTTAGCACGCTCTTTCTCCATAAGAAATGAGAAATTGCATATAAGAAATTACAAAGGCTATCACCCATATGATTACCTCAAATATATCATAATAAGGCCACTCAATGGGTTAGAGGGCGATGAGAGAGAGAATGACCTAGTAAGTAGCAAACATTGCTTTATTTCTATTGGATCTCCAACTCCATCCATCACCATGCAAATAATTGTTGGACGACCATGATCCTCCTTAATATACTTTATTGGGTCATATGGATCATATTATACTTTCAATTTATCTAAAGAACTAATAAAAGGAAAGGGTTGTCATTATCATCATCGTTTAAGCATTATCCCGACTATTTAGGGTCGACTACACGAATCCTCCTCTAGCATTATGTTCTATCAAGGGTCATACTCTTAGTCGGACCATAAGTCATTACATCTCTTCTCACTACTTCTATCCATATCCTTTTAGGCCTTCCTCTTATCTATTTTTTTTTTTTTGTGAATAAGTGGGGCGAAGGCTCCTACCCTCGGTAGCAATTGAGCTTAGGATGTAGCGGTGTAATTCAAGCGCTAACCAATTATAGCTATAACCTGGTTTTTGAAGGTTGTTGCATCATATTACTACACAACCGTTGCATGAAATCAATGTTCAATAAAATAAGGGTGCGGTTTCTATTAGGCTGAGGCCTTAGAAAATCGAAGTAAGACGTACCTTGAAATAATATCGAAAGATGTTATTTCAGTACTGAAAATCTTTGCAATGGACTGAAAATTTATTTTTATTTCTAATAATAAAGTTTAAAGCTTCAAAGATTAGTGTAGATCAAACAAATCTATGAGCACTTGATAATCTTCAAAATTAATGGTCCAGAAAATGCATTACAATATGCAGCATTTTGATGACTTGAAATTCATTTTTTTCGTGTCCATACATCTTGAGGTTGAGATGATCGACTTGAATTTTAGGCATCAAAACAGCCCCTTCAAGTGAATTTTTGAAGTGTGTTTTAATTTGATTGTTAAAAGCCTCACCCTTATATATACATTTCCCATAAAATAAAGCAGTTTTTCATTTAAAGGAATTATATAGATTTTAGCACGCTCTTTCTCCGTAAGAAATAGGAAATTGCAAATAAGAAATTACAAAGGTTATCACCCATATGATTACCTCAAATATATCATAATAAGGGCATTGCAATCCATTCAATGGGTTAGAGGGCGATGAGAGAGAGAATGACCTAGTGAGTGGCAAACATTGCTTTATTTCTATTGGATCTCCAACTCCATCCATCACCATGCAAATAATTGTTGGATGGCCATGATCCTCCGTAATATACTTTATTGGGTCATATGGATCATATTATACTTCCAATTTATATAAAGAACTAATAAAGAAAAAGGTTGTCATCGTCATTATCGTCAAGTGTTATTTCAACTATTTGGGATCGACGACACGAATCCTCCTTTACCATTCTGCTCTATCAACGGTCATACTCTTAGTCAGACTATTAGTCATTACATCTCTTCTCATTACTTATATCCATGTACTTTTGGGCCTTCCTATTGTCCTGTTTTTTTTTTTGGGGAATCAGTAGGACAAGGGCCCCTACCCTTGATAGGAATTAAGCCTCGCTAACTAATTAAGCCTAAGCTCTTTTCCTGACGTGGTAAGTTAGTAGGGATTTGAGCCCTTATCTTTTGGTAAAAATGGAGTCAGAGACCTCACTATAGAGCTCAGCAATACTAACGCCAAGGGCCTAAGCCATTTTCGAACATCTAAATCTACTTTCTCTCATCTTATTGCCTATTGTAGCTACCCCTAAACTCTCTTGTATACATTCATTTTAAATTTTATCGTTTTTTGTCTTTTCACTCATCCATCTCAACTACATTGAATAAAAAGAAATAATGCTTTCACAAATTTTGCGAAATAGCTTATTTTTCTAATTCTAAATGCCCTCTCTCTAGAGAGATGGAGGAGTCGAAAGAGACATAAGAGTTCTCTCTCTCCCTCTCTTTAGTGAGAGATAAAGAGAGGGGCGGCATGCCTCTCTCAACGTAACTGCCAAGGCAGGTTTTGTCCTTAAAACAAGGCAGGGGATTAGCTGCCAAGGCAGGTTTTGTCCTTAAAACAAGTCAGGGGATTTGTTTCATGTTCTTGAAAAGTGAAAACCAATGTCGGTTTTCTAATCCGACAAACTAGTAAAATAATCTTCAAGCTAGAGCTTTTATTGCTTATATAGGATAACAAAAAGAAAAATTATTTTGTGCGGGGCCGGACTGCATTTCTACAATATAGGGTCTAGAGGTGTAAAGCATTTATATTTGATGGATGGAAATAGGTGGTCCATTTAAAAACAATTGTAACTAAGGATCCAAATATTTTTTTAATATATTATTATATTAGTTTTCAATTATTTTTTTTTTCATATCCATGGTCTCCATGTTAAAGATTATATATTTTCTAAAAATTAGTTTTAAATTATATTTGAAAATATTGCCAAGCCCGCATTTCTACATGTGCGGGCTTGACCGCATGCAGCGTCCTAACAAAAAAGTAAGGTATTATTGCATTGTTATTTGACATTCCTTTTAATTGTTAATATTCAAAGGGAAAAGTTTATATAGAACCGAAGCTCTAAACAATCAAATTAGTGCTTACCCAAAAATTTCATTAGAAGAGGCTGTTTTGATGTCCAAATATCTTCAATTAATCATCTCAACATCAAGATGCATGGACATGAGAAAAAATGAATTTCAAGATATTGGAACTAGTGTATTTTGTAACGCATTTTTGAACCATCAATTTTCAAGATTTTCAAGCTTTCATAGATATGTCGATCTACACTATTTTTGAAGATTTAAACTTTATAAATAAAAATAAAAATATATTTTGAGGCTGTCACAAAGATTTCTAGTATTGAAATCACATTTTTTGACATTATTTGAAGATAGGCCCTAATTTGATTGCTTAGAACATAGGCTCTATACAAACCGCACCCATATTCAAATAAGGGTAATTGTTCCTTAATTTATCGATTATCTAATATTTCAACATCTACTCATGTGTATTTTATCGACTTTTTAAGATTAAATTAGAAGATAGGGGTAAAATATTAAATAGTTTATTTCTTAGGCATATTTTGAATAATAATAATAATAACTATTGCTTCTCGATTATTTAATTAGGTGCGGTTTGGTCCCCTAAAAGCATGGTTAAATGCAATGTTTCAACAATTGGATTGTCCGGTTGAACCAGTCTTTTTTAAAATTATTTCCGAATCGACAATTTTTTTTTTTTTTGGTTAGATGAACAAGGGCAATTTTTTTTTTTTTTGGGTAGATGAACAAGGGCGAGTTTCAATGTGAGAATTAGTATAAATAAAATAAAATAAAATAATAATAATAATTTTATTTTAAAAATTAAAAATAATAAATAATAAAATAGATGAGAACCGAACAATCCAAGCCATCTAAATAGCCTTGTTCCCAGCCAGATATTTCCAATTTCTACTAGCAACTAGGTTGATCACCACTAATTTTCATTTTGAACTTATGATTCTGAATCCATACCAATGAATTCTAAACCAGGATCAATTGGATATCTTTGGAATACCAATTTTGTCATCATTAATGCACCAAAATGAATTCCTATAATTCAAGAAAAAAAAGAAAAAAAAAAAAAATTCGAAACAAAACTACTCGTAAGTCAAGTCGCCCTTGATTAGACCGGAACTGGCCATTTGAGGGACGATCAAAGGCTTTGTTTTTTTCTTTTTGGAAAGTGGCAAGATGCTAAAAGTTGGTGGTCCTATCAAAATCTATAAACCAATAATACAAAGGGTGCGGTTTGTATAGAGCCTAGGCTCTAAACAACCAAATTAGAGCCTACCTTAAAATAGTGTCGAAAATGTGGTTTCAATACTGAAAATCACTGTGATAGCGTTAAAATATATTTTCATATTTATTTATAAAGTTTAAAGCTTCAAAAATAGTATAGATCAATAGATCTATGAAAACTTGAAAATCTTGGAAATTGACGATCAAAAAATGAGTTACAAAATACACTATTTTCAAAACTTGAAATCTATTTTTTTCTCATGTCCATGTATCTTGATGTCGAGATGATCAATTTGAAGATATTTAGGCATCAAACAACCTCTTCTAGTAAAAATTTTGAGGTAGGCTCAAATTTGATTGTTTAGAGCGTCGGCTCTATATAAACTTTTCCCCAATATAAAAGAATACATCAAAAACTATTATTTGCTATTTTTTAATTAAATTATTTTGTTATTTATATTGACCATGGTTCATATTACCAATTCCTAAGATTTTTAAAAATTATGTACTTTAAGTACAAAAAAAAATCACAATTACCATTCGTAAACAAAAAATAGGGAGAATTTGATGCGTATTACATTACTGTACACAGTAATATAGAGGCTACAAGCCTCATAATCAACTAACTCTCCAAGTATATCCCATGATTGTGGGGATAATTGGTTACAAAGGATAATAAATGCAACAAAGACATAATTTATTCAAACCCTATGTTTATAAGGTCCAGTGGATATCTAATACTTTTACCATTGGAGCGAAATTCAATATATTGTAGTGTGTCACAACATTGGAGAAATTTTATTTTAGACTTTATGCTCAATCAATGACACAATCTTACCTATCTAATTTCACATTTAATGGTCAATAATATTTGTTACATCTTTGTATCAAAAAGTAAATAGTCTCATTATGCATTTCTAAATTTTAAATCTACAATATATCTCTAAGATGGATTTTTGGAAGTAGCACCTACATCAATAGATGAGTCCACCGACTCGTAGAACCTTCTTCTCTTTTTCCTTTCTCGGGAATTATCAGCTATATTCTTTACAAAGAAAAAATTGTTTCATGCGGGCTGGACCACATTTCTACAATATGCAGTCTCAAGTTATAAAACATTCATCTTAAAGATGGATACAAATAAGTGGTCTATCTAAAAACAATGGAATACTACGGTCCAAATATTCTCTTAATAGAATTACCATTTCTAATTTTTTAAATTAACATATTCATAATCTTCGTGTTAGAGATTCTCTTAATAGAATTATCGCATCTAATTTTTAAAATTAATTTATTATTCATATTCATAATCTCCGTGTTAGAGATTACATGTCCAAAAATCCATTTTAAAAATAGATTTTTAAAAGGTGACTGATTTAAGCGTGACATTTACAAACGATAGCGAAAAAATTTTGTCAAAACCTTTCCTCCATATTTTATTGGGAAACCCATTGTAATAAAGTTACAAAATGTCAGTATTGTTATTTGTGAAACAATCCCAGCCATATGGGCCCACCCTAGTATGAAATCCGTGGACGGTGGATACAATCGTTTCAAATATTCCAAAATTCATTAAAAAAGTCAGAAACCATTTATTTTTCTGACCTTATGGAGAAGTTGGTAAGATTCCTTTACTTACCAAATAAAATAAAATAACACAGAAAAAAAAAAGACTTTAGCTTAAAATAACTACAGAAAAAAAAGACGTGGTTCTATAAGGTTGCAATTTTAGACCACCCAAATAAGATTCACCTCAAAAATTTATCATAAAATATAATTTTGGTGTAAAACATTTGTAGGGTTATCTGAAAATCTATTTTCATATCTAATTATAAAATTTTAAACTTAAAAAATAATTAAAATCAAGTAGATCTATAAACATGTGAAAATTTTAAAAATAGACGGTCTAGATTATGTGCTGTAAGATATATTATTTTTAAGACTCAAAATCTTTTTTTTTCTTTTTTTTCATATTCATACATCTTTTGGGACTCAAAATCTATTTTCATATTCATACATCTTGATGTCGAGATGATCAATTAGAGGGTTTTTCAACATTAAAACAATGTTTTCTGATGGATTTTTGAAGTGTATCTTTAATTTTACTTTTTAAGGTTCAACCTTGTATAAATTTTTTTCTTTGATATAGGTCAATAAAAACAAATCAAACATTTTTTGGATTATTATAAAAATTCATTTTTAGTCCAAAAAAGTTACAATCATTTTATAATACATATACTATACTTCCACGGGAGCATAATATAAATTCACCTCCTTGTGCAAAAGACTATTTGGGAGATTTTTTTCTTTTTTTTAAATTTAAATTTTGGGATCCATCGTAGTACAACTACTTAGTAGGGAGAAACCCTATCCTCAGTAAGAATTGAACCTAGGATATAGCTTGAAGTAAAAATTGTAACGCCACATCTCAATTCCTACCAAAGGTATGGGCTCGTTGACTCCCCAAAAAAAAAAAAGAAAAAAAAGAAAAGAGCATAAGTTGCAATTTATCAATCACTAACCAATTAAACTGGGCTCTTTTCCTAATTTTATAAGAAAAAAAGGAAAAGAGCCTAAGTTGCAATTTATCAATCACTAACCAATTAAACTGGGCTCTTTTCCTAATTTTATTTGAGAACCACTGGATTTTAAATTTGACGGTCAATAATAATTATGATTTCTAGAAAGCCTTATTATTGACGGTATGTTGTTGAGAATAAACAGTTACTGGGCACAAAAAGTAAGTCAAAATCAAGTAATTTTTTTTTTTTTCACAAAATCTTAAAAATTTCTCTCCAATATTATTAAGGTTTCCAGCAAAATTGAAACGAATTAGAGGTTTTTTTTTTTTTTTTGTTCTGTACATATGGTATACAGATTACCCATCACCATGGGTATTTTGCTCCAAAAAAAAAAAAAAAATTTGGTTCTACAGAAAGAGACCATGCCTTTCTAGAGAGAGAAAGAAAGACTCTTGTCTCTCAAGCTTTGCCTTTAGAGAGAGGATGGTCATCTAGAGTGAGAGCTCTGTCTTTCTAAATTGAAAATGGACATCTAGAGAGAGAGAGCATGTTAGAGAGAGAAAGCATGCTGCTTCCACAAATCTATTAGACTTTGTCCCTTTAGAGAGAGATCATGTTGCTTTCTCAACTCTGTTAGGCTTTGTCCCTCAACTGTCTTGAGTTTTCTCTCTCTAGAGAGAAGGCGTTCTTTAACTCACTCTCTCTCCCTCTAGAATCTAGATAGAGATCGATGGAAACCATTTTCTTCCTTCTTGCAGAGAGCCTCAACTCTCTCTCTCTCTCTTAAAGGCCTTCTCCTTTACTCTGCTCCTTCTCTCTAAAAGTAATAGCTGTAGGTTTATGCCCATGTAGAGAGAGAAAGTACTGTCACACAGAGACAGTCAAGCCATTGTATCTTGGTCTTCTCCTCTGAGGAGAGAGAGGGGCGGACTCGGTGGACATGGCGTTGGGCTTCCTTTTGTTGGGGTTACTGCTTGATTTTTGAGGAGAGAGAGTGGTGGGATTAATGGATTTCGCTGATTTCATGAGATGGGGTTTAAGCTTGATCATGTCGGAGAGCTGAACCGGTTTCAGGAAAAATTCTTCTGCCCCTTCTTCCAAGCACCTGATTTTAAGCCACAAAAATATTTAGAACTAAGAATGATTGTAGAGAGAGAAACAGATGATAAAAAAAAAAAAGAACTAGATTCTGATTGCAACAATATTTTGCAGTTATCCATTCGAAAATTAAAACAAAAAGTAAATTTTTTTCCACCATGAAAAATTGATAGAATTGAGCACAAACGCAAAAGAGAGAGATTCGAAAAGACCGAGGACATGTTCTCTTTCCTGATAATCTGACATATCTATTTCTGGTTATTGATGTAATCGTAGGGGTAAATAATACACAGATTTGGTGCGCTCAAATATAGAACTTTATGCCCTTTTTTAAAAAATTTGCAGAAAATGCATAGATTCCACCCACAAAGTCAAAATTCAAGAATAAAAAAAAGGCACTGATATGCAAAATCAGAATAAAATTTAGCGAAAAAAGACAATGAAAAAGATAGAGAATAAAGAATGGGTTTTTACCTGGTGATTCTGGAAGGCACATTCTCTGATGACATGATCACAACTGGTATGTTTTTCAAATATGATGATTCCTGGAAGAAATAGAGAGAAAAAAAGAGTTAATTCCAGAGAGATGAGATTAATTTGCATGAGACAAAAATGAAGAGAGAAAAAAAATGAAAAACTCAAAAATAAAAAAAAAGTACCTTTATTTTTTTGAGGAGGTCATAGCCAGTCATTCCAGGCATACAATAATCCGTGATTATCAAATTCACTTCCACTTCCTGCACAATCAAAACCCAGTTTTTTGTTCAATTTTTTGAATGTCAAAAAAGAACAAAATTGGAAATAAAAAGCAAAAAGAAAACATAAAAAAAAAAAAAAATGAGGCTCACATTTTGATTTGGACAGAGAGCAGGGTCTTGTTGGTTGTCCTGTAAACCCAAATACTCCAAAGCTTTGCTTCCAGAATCCACAGTAGTCACTGCACAAAAACCCATATTTTTTAGAGAGAGAGAAGCCCCATTTTTTCGTTTAGAGAGAGAGAGCAAAATCAAGTAATCAAACAAAGTGGTATAGAAAGCAAAATCTTAACAAAGGGGAGGGAGAAGCAAATACCTTGATAGGATGAAGTTTTGAGAAGCTTTTCAATAAGTTTCCTGTCAATAAGGCTATCATCAACAGCAAGAACATGGAATTGGGTTTCTTGGAACTGGGTTTCTGGTCTAGCCATGCCCTCTATATTCTCTAGAGGGAGAAAACACAAAATCCTTTAGAGAGAGAAAACACAAGACAAATACAAAAACTTGATGGGTCAAACAAAAGCTTCTCCTTCAGCTCCTTATTCAGAAAGAGAACAGAGAGACATGAAAAGCTCAATGGGTATATGGTTTAGAGGGAGAAAGAGTGCGTGTGAAATGGGGAACGGTTAGAGGAGGTTTTTAAGGAGGAATGGATGCCTGATTATGGGCTAAAAATAGAGACACCAGCCATAAGATCCCACTCAACAGAAAGCGAGAAGATCCGACCCGATTTTCCACCCAAATCCCCAAAATATTTCCAAACGTCCCAAAAATATGAAAGAGAGAGAGGATCCTGAAGATTTCAACGATGTGGAATAATAAAAGGTGGGGATCATAGAGAGAGAGAGAGTGATTAATAAGGGATTTTAACCTTATAGAGGGAGAAAGAGATGCAGAGAGAGAGAAAGGGAATATAATGGGGTCGTGGAAAATGAAGAGGTTTGGGGAGGCCGGTGGCCCGGCCGAGTCCGGAAAAGAACTAGGGCTAAGACGAGAGGCCTGACCCGTTTAGCGTAGACTAGTAGCTCAGCCTTTTTTTTTTTTTTGCTTTTTTTATGTTGGTTTTTTTTAAATCAGGTCCAGCCCGGCCAAGCCTTGATTGGGCCAGGCCAGCCCGGAAGAGGCCCAGAACTAGGCCCGGCTAATTGCCACGCCTAGGGTTATAAGGGGGAAGGGAGTGGTGATGAAAGCAAGGGGTGGCCCACCCAATCGCATAGGGAGATCCTGTGATGTCATATCTGTTGCTTTCCTTCCTTTTTCTTTGCCCACTTTTTGGCCATGTAAAATCGGGAAGGGGGGCAGGTGGGGTGGAGAGAGAAAGAGAAGCAAATTTATTTGATCTCCCAAGATTTGCTTCCCATGTGGTATGTTGTTGTTATGCTATGCCCCTCATTTTTCATGCCCCCCTCCCCCCCCCCCCCCCCCCCCCCCCCCCCCATCTATCTCTGTGTTTCAAAATTCTCTCTCTCTCATCATACTTTTATCCATTTGTCTCCCATTTTTTTTTATTTTTTGTTATTCAATGAAGAAGATAGCCTATATCCGTTTTTTTTTTTTTCGGATGGATCACAGAGTTAGTTTTTTGAAAAATTTTTGTATAGAACTCTTATTCAACATGTTATTTCATAATAGACCCTCTATCCGTTTTCATTTCAAGAGGCATAAAGAAACCCATAAAGATTTCACCATATCCCGTGAAATCTTTAAGGTTTTTTTATGATGCTTGAAAAAAAAATAGAAAAAGGATTTACGATGAAATAATGTGAAGAATTAAGGTTCTATATGACATATTTCCTACTCTTTTTTTTTTTTAATGTCAATGGGTGGTGTTAGGATTGAAAACCACACTATAGTAACTAGTTATGAGGTGCTACCCCAAATGATCCCTCTCTCTCTAAACAAAACAACATTTCTTCACATTTTTCATTCTTTAAAATTCTAATGTTAATTAAGGGTGCCAATGGACCTGTATCAGACATGGGTCGGTTTGGGTCCAAGCCATTTGGACCCTCGTATAGAAATTTAAAAATGAAAAAATAATTTTTATATTATATAATATATAGTCATCGTATGTTATACTAGGTTGGGTCAACCCCAACCCCGACCTGATAGGGTCTATGCTAAATCTAGATCCAGACCCCTGTTGAGTCAAGGTTATTTCGACCCAATCCGACCCACCGAGTTCGAAACATAGATCCAGTGCTACCAGACGCGACTGCCACTCCTTACTTAACACTCTCTCTCTCTCACCCAAATGACTAACCCTAATTCATGCTCTTTCTATATCTTCTATTAATTTCTCTCTCTTGTCACACATCTATCACCCTAATATTTAAGCTCTCTCTCTCTAAAATTTGGAGAGATCGCAAGATATATGGGTTTGATAATTTAATATTACAAGTAAACACCGCAATGTTATTATGCCAAATCAGGAGATTGCAACAATATGCTCAAATTTTGCGTTTATTCATCGCATCTCTCATCAGAATCTTTCTTAAGAATCACATAAATATCCCCCACTTAATTGCAATTACATAAATACCCTCCATTTACTCAAACTGAACCTAATCAATTCACTCCAAGAAAGCATAAAAACTGCTTCATTACTAATCATCAGCATAATATAATTCTTATCTTGTTCTACTTTTTCTTTTCTTTTTTTTTTAAAAAGTTTAAATTTTTGGTGAGGTTAAACTAAGGATTCAAAATCATAACACATTCATGTATGTTCCTGAGAACGTTTATTGGATACTGGTAATTCGCAACAGGGTTTTAAAAATCGCCAATCTGACTGAGAATCATTTCAATTTGATCAGAATTACTTGCACAAATTTTTGGACTGGAATGGGGAACTAAGTCGATCTATCCAAATTGAAAGGGTAATATTAGGGCTTGCAAGATGCTAGGCCAACCCTAGCTCTAGTCCGGCCCTAGCTCTATTGGGGCCAGGCCAGACTGGTGCAGAAAAAATTAAAAAAGAAAACAAAAAGAAAATAATAAAGAAAAATAATGCTGGGCTGGGGCAAACTAGCCCGACCTTGGCCAGGCCTTACGCTCAAGCCATGGTTGTGCTGCCCTCAGGCCACCTTTTGTGACCCTAGCCCTAGTTTTTTAGGGCCAGCTAGCCCGACCACCTGGCCCATTACCACCTCTAGGTTATTAGATTAAATCTAAGTCAAGAGGGTAATAGCTAAATTGTTTTTGTTTTTGTTTCTTTTCTGTTTTTTACTTTTTTTTTATGCCTATTACTTTGTTAGGACATTGAAAACATGCTTGGCGAAATGCCTAGCAACCCATAGGGACATGGCATGCGTTGAAAATGGGGCCATATTCACATGTTTTCAAAGATATGGAAATAGTAGTCATGATCATGTGCGTGAAAAATCGACGCGATTTCGTTTGTAAGGGGATGAATATAAGCATGTTGATGATATATCATAGAAGTTACAGGGAGGCCCTATTCTATCATCATGGATTTGATTTCTTCTTTGGTCATTCAAATGAAAAGTATGTTTGTGTCAAACGTTGGTCATTCTTTGAGGAAAATGATATTTCACATCATCTCTCTCTCTCTAATACTTCTCTCTCTCTCTCTCATACTCAATTCATGTTCTCTCTCATGCTCAATTCACTCTCTCTCATACTCAACTCATGTTCTTTCTCATACTCAATTAATGGGCTCTCTCTCTCTCTTCATGTTGTCTCTTTCTTGTATTCAACTCATCATCTCTTTCTCTCACTCAACTCATGCTCAATTCATACTCTCTCTCATAACTCATGCTCTCTCATACTCAATTCACACACTCTCTCTCTCTCATACTCAATTCATTCTCTCTCTCTAATACTGAACTCATGTTCTCTCTCATACTCAATTAATGGTCTCTCTCTCTCTTCATGTTGTCTGTCATACTCCATTAAGGGTCTCTCTCTAATACTGAAGTCATGCTCTCTCTCTCATACTCAATCAATGCTCTCTATTTCTCTCTCTCATGCTCTCTCTCTCTTTCTTTCTCTCTCTCTCCCTCTATGCCATTTCCCCTTCAATTTCGCGAGACTCCCCTAAAGCCATAGACAAAGGCTAAAAAGAGATGGAGTTTTTTGGTCAGTCAAGACAAGGAAGAACCCTCCCAAAGGGACGGTGTCTCTTATCTGGTCCCCCCAAATATGAATGGATGCCCTAAATTATTATGAGGCTTTGGAGGTCCCCTCATATCCCAACTAGATCCTCACAAAGATCTCAAATTGACCTTGTCTTGCTTATTAGGATTTATCATTCAACAAGTTGACAAAGCCCAATTCTACACCTAGCATATATTTAAGGAAAAATGGCACAAATAACGATAATAATGTATATGACTAGGGGTGTGGTTTCTATAAGGCCGAGGCTCTAAACAACCAAAGTAAAGCGCACATTCAAATGGTGTCGAGAGATGCTCTTTCAATACTAGAAATCTTTATGATGGCTTGAAATTTTATTTTCATCTCTAATTATAAAATTTAAAACTTCAAATGTAGTGTAGATCGAGCATATCTATAAACACTTGAAAATCTTGAAAATTGACAGTCTGAAAATACATTACAAGATACACTAATTCCAAGATATGAAATCTATTTTTTCTCATGTCCATACATCTTAAGGTCAAGATCATCAATTTGAGGATTTTTGAGCTTCAAAACAATCTCTTCAAAGCAACGTCTTTAAGTGAATTTTTGAGGAGAGCCCTAAATTGATTGTTTAGAGCCTCGCACTTATATAAACTTTTTTCATACGACTAGAGCAACCCCAACTTTTAAAGAAGGAAGAAGTTTATATAAAGGTGAGGCTCTAAACACTCAAATTAAGGTACACATAAAAGATTCACTAAAAGATGTTGTTTTGATGTTCAAAATTCCCAAATCAATCATTTCGACCTTAAGATGTATGGGACATCAGAAAAATGGTTTCAAGCTTTGAAAATAGTGCATCTTGTAATGCTTTTTATGGATCGTTAATTTTTAAGATTTTTAAGTGTTTGTAGATCTGCACCTTTAATTTTCCCAATCTTTGGATAAAAGCTCGAGAAATTATCATGTGATGCTTAATAGAGTATTTCTTTGTTGACATCTTTAAAATGCATTTTTCATGGTTTGGATTAAATAAAAATGTTATGTTACGCATTCACAAACTTTGTCTTAAATTTTAAACAATTTTGTTTGCTCGTAACTATGTCTTGAATTATACGTGTAACCAAATAATATCACATATTGATGATTGGCCCGCTTGCTCTTGGCACTGATTTGTGGGGTTCAAGATATGGGATTAATATATAATGAAATCATTTATTTTTGTTACAAGGAAGTCAGTGTTATCTTTAGCCATTAGATGTTAAATTGGATGATTTAGGGTATGTGATGAAAGTTCGAGAAATTTTTTTTTTGCAATTCGAATCTAAGTCAATGACATTTTTATATTACACCCTATTTGAAATATGACGAACAAGAGTGATTGTGACCTCCTTGTACCAAAAGTGAACAGTCCCCTAAGGCCGTGGATAGCCGGCTTTAGTTTTTTTAGGGTTAGGCTGACCAGGCCGGGCCACTCGGCCCATTGCCACTTTTATCTAGAGCTATTGTATATATGGTCTTCACCTGTAAATGTAATCATCCGTAACAAACCATGTAAATCATGTTCATTGTATTTTTCTCTCAGCTTCTGTTGGTGTTTTTCCCGACAAATTCTCGTGTCGTTTATGTTTCGAGATGTTCTTACAAATCGATCAAGAGAAATAAAAAAAAGTTGAGAAACCACAAGGAAATAACTTCGAGGGGAAAAAAATCCCATAAATCAAGTTCATGAGAAACTAGGAAACTCGAATTTTCCATTTTGAGTTTCAAATTCAGCTATGTTTGAGAAAACAGAACGCCAATTTTTCAATATCCCTAGAGATGTGGAAGGTGCCTTCAGGTATTTCAAAGCAAAAATTGGGGTACTGATCAGTTTTCATGAGGTTTTCACTAAAACAAGCTAGTTGCAAAGGGTAATATGGTCCCCATGGGAAACATGAAATTAATGTTCTATTGTTTATGTACAAGTTTTTGTCACCAGTTGATGGGAAGAGAAGGAAAAGATGGGGCCTCTAAAATGCCCATGTCTGGTACAAAAAATGATTCTAGGGTTTTAGTTGGGATGCTTATCTTGTGTTTGGTATGACTTTGGGCATTATTTCCACCAATGGGCATCATTTTTAGGGTTGAATTCAAAAAAAAAAAAAAAAAAGGGGAAGGGGGGGGGGGGGGGGGGGGGGGGGGGGGAATTAACAAATATGATGTCTTTTGGAAGATCCAATGAACTTGCATGGAGTCAAATTCATTGATTTGCTGTGCAAATCTTCTTTCTAAAGACTTGAAATCTAATTTCTCTTTTGTCTTGTAAGGCCCCATTGGTCCAAAGTTGGTGAGTATTGATTTGGAAAGTATGTGCTTAAAGAGAGAGAGAGAGAGAGAGAGAGAGAGAACAAGGATGAGGGGATATGCAACCAATTTGTAAGCCATTGACTTAATAAAAAGGAAGTTCAACAATCTACTTCTCTAGTTTTTGAGTGGTGGTGGTTTTAATATTGTTCTCTTTTTCTTTTGCTAAAATTGTTAACATTGTGGTCATCTTATTCTAATCCCATTTGTTTTATGTTCTCTCTCTTTTATATATATATATATATATATATATATATATATATATATATATATATATATATATGTGGGGAAGCATCTACAAAATGCCTAATAGTGAAGTTCTACGGTACTTCACCTAAACCTCATCACCGTCTAAAGTTCATCACACGGTCACAGTTTTCGATTATATTTGAATTTTTATAATTTTTGTACTAATAAAATTTATCTAAAATTTGAGGCGTGTGTGCATATGACCAAGTCTCACCAAAATAAAGTGTGCATATGACCAAGTCTCACCAAAATAAAGTGTGCATATGACCAAGTCTCACCAAAATAAAATATTTTAAAAATAATATTCATAAAAAATGATGAAATTACCCATAAAACTTTATAGGGGTATTTTACGTAATTTTTATCATTCAAATTATTTGTTTTATATTTTATTCGTGTGCATCTCACTAAGGTGCACACACCTACAAAATTTCACATCATTATGATTTGTAAAAAAAATATTAAAACATCAAAAGTTCATCGCATGGTCACGATTGTCCGGTAGTGTTTTATTTTTCATTTTTTTTTTACAAATAGGAATGATCTGAAATTTGGAGTGTGCTTTCATAAAAAGTAGTTGAATCTACCAAAAAATATCAAAAAAATATTTTACCTGATTAATTTTTTTCGCAAATTATTTTTATTATGTACGCCTCACTAAGATGTACACACGCTCCAAATTTCAAATCATTCTAATTTGTAGAAAAAAAAATGAAAAAATAAAACACTACCAGACAATCGTGTCCGTGCAACGAACTTTAGACGGTAATAATGGTAGGCGCAATCACTGTTCACTTTCGCCTATAGGCGTTGAGAAGACTTTTCCATATATATATATATATATATATATATATATATATATATATATATATATATATATATATATATATATATATATATGAAAAATGATGAGATTAGCCTACTAGCTCATATGAGCTTAACAACCCAGATTGAATCTAGACCGATGGTATGATATTTGGGTTATTGTTTTATAATTAAATATCATAATGATAGGATTCATGTTGCCGACTCTAAATAATCGAGATAAGCCTTAGAAGATGATGATTATAATAGATTTAAATAAACTAAAAACAAAAAAAAAATTGAATAAAATATTAAATAAAATAAAATTAGCAATTTGGTCATTTTATTATTTAAAATATTTTTTTATCATTTTTATTTGATTCTTTTTATAAAAATAAACCTGCACCCTACTATTCACATAAATATTTTTTTAACAAAATAAAATATAAAATTAATTTTTGACAGAAGATATGCTCTTATGAAATCTCAACTATTGAAGGGTACGTGTGTACCCTTCCTTCCCTCTACATGATGTCGACGAGATACTTTTCCTTATTATCTTACATGCACTCCCATACGCTGCTCGTCATTGAGAGTGATGGTCCACATAATCTGGACAGTTACTCTAAGTTAATCACTAGTGAAGGTATGAATTACCTCTACCGTCCATCCGCAGTGATGGATGGTGGATGGGGATGCATGTCTATTTGAGTTTCTCTTCATAGTTGCACACCACACGCTTGAGCTAACTCCCAATGAGATCCACCTCCAACATTCCATGAATCCCCATCATATGCTTTCTTCCTTCATTATAGCCGTACTACTTGAGTGTTAGAGCATGCTCCTACATTGAGTGCATCAAGTGTTCACAAAACCGGCCGACCGCTAATTGTTCGGTTAGATTTAAACCGGCCAATGGCTGATTTCGATTTTGAGTGGTTTTGGTGATCAAGCGGTATTTATAAAAAAAAAAAATATCAAAAATATATATATAAATTCTGAAAAATAAGAAATTTAATTTGTAATGTATTTTTAAATATTATTTACATTAAGGTAAGGTTAAAAATTGTTTTGGTCATTAATACTCACTTTTATATTTTCTCATCTTTTTAAGAAAATTTTAAAACAACATTAAGAAAATATAAAATGGGTTAAAATCCATTTTTCATTCATTTTCAACTTCATTTGAAATGTGTTTTGTTTTAATAATTCTTTATATGCTTTTCATATTTTAGTAAATTTTTTTTTTGTATCTTCTTATTTTTTTCAACATTTTTTTGACCACCTGGGAGTTGCCCGATTAAAGCAGTTGAATCAGCCGGTTTACCAATTAGGCCGGTTAAACTGCTTCAGGGCCCATGTCTGGTTAACCGTTCTAGTTTGATTTTGTGAACACTGGAGAGTATATACCTCATTATATAGGGTATATTGAGTGTATATATCATGCTCATGTGTTGAGTGTATATATCATGCTCATGCAAGAACATATTATATATTACTCTCTTTAGTGAAAGAGCTACATTGGAAAAAAAAAAAAAGGGTTTTAAATTTTAATATCCACCTAAAAATTACTAAATGTTTATTTTCAACAAAAAATAAATGAATTAGATTTTGAGTTTTAAAACACTTAGATCTAACATTCCAAAAATTGGATACTCTCTGTTTGATAATATTATCTTTTCCGGCACTTGCAAACTTCATTTGAACTTTGTATTTTCTTTTTCCCTTCTTTTCTTTTTCTTCGAATCTCGAGTAACACTTTTTTTTCCCTTATTTTGGTCACTAAAATGTAGATGTTCTATCCCCTAAATATGGAGACTAAAAAAATCCTCTAGAGGGCGTGAATAGAAGAAATGCTATTGTGGGGACATAGAATCTTTCGACTAATTTGTGTAATAACTTTATGCTTAAGCCTCCGTTTCCTTTCTAAAATAAACGTTAAACTAACTACTAATCAAAGAATAACTAATTATTAAACCCTTTTTTACCAACCTAAGAAAACGACTTATACACCTCCTTATATAAGTGCATATTTAACAAGACGGATTCCATTAAAAAAAACACAAGTTAAGCGTGCCTGAAGTCGTGTTATCTAGAAAGGTTTATAAAACGGATTCAATCTACTATAACGGATGTGGGCGCTTCCAATTTTTAAAGCGTGATGGCCACTGCATGATAAAATTGGCACCAAACCAAGGGAAAAAAATAGAGTCAAGAATATAGCTGGGGAATAATAATAAGGAAAATTGTTTCATGCGGGTTGTACCACATTTCTACAATATGCGATCCAGAAGTATAAAGCATTCATTTTAAATATGGATGCAAATAGGTGGTCTATCTAAAAACAAGTGTAACTAACAGTGTAAATATAATTATTATTTTTAATTTTCAATTTTATTTTATTTTTCATATTTATGATCTCCATGTTAAAGATTACATATTCTTTAAAAATTAGAATCAAATTATATTTAAAAAACATATTTGTTGCCAAGCTTGTATTTCTATAATATGCGAGCTGACCGCATAGAAACTTTGTCCTACTAATAATATGTGGGTAACCAAAATATAATGGCAATAAATAGGATTTCTTTCCAAACAAAACTGATAAAAAAATATGGATTGCCAAAAATTAGGTAAGTTAAAGTGGCGCGAATATTTTGAATTAGCTAAAAAAACTGAAATAAAAAATTTAAATATGTATAAATGATATAATTATGACTTATAGTTACATGAATGTCATTAAACAATAATTTTATGTCCTTTTCTGGTATCATTTAAGGTATTGCTTTAACAATTTTGTCTAAATTTTTAAAAGATACAACAAAAATACTTACTCTATTGATACGATAGAGGACATATGATTTTATTGGGAGCATACAATGAAACAACAGTAACAATACTAAACACAACAAATACGTCAACAAATAACCAAAACTGTAACCCATCTAAGAAAATAAGAAAAGATCCTAGCCATAGGATTTTAATTAGCAAAATATAAAGCGAAAAGTTTACATGAAGTTGCAACTTTAAAATGTAGAATTATAGATGCACCTCAAAAATCCATCGAAAAATGTTGTTTCAACGTTGAAAAACCCTCTAATTGATCATCTCAACATTCATAATGCATAAATATGAATAAAAAAAATATTTCGAGTCCCAAAAATAGTGCATCTTGCAACACATTAACTAGACCGTCAATTTTCAAGATTTTCATATGTTTATAAATTTTCTAGATTTAACCATTTTTCGATTTTAAAATTGTATACTTAGATATGAAAATAGATTTTCAAATAATCCTAAATAGTATTTTACACCAAAATCTCATGTTATAATAAAATTTGAATATGTGCCTTACTTGGATTGTTTAAGGTTGCAACCTTCTAGAAACCACACCCAAATATAAAAGCACAAAAAATATGAAACAATGGTCGATCTAAATTGTTTTGTTGTACAATATACAAAAAAAAAAAAAAGAATTAATCTAACGTTTCTGTATAAAAAAGTATTAAAAGAACAAAAAAAAAAAATAGAATTAATCAAACATTTCTGTACAAAAAAGAAGCAATAAAGTGTTTGCTTGTATTGAAGAGACCTAGATGCTCGAACCTTCCTAGCTACCTAAATCTTTAATCTCTTGCTCTTTGTAGTGATTCTCTTGGTTTAGAGGAAAATAAAAAACTTTGCTGCTCTTCTATGTGATTGATTTGGGAGTATTATTTCTTGGAATAATACGGTGATTTTTTTTGATAGAATTTAAGTTCAATTACGTTTCTTTATTTAATCCCACTTTTAATGTTCTTATCTCTAAACATAAATCAAGGATATTAAATCAAATGAAGAGAATGGCTCTATACAACTGCACCTTTTATTTTTTAGTGTTACATTTTGGCCTTAACTTTGGTTGGTTTAGATTTTCCTTTGGTAGTACTTATGAATGATAATCAAAACAATCAAACATGTACTATTCTATTGTCATAATCAAGTGAAATACCCTCTAGCAACATTTTTTAATAAGAGGGGTTTAATTTCTTAAAATTCTATTGTGAATAATGACGTATCAAATTGGAGTAGAAATTTAAACCACTTTCATAGTTATAGCTAAAAAGTGGACATCAAAAGTCCTTAAACTTGTGAATTTGGGTAAGAATATTATTAGAATCTAATGCCCAAGTACTTATTAAGTGGGGGCATAATAGTTATTTATATTTCCGAAATCATCTATATACTCTATAGAGCGTGGTTGAAAAAAGAGACGAATATTTTCACAGCCATTGTTTTCACAATAACGGTTAGAAAAGGAGACGAATATTTTCACAGCCATTTTTTTCACAATAACGGAATGTTGTTTTGAAATATTGTGATTTTGAAATATTATTATTCCTTTAAAATCAAACATATAACTTTTCTCGTAATTTTTTTTCTCTTTTATTTTTCTTTCTAATGTTTTTTTTCTCCGATTTTTCTTTTTCCTAATCTTTACCATTCGATAAGAACATAATATTTTCTAAAAGTCTAAGATTTTTGGGAATTCATTAAGAATTATGAGTTTTTTAAAAATATTCAAAATGTCACTTTTTTTATGGAGGTGATATAAATGCATATTATATAATTTTCAAAAAATCAAGAAAAAGTTTCTTCCTTGTAACTTTTCGACGAGGCTCTAAACAATCAAAGTAAAGCCGACCTTCAAATAGTATCAAGAAATGTGGTTTCAATGTTAGAAATCCTTGAGATAGCCTTAAAATATATTTTTTATCTTTAATTATAAAATTTAAAGCTTTAAAAATGGTGTAGACGAGCAAATCTATGAAAACTTGAAAAGCTTGAAAATTGACGGTAAAAAAATGCATTACAAGATGCACTATTTCCAAAACTTGATATCCATATCTTTCTCATGTCCATACATCTTGATGTCGAGGTGATCAATTTGAGGATATTTGGGCGTCAAAACAACTTCTTCTAAAGCTTGTTTGTTTTTTTGAAAATATTCTTTCATAAAGTATTCTATAAAAAGTTCAAAAACTAATATTTCAACAAAAGCTCACATTTCTTTGTTAAAAAGTGAAAGATTAAGTTCCTAGAGTGGGGGCTAAGAACTTAATCTTTCATAACTTTTTTGTTGATCACTATTCACTATGCATAATATAAATACATAACATTAGTATTATTAATATGATATAATATAATATAATATAATATAATATTACTATAATATAATATTTTAATTTATAATATTATATTATATTTATTTTATTAATATAATTTATATTATATAGTATATAATATATATTATTATATTATATTTATTATATTAAATAATATTATATATTAAATAAATATTATATATAATATATATTTATTATATTATATAATATTTATATTATTATGTTATATATAATATATAAATATATTATATTATATTATATTATATATTATATATTTGTGTAATATATATTATGTATATATAATACAAATATATACTATGTATATATATATTATGTATACATAGTATACGAATATCTTATATTATACTATATATTATATATAATAAGTATTACATTATATGTTATATATGATACAAATATACATTAATAAAAAATATATTATATATTATATTATATTATATTATATATTATATATTATATTATATATTATATATTATATTATGTCATATATGTTATATATTTATATTTATATGGTTAATATGTTTATATTATCAAACACAGTACCCAAAAGTTTTTTAATATTCCAGCAAGTTATCAAACACAATACCCAGAACTTATTCAAATCTTCCAGAACAAAACATGCAACTTTTCAAAAGATATTTTTCAGAAAAACAAATGTGCCCCTATTGAAATTTTTGAAATGGGCCGTAATTTAATTGTTTAGAGCCTCGGCTCTATATAAACTTTTTCCAAAAATAAAAGGTACGGCTAAAATATGGCTACCTCAACATCCAACATCCAAGATGGACCTTAGCATTTGTTTGTATGAAGGTTGCTTGTTTAGAAGTGATCACATCAACAAAATGAGTATCATGCCCCCATGCCGCTTCATATTGGTGACCTCTACGGCTTGTTTGTTTTCTGGAAGATTCAATTCATATGCTAAACTTTCAAACTTGAAGCTTCCATGAGGGCATCGAAGCCGCAGGTTCCTTTTTTTTTCCCCCCAAAATGTACGAAAATGGCACTTGCAACTTCCATTGCCCCAAAATGGAAGCCACGAATTCTAAGATTCAGCTTTTGGAGTCAAAACTCCCTAATGCCTTTAAAAAAGTTGTCATGCTAGTTCCCTTAAATTACACATGTACATAGTATATGGCACACATACGGCAATCCATTGCTTCTTATCAGCAAACAAAGGAGGTGAGCCTTACATCTGTAGTCTGCAGAACAAAGTTCGACTCCATTGTTAGTCGATGATCCAAAACGACTGTTAGAAATTTTGGGTCCAACACCTTAGTCACAACATGACCAGGAGGTAGGAGATTCTGATTTGAGGAACTCTAGAATCACCTAATTCTCCTAGTTTTTTAATTTCAACACAGTTAGCATGCGGGCTAATCTTGCACGTGTAGAAATGCAGTGCCTCTTAAAAATCTATTTTTGAGATGGATTTTTGACTTAATTTTTAAGGACACGAAATCTCTAACATGGAGATAATGAATATGAAAAAATAAATAAATTTTAAAACTAAAAATAATAATTCTATTAAAAAACATTTAGACTATTAGTTTCCATTGATTTTAGATAGACCACCAACTGGCATCCATCTTAAAAGATGGATGCTTTACACTTCTGGACCGTATATGTAGAAATTCAATTTTTCTTCTAATTTCTTTATTAGTTTAACCCAATCCACCTAGGGGATCACCTGAGATGGACCAAGCACATCAGAATATGACCACTGGGAAATGAAACCCAATTTCGATCGATAAATCATCAATCCAAAATGACAAGTTTACCCCTCAATATTGAACAACCATCCACCCCTTCAATGAACAGAACTACCCTCCTGTCGTTTCCCTTTGTCCAAAAAAAAAAAAACGAGGACTGTGAACTGTGGTACCCTAAACCACGCGTGCATGCCAGTAGAAAGCTACCGGTGTCTAAAACAAAACCCTTTTGGGGGAATGAGGGGACCCACATGGAAGACATGGAGACAGCTAATTGGCCCTCTAAAATTGGAAGGGACCCCACATTGCCCTTTTATTGAAGGGCACCAAGAGGTGGGCTCTAGAGGGAGAGAGGGGACACTCTCTTAAAAATATGAATGGATGTGTTAGCACATGGCTTGTGGCGCTTTGGGCGGGCACCTTAAGGCATACTTAGTGCAGGTCAATAGTTGAGTGGTACCAAAATCTTAGAGAGAGAGAGAGAACAATCTCTCTCCCTCTCTCTACCTTTTCAATGCTTATCGCCTTGCCCTTTACAACTATGAAGGAGGTGACCAACATATATCAGAATCAGATGAAGAGTAGGCATGAATGAGTTGGTGATCGCATTGCTTTTGGGGTCCACACCCTACATGCGTGCTTGTAGGCTGAGAGAGAGAGAGATTTTGCCCTTTTAGAGAGAGAGAGATTGAGCCCCTTGTGTAAATTTTGATTTGGGTGAGAGCCCACCTTCAAATAGTGTCGAGAAATAATGTTTTCATGCTGAAAATCTTTGTGATAGTCTTCAATTATATTTTTATCTAGTGATTTAAAAGAGGGATCGGTGTTCCGGATCGGTGAATCGGCCATTCAGATCGAGAATCTGTCGACTCGGTCTGATTAAGCTCTAAAAAAATCCAAAAAAATTATTAAAATTATTTATAAATATTATCTTTTAAGAATCCAATAAGAAATGAGGGTACTCCATTGTTAGCTTTCACTTTTTTCATCAATTTGTGAATATTGATATGTCTTTTCTCTGTATAAACTTATGTTAACCATTAAATTTACATCACACATAAGAAAAATTATATAATTATTATAGATAAAATATATAATCATGCATGAACTATTATAAAGAGTAGATTTAATCGATAAAAAATGGCCATCAAAATCTCAAATTGGCAGAAAGCCTTAATCCCCTATAAAAACCCAAATTATTACAAACTAACTAACTATAATCCAAATTTATTACAACCTAACTAACTATAATGTTATATGTTGAAATTAAAATTGTTGTCTTAAATTTTATAATTACTTTATTATACAAATCATAACAAATCCAAAAAATTTGGTAATACAATCTAATTTAAAATATATTATTGAGAACTGTAAGAAAGATATTAAATTACATGATTTATAATGCAAAAATTAATAAAAAAAATAAAAAAATTTGGTTAGAAATTATTATAATGCATACTAATTTTCTAAAGAACGCTTTAATTTTTCAAAATTTTAACTTTTTAGATTTCTAAAATAAATTTAGTAAAAGAGATTGTTAATAGAAAGAAGAAGATTTCAAATGGAATAAATTTCTTTAAAAAAAATTAATTTTTTAGATTTATAGAATAAATTTAGTAAAAAGATTGTTAATAGAAAGAGAAAGATTCCAAAAAATAAATTTTTTTTTTAAAAAAATTTATTTTCTGCTTATTTTTATTGTCAACAAAAATAAAATAAAATGTGTCTAAGGTAGAATCAAACTTGAGAAGTGACAACTCTACCGTGGAAACCACAACCACTCCACCACATCAACACAAGTGTAATCACTTTCTATATTAATAGTCCTAATCCAAATTCCGTCATAATTTAACGCACCATGATAATTGTCTCACATCCAACAGCGTTTTAGTTTTACGTCTATAAATTGCTTTGTAAGTTTCCTAACTCTTGCACTCTTGTGCCCGAGGTTGCCATCCACGCACAGTCGGTGGGTAACGGTAGTTTCCCACTTGTAGACTACAGAGAATCGGTGCTGTTTTGGCACATGCTAACTCGCAATGTGACGTCATACGGGCGATTTCCACCCGTGTATGACGTCACACAAGCGGTTCACTATGTAGAACCGGGTGCTTCCGATTTTACACTGAAATCGGTACAGGGTAACCATAACCGATTCCCGTGCTGACTCGGGCGAGTTCGTTGCAACTCGCCAATTTTTAGATCACTGTTTTTATCTTTAATTATAAAGTGTAAAGCTTCAAAAATAGTGTAGATCGTCAGATCGATGAAAACTTAAAAATTTTGAAAAATCACAGTCCAAACATGTGTTACAAGATACGCTATTTTCAAAACTTGAAATTCATTTTTTTCTCATATCTATGCATTTTGATGTCGAGATGACCAATTTGAGTATATTTAGGCATCAAAATAATCTCTTATAGTGAAATTTTTGAGATGGGCTCTAATTTGATGGTTTAGAGCCTTAGCTCTATATAAACTTTTTCCAATTTTGAATGAAATATGGTGCAAGGGAGTGTTCTTACACCCGTCCGTTTGTCTGCATGAATCAGAGAAAGGGGGTTTCACATGAGGCCCGGTTTGGCTCCAAGGAAATAGGTATCCAAAGGGTATTTATGGGAATCGTCATTTCTTAAGCCCTGTTTGTTTTGCTAGAAGTTTGTTAGAAGATAAACGTCTCCTGAAAAAAAAAAAAAAAAAATTTCTTTGCTGGAAAGTGGACTTATTTGTTCGGAAAGGTTTAAAGTTTCGAGTATTGCATTCGATAACTTGCTCGAATGTTAAAGAAGTTTCCGATACCTATGTTTGATTACCTGTTAAAATGTTGAAAGCTATGCATTTATTAAACAAATTATATATTAAATATATATAATATTTAAATAAATAAATAAATATATATATATATATAAATAAATAAAAATATATATATATAATATTTAAATATATATATATATATATAAATATATATATATATATATATATATATATATATATATATATATATATATATATATATATATATATATACCTTATGTAATAAATATATTAAATATAATATAATATATTTTATATTTATTTTACTATTGTATATTTGTATTATATAAAATATATAATAAATATTGCATCAAACTTTAAAATGAAAATGAAAATATAATATATAAAACATAATATAAGATACAATATAATGTATATTATATTTATTTTACTGACACATATTTGTATTATATAATATATAATATAATACTTATTATATACTATAGTATATATACTATTACTACTAATGTTATGGCTATATATATATATATATGAACATATGAGCCCAATGTCCCAGATTGAATCTGGGCCGATCTGACGATCATGGATGTTCGATAGAGCTTGATTTTAAATTTTTTATTTTTTACATATTCAAATCACTTGAAATTTTAGGTGTATGTTCATCAAAAATAGATGAATCTTCGAAAAATATCAAAAAAATATTTTACATGAAATAAATTAACCAAGATACCCCTGAAAAGCTTTGGGGGGTATTTTGGTCATTGGTTTTTACAAATAATTTTTTTTATATTTTTATTAGGTTTGCCTTGATGATAAAAATATATACCTAAACTTTCAAGTGATTTGGATACATAGAAAAAAAAAAAAAAATTCAAGCACTACCATACATCCGTGATCGTCAGATCGGGCCAGATTCAATCTAGACCGTTGAGCTCATATGTTCATATGAGCTAGTGGGCTAATCTCATCTTTTCCCACATATATATATATATATATATATATATATATATATATATATATATATATATATATATATATATATATATATATATATATATATATATATATATATATATATATATATATATATATATAACATGGATAAAATAAATATCGGGGGACTTTAGCACAAATAAGTTCCCAAATACAAGTTTCTGGCATAGCTATTGAACAAAAAAATTCTTTTTTTACAATGAAAATGGGAAATTTGAGGAATAAAAATTTGGACCCTGTTTCTATGCGGCCAAGCCAACATATGTAGAAATGGGGACCTCTTAATAAATCTATTTTTGAAATGGATTTTAAGATTTAATTTTTAAAGACATGTAATTATGAAATAAATAAATAAATTTTAAAAACTTAAAATAATAATTCTAGTAAGAAAACATTTGGACTGTTAGTTTCGATTGTTTTTAGATGGAACGCCTACTTGCATCCATCTTTAAGATGGACGCTTTACACTTTCTAGACTGCATATATAGAAATACGGTCTAGCCCAAATGGAACAATTTTCCTAAAAACTTTTCAATAAGGTTTGGACATTGTAGCACTTCATGTGCATCAAACATGGGTTTGCCATAGTGTTAGGGACTTATTTGTTCTGGAGAAATAATTTCTCTCAAACAAATGCACCCTTAGAATATAAGTGTCTGTTCATTGGAACTTTGGACAACATCAGTAAAAGACCGGAAAGATGTCTGTCCACTATTCGGATTGCCTAGAAGAAGTGTCTCCCATTTTCTATATATATATATATATATATATATATATAATTAATTAAAACTATAATATATAACATTATAATTAATATATTATTGTCTATAAATATTACAATTAATTAATATTAATTATTATATATATATATATATATATATATATTATATTACAAGTTTATATTATTATATATAATATTATGTGACATGATATTGTAATATATATATATATATATATATATATATATATATATATATATATATATATATATATATATATATATATATATTACAATATCATGTCACATAATATTATATATAATAATATAAACTTGTAATATAATATTATATAATATACAATTATATAATTACTATAATTTATATTATTATTATAATTATTGGTTGTGATTATTACATATAACTAATATGTTAATTATATATTCCATATATATTATTAATATTATATATTGTTTATTATTATTTTTTATAATAATTATTATAGCTCTAAGATTTGAGGTTTTCTTTTCTTTTCTTTTTATGGCAGCTCTCAACCCACTCTAGAAAATATAACTTACAACAAGTTTTGGGGCCCATGGCTCTCTTTTAATCTCCCACTGCACTGTATATTAATTATATAATAATATTATATCATTATGATATGCAAATTACTAATATAATACATAATTAATTATAATTATAATATATATAATTACTATAATTATATACAATTAACATAAATACCAAAATATTATAATATCATATATAGTATTATAATATTATATTATAATATAAAATTGTAACATAATATTATATTATGAAAAAAGTTTATATAGAGTCAAGGCCGTAAACAATCAAATTAGAACCCACTTCAAACATATATAATTAGAGCCTTATATTATATATGCTATAATATTTTAGATTATTATGCATTTTATAATATATATTAATTATTGTGTATAATAAATATTAATTATATATTATAACGTACAATTGATTATACTTATAATATATAAGTATATAATTATTATAACTACATAACTATTATAAGGATCCAGTTTCTATGCTGCCAAGCCGACATATATAGCAATGCGGGCCTCTTAATAAATCTATTTTTGAGATAGATTTTAACACTTAATTTTTAAAGATATGTAATCTCTAACATGGAGAGCATTAAATATGAAAAAAAAAAAAAATTTAAAACTAAAAATAATAATTCTAATACGAAGACTTTTGGACCGTTAGTTTCAATTGTTTTTAGATGGAGCACCTACTTGCATCCATCTTTTAGATAGATGCATTACACTTACTAGACCGCATATGTAGAAATGCGGTCCAGCCTGCATGAAACAATTTTCCCTATTATAATTATCATATATAGTTATTACATATAATTAATATGTTAATTATATATTTTATAGTTTATAATCAATAGTATAATTATTTACTACTTATATATTAATTATTATAGCTCTAGGGTTTGATGTCTTTTTCTTTTTTTTGGATAGCTCTCACCCACTCTACAAGGTATAACTTACGGCAAGTTTTTTAGGCCTCATGGTTCTCTTTCAAATCTTCTAAAAATGTCAATTCCACTTATTTTGGTGGAATTGACATTTCCACAAAAAAAAAAAAGGCTCAAAATATGGAAATCGATCTCCATTTAGAAATTGGATTCCCGCTTTCAATTGGGAGGGAATCCAAACAACACTAACAAGCCGTTTTCATGGAAATAGGTCTCCCAAAGACCCATTTCTATGGAACCAAAGGGCCCTAAAGAGATGAATTCGCTGCAATTTATAAATTGGGTGTGGTTTGTAAAAAGTGCGAACCTAAGGTGCATTTAAAAGATTCACTTAAACAATCGTTTGGTGCACAAAATCTTTTCAATTGAAAAAGAAAAAAACTCCTTACACCTTAATTATGAAATGTAAAGCTTCAAATATACGGTAGATCAAGCAAATCTGTATGTACTTAAAAAATCGTGAAAACGGACAGTCTAAATAATATATCATAAAATACACTACTTTTAAGACTTAAAATCCACTTTTTCTTTTATATCAATGCATTTTAAGGTCAAAACTATTTTTACACAATAATTGTTTGAGAATTTGATGCTCCCCTATACTCTGCTCTAGTGGACGCAGTTTTCAATTTCCCTTCCTGAATTAGTAGCTTGCACTTGTCTGAAATTAGCTTCAATACTTGTACCATCGCTTTGCATTCTGCCTCATCTGTACATAATTGCCCTTATAGTCCCTTAGAAGTCCACCTATTCTTGCTAGATTAGGATTACCTTTAAGGCACTTTTAGGGTAAGATCTCCCATCAATCTGACCTCTTCAGCCTTTGTGGGGAGGATTTAACTCTATATTTGAAGCATCTTTGAAGTGAGTGACGAAGTTCGAATTTCTATAACCCTAAAGCTCCTTCTGAACCTTCAAATGCCACCCATTTCCTGAAGTATATAATAATTTTTTTTTTTTTTTTCAATTCTTTTCTTTTCTTCACGGTCTAGATCACTCATAAGAAGTCCTTTTACAATGTAGTAATTTCAAATAAAATAATACAATAAGATCTCAAGAACTTGAAACCATTCAAAACCTTTCTTTCAACAACCAAGAAAAGAGATAATCTATGCTCTGGAATAAAAGACACAATAAATAAATATGGAAGAAACAAAAGAGGGTGTCAAATATTACCTCAACCGGGCTTAATATACCCCACGTCGAGTCTCCTCTTTCCAATAATGCTCGGGATCTTTGATCAGTCTCTTGATTTATCATTTTTATGACAAAACTTAAACAATGCACATCGATCCCAATCTAGAACCACTCACCTAAAGCCTTAATGCTTAGCCTAATTCAAGTCCCTTGGCTTGATGCTTATGAGAGAGAGAGAAAGAGAGAGAGAGAGAGAGAGAGAGAGAGAGAGAGAGAGAGAGAGAGAGAGAGAGAGAAATTATAAAAGGAGAGGGAAAACTACTAGCTAGGGATGATCCCTTTGCTACCCACAAAATCATATAACCAAACTAGCATGATTTAGAACCCATGCGAGCGAGAGAGAGAGAGAGAGAGAGAGAGAGAGAGAGAGAGAGAGAGAGAGAGAGAGAGAGAGAGAGAGAGAGAGTGGCCTACATGGGGCGTACCCCTTAAAGAGGTTAGAGAGAGATTCTATTTTAGAGAGAGAGACGAGAGAGTAAGTAAGATCTCTAGAGACAAGGGAGGAGAATGCTCACTTTTATAGATTTTTCATGCATTAGGGTTTGCCATAAAATTGTATGAGCAAATCTTGACCGTCGATCTAAGAAGATTTGTGTGGTGAGAGATATGAGTCATCCATCACTAGATCTACCATCCAAATGCTAAGAAAAGTACTAGAATCTTATCATCCCCTTCCCAAACATATTCCCATCATTAAGTTAAATAAAGAAATTATATCTTTATTTTTTTATTAGTAAATATCCGTTCCTTATTTTTCAAATCAAACCTTAATAAGATATTCTAAAACTCAATATTATCAATTCCTTAATGCAAGTAGACTTCTCTCCAAAATGGAAAGCCAACTAGCATGGGCTGCCTCTCACCATATTTAGCAAGAAAAGGCAATCCCCTATGGGTGGGACATCCCACCCTTTGGTGGCCACTCATGGGCCCCACCCAATTGTTCTGTGTGATTTAAATGAGCCTCCAATAATTATGGACATTTTCACATATTTTTAAAATAATAAAAACTGATTTTTAGATTTTTCAAACTTCTTAGTTTATTTAAAACTTTAGAAATGAATTTCTCTTGATTTATAAATCCAAATGACAAAATTAAAATATCATAAGATTCATAAAAATTCAAATTAACATTCTAAAATCAAATAACATAAAATTAATTAAATTAAATTAATTTTGATGGAAATCAGATCCGAATAGGTTTAGGATTTAATCAACACATAGGAGCACTCCACCTTCAACTGTGGGTCACGATCCACACTACCTTTTTCAATTTAACCCAGCAGTTCTCATGACCCACAATCCACTACATGGGCTCATGATTGGACCGCCAAAGTTAATCAATGAGCTAGGGAACGTAATCTTAGTCTGTGAATGTTAGGTTCTCCCCTAGAGACAAAACATAATCCTCCAGACCATGATGCAATAATGACGTTATGGTGTATATGAGTAATCTCTCGCACATGTACACGCTTCACCCTTAATAGTGGATTACTATCTCAATACGGCTATCTATGTACATACCGTGTGAAGATACAACGATGACGTTTTAGTTATATCTCTATGGACTGTTCATCACATACAAGGGTTATGCAGTCCCTCAGCTCTCATTCGGGGATACTCCAACCTCATCAAGGGCTAACCCACTAAACCCTCTTCGGTTTCATCTATATGCCCAGGTACCTTGGGTTTTCTAACTCGAGTGACATAGTACGTCAAGCCTAATCCGAATATCGATAAATTACATTTGTCTAGTATGGTCAACAAGAGGACCATACTCGTACTGAATTTATGTTTCATTATATACAATGCTCATGCAAGCTCTCATAAGGCCTTTAATGGCCACATAAACCTAACATTTCCCTCTAACCACAGTGCCCACAATGTTGTGGTGATCATAGTCCGACATAGAACATACCCACCTTTTGGGATAGTGCAGATCACACACGATCGAATTCTAGATCACCCACCGGATTTAAAATAAAATTAAGTCCAGTATATAGTACCAGATATGTACAAAATAAAAAAAATGCAATAGAAGATGGTCTACCATTTCTTCTGCATTCTTGCATAATAAGTAGATGTTTGGAATACTTAACCTCTCCAACATAGGTTATTCACATTGTTCTCAACAAGCCACTCTATAAGTTTTATTTTCCCTATGTTTCCATTTAGTCCTGTAACTGCTCGAAGAATCTGAAAAAAAAAATGCGCAAGTTTTTGGTCTGACTCTTAAAAGTTCAACAGAAAATTGAAGTTTCTATGGCATATTGCAAGTGTGACACCATAGTCATCCTTCCTTTATCTCGCATCCAATGAACGAGCCTTTCGGGTTCACTAAGTTTGACATAGTGCTTATGGATTCTACTATAATTGCTAAGATAAAAGGGAAAAGCAACAAAGGGCGCCTTGATTTCTCTAGATGCCATTAGGAAACATTATGATGCTAAGTTGATTAGAACAGATAAAAGGTGGAAGTGAATTATTTCTTTTGACAAAATTCAAAAATTTATTAAGAACAATTGTGGATTACATCAGAGAATTTACATTATCAGAGACCACTAAAGAATCCAATTCCACTCCCCTCTTAGCCAATAAATCTATTATATCATTAGCATCCTTATAAACATGTGCCAAGGGTAAAGTCCATGAAGACATCAAGTCAAAGATCTGCAGACCGATCAATTTAAGTTGCCAAGGTTGCACTACTTAATAACATTCAATGAGTCCCCTTCAATAACAAACCCAACTCCAAAATTCCTCTTCACCAATAATTTCAAACCATTGAAAAAAGCTAGTAATTCTGCATGATTTGTTGTAGTTACCCCACATGGGCCAGCATATGCAACAATTATATTTCCCTGCCAATCTCGTATTACCCCACCAAAACCAGCTAGGCCTGGATTACCCAATGAGCTACCATCAAAATTTAATTTGAAACAACCTTGGTCTAGTGGCATCCATTTGGCGCAGGGTCTAGTTTTAGATACATCCAATTGAAAAAGATTAAAGAGATTAATCATAACATCAATCTTAGAAAAACCTCTCCCCTCCTTAGTAACAGACAACTGAGACCACAGAGATAGTTTAATATTACTTAACTGTTTGAACACATTTTTCAGCACCTTGGTCCCTAATGTGAAATAAAGAGGAAGTCGATCAATAAAGCCTTAACATAAAGTGAGATTTTAAACAATATCATAACGGCCTCAGAACTGGTCGAGATCTTCATAAGTAATCCAAAAGGCCACCTACCTAGTTTCATTGTAATCAAACATATCTAAGGCAGTGAACACAAAGAAACAAATTTTGAAAAATTGGCCTCTAGCACCCTGAAATGGACCCTGTAACTAGAACTATATTTTTGATGCGTCAAATTATTGTGGGACCACAGCCATTGGATCCAGCACAATCAAAAACCCATATAAGTCAAGTTTCGACTTAATCGGATACTCCAAGACAAAGTTATGAGCAAAACATTGAAACAGGAGCAGTCGCACACTATTCTCGTTTGGCCACCCTGCACCAAAATACTATTAAAGGTAACTGTTTTCACAGTCACGGATAGTGACTTTCGAAGCCCATATCTCACCCGTATAGAGTCAGATCGTGCTCAAATTTCGTGAGCGTATTCGTCTTGTCAAGACGAGCGTTTCGATATGTGGTACGTCCCATGAGGACACCCGAGCAGGGAGAAACACTAGAGAGAAGTTGCTGATACGTGAAGAAGTTACCAAAAATTCAACAGCGACACGCCTTACTCAAACGACCAAATCACGGTGTTCGAGGATCAGATTGATGCAAAACCAATTCCATCGTGTGTGTAAGGTCTGGGGCTACCATTGGTCCAAACCCCGTACGTGATGAACGGTTGGATTTTGCACACGAAGGCAGCAAAGTGACTATAAATTTTGGCCGTCGAATTTCTAGATTCCGGCCAAAACCCAAAAGTTGTGAAATCTTCGTTTGAACTCCAAATCGTGTCTCGTTTGTTACCACGTGATCGTGATGGCATTATTAGTGCACTACAATGAAGAAATCATGGAAAAATATCAAGGAACGGGCACACTATTGATCAGAAGTTTTCAAGTTTCATGCAAATTTTAAGTCTCATGATCGTGGCCTAGAAACACGATTCATGGCTTGAAATTGGTATCAAATTGATCGACATGCCGATCCCTACAAGAAAACAATCATCTTTCGATCAAACGGGCATCAAAGCAACCCCAGATCAGTCACGAAAGTTCACGCAAGTTCTCGAGCAGCAGCAAGGACTGTTTTGAAATTCAATTTATTGTTAGGCAAGGGCAATACAGTCATGTTGTACCCTATTTTCTTAATTGCTTTTAATTCCATTAAATTGTAATTGTCATCAATTTAGCTAGCTTTTTGGTATCCACCCATGTTTGGTCTGAATTCTATATAAACATGCAATGCCTAATTGTAAAAAGAAGACTCAGGACCTTTCGTTCATTCTTCAACCATTTAATAAAGATTCCAATTCTTGCTTAAGTTCGTGGGTGCATCTTGGGGAGAGAGAGAGAGAGAGAGAGAAGAGAGAGAAGAAAAGGGTCGGTATCCCTCGATAAGATAATTTTCTTTCTCCTCCTCTTTTCTCTCTCATCTCTATCTCTTTCTTTTTGTCTCCTCTTTTCTCTCTCATATCGTCTCTCCCTTTCTCTTTCCTGCTTCCATCTTTATCTCTTTCTCTCTCTTCGTCTTCTGGTCTATCATTTCTCTCTTTCCATGCTCTTCTTTCTTTTCTCTACTCACCCATGGCGGACCTATCGTCTAATGTGATGTGTTCCTATTTTTGAGACACAAACAGTGAACCGGGCCTTAGCCCAAGTGGCTGGTCAGGCCTCTGTCAAAATTCTCTCCCTTCTCTCTTTTGTCATAGCTGGCGCAAGGCTAGTGCCACTAATGTTTGCTCTCTCTTTCTTCTCTTCTGTCACAGCCGGTGCAAGCCTAACGCCTCCTATATTTTCTCTCTCTTTCTTCTCTTCTGTCATTGCCGACGCAAGCCTATCGCCGTCGCCTATGTTCTTTCCCTCTCTTCTTTCTTCTATCACAGCCAGCGCAAGCCTATTGCCACCTGTGTTCCTTTTCCCTCTCTCTGCTGTCATAGACGGTGGAAGCACATCACCTCATGTGCTCTTTCTCTTTCGTCTTCCTCAAGTCGCAGCCGGTGGAAGCCTGTTGTCGTCTGTGTTTCCTCCTCACTTTTCTTCCTCATGTCATAGCTGGCGAAAGCCATCTCCGTTTGAGTCTTCTTTCTCCCCACCTCATCGTCGCACATCTCTTCCTTCTTCTCCCTACTCGTCACAACCGGCGGGGACACACCACAGTCTAAGTTTTCTCTCTCCTTCCCTCATTGCCGTCTGCGTCTGTCTTTACCTTTTCTTTTCCCTCTATCTGCTCTCACGTTCTTCTTCTCCTTTCCTTCTCTTTCTTCCCTTCTTTCTATTCTCTTCTTCTCTTATCCTTTTTCTTTTCTCTCTCTCTCTTATCTCTATTCTTTCCTTTACTCTTTCGTTTGATTAAGAGGGGTCGATACTGGCTTTCCATTGTAGTCCTGTCCTTTATCTGTAATGTCGTTGTGCCGATCAGAGTTATTGTGCCTGCTTTATCGCTATGATAGACTAGCCATTGTGTTTAGCTAGTCGGTATTGATATTGTCGTCTAATACTAATTCTGTTGAGCCACTCTAAGTCACCGAGCCCATTTTATTACCACGCTAGGTCAATTCCCTACTAGTTTAGTCACTGCGTCGGTCCCACCATCTGGTCAAATTCTTCTAATCCTGATCTTCCTTCTCTCACTCTTGTCCTCCTCTTTTTTGAATGTGCACACCCGTGTACGTTCCCCAAAGGCAAGGTGGGGTCCCTTGACCCACTTGTCTTGTAACATTTGCCATATGTGTGTGATTGCAAAAACAGGAGAATACAGGCCAAGGGAGGCGATTCTGAACCAGTTTTACGACTGGGGGGCTTTCTTCATGATCTAAGAGGGCGCCCACGCGAGCCAGCGCGAGTAAGTCCCGAACCCTCCTTAAATTCCTCTCTCATCGGTTGGTCTACCTGCCCTTGTTTTTTAGCAAGGTTCCCGATAAAGCGATCTCAAATCTCAAGTTCCCTTGAAACCCGAGACGCATGCCGCTCGATCATCTAGATCTAGAGGGCGAGATTGAGGAACCTAACCATTAACACCCTATCAAAACTCAAAACCACCCCTTCAAATGTCCTCTGATTTCTTGGTTAGGTGCATCGATCTCTCCCTCCAAATCTGGATGATTTAGCGGCACGTGTCTCAGGTTTCGAGGGAACCCGGGACTTGAAATCGCTCTCTCAGAAACCTTGCTAAAAACAAGGGCAGGTGGATCAACTGATGAGAGAGGAATTTAAGGTGGGTTCGGGACTTACTCGGGCTGGCTAGCATGAGCGCCCTCTTAGATCACGAAGAATTCCCCCCAGTCGTAAAACTGATTCAAAATCATCTCCTTTGGCTTGTATTCTCCTGTTTCAGCAATCACACACATATAGTTCATTTTACAAGACAAGTGGGCCAAAAGAGACCCCACCTTGTCTTTGAGTGAATGTACACAGGTTTGCATATCCAAGAGAAGAAAGGGTAAGAAAATAGATGAAAGAAAAGGAAAGAGGTAGATCAGAGGAGTTTTGACTAGGTAGCGAGACTAACAAGGCAACTAGATTAGGAAGTGGTTGACCCGGCATGGTAGCAAGATTGGCACAATAACTAGACCTGCACAACATAAATACTACTAGATGCTAGAACAATCATCGGTCGGCCTGGCATAATGGCTAGCTTATCGTGGCAGTAAAGTGGGCACGGTGACTAAGACTGACTCAACGGCAATACTGTTAGATGACAAGACTACCATGGCAATGTTTGCCTCAGCTAGTCTTGGCACAATAACTAGACCTGCACAACATAAATACTACTAGATGCTAGAACAATCATCGGTCGGCCTGGCATAATGGCTAGCTTATCGTGGCAGTAAAGTGGGCACGGTGACTAAGACTGACTCAACGGCAATACTGTTAGATGACAAGACTACCATGGCAATGTTTGCCTCAGCTAGTCTTGGTCAAATGAGAGAGAGAAGAACAAAAAGAGAGAAAGAGAGACATGCATAGTACTACAGATGTCGTGCATGGGAAAAGAAGAAGAGAAGAGGAAGAGAGGGAGAAGAAAAGAAAAGGGAAGAAGGAAGAAGAATAAAAGGAGAGAAAACCTTAACAACGATGATAAAGAAGATAGAAAGGAATATGGATGGCAATGAGCCTCCTCCGTCCATGACAAGAGGGTAAGAAGAGAGAAAGGACATGAGCGGCAATTAGCCTCTGCCGGTCATGGTAGGGGAATCAGAGGAGAGAGAAAATATGGGCGACGATGTGCTTCCGCCGTTTGTGTCAGATGAAGAAAAAGAGAGAGAAGACATGGGTGACGATGTGCTTTCACCATCCGTGTTAGACGAAGAAGAGAGAGAAGCCATGGGCGGCAATGTGCTTCTGCCGTCTGTGTCAGACGAAGAAGAAGAGAGGGAAGACATAAGTAGCGATGTGCTTCCGCCATCCGTATTAAACAAAGAAAAAGAGAGGGAAGAGATGTGCGACGATGTTCTTTCACCGTCCATGTCAGACGAAGAAGAAGAGAGAGAAGACATGGGCGACAATGTGATTCCGTCATCCGTGTCAGACGAAGAATAAGAGACGGAAGACATGGGCAGCGATGTGCTTTCGTCGTCCGTGTCAGACGAAGAAGAAGAGAGAGAAGACATGGGCGGCGATGTGCTTTTGCCGTCCGTGTCAAACAAAGAAAAAGAGAGAGAAGACATGGGCTGCGATGTGCTCCTACCGTCCGTGTCAGATGAAGAAAAAGAGAGAAAAGACATGGGCGGCGATGTGCTTCCGTCATCCGTGTCAGACAAAGAAGAAGAGAGGAAAAACATGGGCGGCGATGTGCTTCTGCCATCCATGTCAAAAGAAGAAGACAAGGAAATTGGATAGAGGCCCGGGCCACTACTCGGGTTAAGGCCCGGCTCACTGTTCATGTTTCTAAAGTGAAACAATATCTTGTCAATCGGTCGGCTTCGCCATGCAAGAATAGAGAAGAAGGAGAAAGAGAGCAAAGAGAGATAACAAGAAAGAGAGGAAAAGTGAAGGAAAGATCAAAAGAGAAAAGGAAATAAAGGAGATCAGAGACAAAATAGGAAAGAAAGAGATAGATGAGAGGAGAGAAAAATAATGAGATAGAGATGAGGAGAGAGAGAGAGAGATGAGAGAGAAAAGAGGAGGGAGAAAATTGCCTTATCAAATGATAACAGCCCTTTTCTTCTCTCTCCTCTCTCTCTCTCTCTCTCTCCAAGACGCACCCACGAACTTAAGCAAGAATTGAAATCTTTATTGAATTAATGTGTAAAATGAACCGGGGGGGGGGGGGGGAATTTTACAATTAGGCATTGCATGTTTTTATAGAATTGGGCCCAAACATGGTTGGATGCCAAAAAAACTACCTAAATTGATGATAATTATAAATTTTATTGAATTAAAAAATTTCAAAAATTGGGTGCAAAATGACTATTTTGCCCGTGCCCAACAATGTGTGAAATTCCAAAATAGTCCTTGCTGCTGCCCTAGAACTTGCGTGATCATCCATGGATGATTTGGGGTTATTTTAGTACCCAATTGACCAAAAGATTATTGTTTTCTTGTAGGGCTCGGCATGGCGATTGATTTGATATTAATTTCAAGCCGTGGATCGTGGTTTTAAGCCACGATCATAAGACTCAAAATTTAGATGAAACTTGCAAACTTTGGATCGGTAGTGTGCTTGTTTCTTGATTTTTTTTTTCTTTGATTTCTTCCCTGAATCACACTAAGCATGCCGCCATGATCACGTGGCAACAAACGCAGCTTGATTTCGTATCCGGACAAACAGTTTGTTGACTTGAGTTTTATGTCGGAATTTAGAAATCCGGCGGCCTAAATTTACAGTAGATTTGATGCCTCCATGTGTAAAATCCAAGACGTTCGGACCAAAGATAGCCTCAAACCTTATGCACATAATGCAATTAGTTTCATGTCGATCGGTTACGTGAGCGTCGTGATTTGACCGCTCGAACGAGGCGTGCTGCTGTTGAATTTTCTACAATTATCTTCACGAATCACCAACTTCTCTCCAGTTTTTCTCCTTGCTCAGGTAACATCATGGGTCGTTCCACATATCAAAATGCTCGTCTTGATGAGATGAACACGCTCACCAAATTTGAGATAGATCCGACTTAGGACGAGTGAGATATGGGCCTTCAAAGTTGCTACTTGGGACTATACACATAAGCCTCCTTTAATGGAGATTGGTGTAGGGAGGCACAAGGGAATGACGTGCGGCGTACCCCTTTATGGTCTTTTACCCATAACTTTATCTTGGAATGCCCGATTAAGTCGAAACTTGACCCATAAGGGTTTTCAATCGTATCAGATCAGATCCAATGGCGATGGTCCCACAGCTGCTTAACACACAAAAAATATAATTCTAGTTACGGGTCCGTTTTAGAGTGCTAGAAGCCGTTTTTTCTGAAATTATTTCTTTGTATGCGCGGCCTTAGGCATGTCGAATTGAGACGAAATGTGGTAGGTGGCCTTTTGGAGTGTTTAGGAAGATTCTGACCCATTCTGGGGCAATTTTAAGACTGTCGAGAATTTTACTGCATGTTGAGGCTTTATTGACCTGCTTCCTCTTTATTCCGCATCAGGGACGAAGGTGCTGAAAGATATCTTCAAATAGTTTGCCCTACCGAATGTTGTGCTTTGAGAGAAGCTAGAAGGACAACATTCGAAAAATTTCCTTTGGCTTTATTACTTTTTTCTTCCTAGCCACCGGACCACGTGAACGCCGAGGCCTTTCACACAATGCTGCAGCTAGGATGCTTAGACGTTTGGATGCAATGTACAGGTCCATTCTTGGAGACTTTAGGGGAGAAGAGAATTTTTTGAGGAATCTTGTCGAAGTCTTCACCCTCAAGGGACTAATTGTGACTCTGAAGCTGAAGATTTTGTACGGACCTCGTTAGTCAGAATCAAGCCCGTCTGGCAGTTGAGTGTCGTGTTGAAGGTCATTTTTCCCATTTGGTCTGGGTTTTTTTCTTTTGGATAGATAGCAAAAGAGCCTTTGGTCAACATTCGTCTACGTTGTGCACTAGATATTCCTGGGTGAGCAGAATACCTCAGTTTATCGAGGTGACCGGCTTTGGGTATAACCCTTACCCACTGTTAGCAGTTTCGCTTAACAGGTCCAAAGTCATGGCTAACTTAGCTTTCTTGGGGCGTCTTTGGCTTGTCAAAATGACTTCCTTGTTTGTTTGTTCTGGATGGTCTATTGAAGGGCCTTTTGTTGGCACTCGTCTACGTTGTGCACCAGATATTCCTTGGTGGGCAGGGTGCCTCAGTTTATCGAGATGACCAGCTTTGGGCATAACCCCTACCCACTATTAGCAGTTTCACGTAACAGGTCCAAAGTCATGGCTGACTTAGCCTTCTAAGGGCGTCTCCAGCATCTTGGAGAGCGTTTAGTGGCCTCCTGGGAATGATTCTCTTCTTCATGAGACTTGCATTGCCTTCTTTGCGAGTCTTCTGTCTTTCGAGTCATTTTTGCCAGTGGACTCAGGCTGTCGAAATCTTTTCCTTGAAGCTCATATTTTTTTATCCTGATATTGTGACACGAAGGATTTTTTTGAATGTGGGCTGAAGCCGCCTATCGAGGCGAGTGCTGCATCAACCTGTTTAGTGATCCAAGCGTCTTATGTGGATTTTCACTTGGACTTGGGAGATAGGATCGTAGAGACGGTTTTCACCAACTTCCTTTTATTTGAGGCTCTTTTACCCATGACCTTTCGGCCATGTCCACCCTTATTTATCTATTTTTACTCACGATTCCCTTTTGGTTTTTCACTGTGCCCGGGTTTTTATTTTTATGGAACTATTTTACTCATAGTTTCATGACCATGCCTGTCCGTCATTTTTACTAATGGCGTTCCCTTGTTCAGGTATGCACCATGCTCATTATTATTATTATTTTATTTTTTTTATTTTATTTTTTTTGTAAAGGCATGTTTAAGGTCATCCCTCCGGGACTTGTGCAAAGCCTTTTAATGTCTTGCGACAAGGACATGCACTATGGTTTAAGGTCATACAGCTGGACCATGGTGATGATGGATGGCAGTTTTGTGGGGGCCATGGAGTGAGTATGGTCTTGGTTTGACCCACTTTAGGGATATGACACGAGTGCTGCCTATAAGGGATGGATAGCGTATGGATGGAATGTGGAAAGTGGTAACACATTAACTGACGGTGAGTTTGGATGATAGAATGGCTTGCGGTTTTGTGAGTATGGGTGAGACTCACTGGGGAATGATGAAAGGTGATGAAGTAAATGGGCTTACTAGAGAGGTAATCAAGAAGGTGTGTGCACACGAATGGGTCAGTTAGGGAAGACGCGCGTGAAGATGCATGTAAAGGGCATGTACGCACGTTGTGAGGGCGAGTTTAAGGTCACACCTCCTAGACCTGTGCTAAGCAGTTTAACATCATGCGGCCTGGACGTGCACTATGGTTTAAGGTCATGTAGCTTGGACAGTGGTTATGCAGTTTAAAGTCATACAACTAGAACCATGAGGTTTAAGGTCGTGAAACTAGACCTCCACTATAGTTTAAGGTCATATAGTCCGGACCAAGGTGTTGAGCATTTTAACATCATACGACTAGGACGTGTACTATAGTTTAAGGTCATATAGTTTGGACCGTGCAGTTTATGATCGTTCAGCTAGACCTCAGCTATAGTTTAAGGTTGTATGGTTTGGACCATACAGTTTTAGGTCATGCACCTAGACTAAGGCTATGCAGTTTAAGGTCATGCAGCGCGGACCATGGCTGTGGGTAGCCATGTAAGTGAAGATGCATGAGGATAGGTCTTGTAGACTGCAATCAGAATCCCTAGGGATAAAATGGTCAAGACCAGCAACGGATTCAGATGGGAAGGTCGACTTCATTGGGGATTAGGAGACAAGTGTGGCTCCCTTAGAGGTGCAAAATGGTACTCAATATAAAACAAATTCATTGAAGATGACCCAACTCCTAGAGGATAGGACAGCTCGGTGTGAAGTAGACCCACTGGGGGTTGCAGTGATAAGAATGACCATGACTCCTTTGGGGATAAGGGACTACAACACGAGTATGACTCCTACTGGGGATGAGTAGTCATGGCCTGGGTGGAATGACTTGAGTACCACTTAATAGGTCACGGTCCGGGTGCAACGCCACTGGGGATAACAATAGTAGTATGCACATGGCTTTAGCATGAGGTGTGTGGCAACGAACTGTTGAGGACATAGTCAGTGCTAGACACAGCCAACATTATTTCTTGAACACTCAACTGGCGCTGGTTCGTTGAAAACACAATCGACATTGAGCATAACCAACATTACTTCTTGAACACTCAGTAGGCGCTGAGCCTTTGAAAATGCAGCCAGCACCGAGAATGACCAACACTGTTTCTTGAACACTCAGCCGGCGCTGGGTTGTCGAAAACACAGCCGGTGCTAAGTATGACCAACATTATTTCTTTGAACACTCAGTCGGCGTTGGGTCGAGGATACAATTGGGGCTGAGTCGAGGCCACAACTGGTGTTGGGCATGGGTTATCGTTCGGGGCTTGACTCAAGCCTGACCCGGCCCTACTCTATGTTACATGGGATTTCATGGGCTGCAGTAAAGCTTTTCTTGAGACTCGGGGTCAAAGCCCGACCCGGTCCGGCCCATCGTCACTTAGCCTTCTTGGACGTGGCTGGCATTCCTAGTTTGGGAGGAATATTAAGGGAAGCGTCGGCTATATAAAGGGGGTAACCCTATTTTCACTGTTTCATGAAAAACTTAAGGTAAAAATTTTGGTTTAACAGTGAGGGGAGGTTTTTAGTGAGAGCTTCGGCAAACACATAGGGGATTCCAGCAAGATTAGCAGAGGTTTTGTCAGTGAGCAGGGGCACGTTCCAGCTAAGCAAGGAGATGCCAACAGGAAAGGAGGTAGGACTTGTCGGGATTGCAAAAGTTTGCAGTAGGAAAAAAAAGAGTTTACCGGGAAACAGGGAACTCCAGCTATGGTTTTGAGGGCTTTGGCAAAGGAAAGAAGAGAAGCAGAGGGCTGCCCAGGGTCTTCCACTGGTTTTTGCAGTTTTTCAAGTGGGTGAAAGTGGTTTTCCAGCCGTACGCAGGAAGGGTGAAAGTTTCCCAACAGTGGATTTCTGGTGACATGGAGAAAGGTTGCAAAGGGTTTCCGATAGTGGAAGGGAGTTTCTGACCGGAACCCAAAGGGCATAGGGAGACAGACGATTGCTAGATGTGGATCGTCATGGGACATGTGTCAGGCCAGGTCGTGGCGATAGTTGTCAGGCGGCGTAGTGGGGCTTGAGGTGACACGCATAGGATTTGTACCACGTACATGAGACTTGAACATGAGAGGCGGTACTCCTTTGAAAACACAACTAACGCTAGGTATTGGCAAACGCAGCTGATGCTGGTATTTGAAGCACACAGTCAGCGCTGGTATTTGCGAACCCCAACCGACGTTGATATCAGTGAACATAGTCGGTGCTAGGCGTTAGCGGACATAGTCAACACTGGTATTTGCGAACCCAATTGGCGCTAGGCGTTAACGGACATAGCTGGTATTTGCGAACCCAGCCGGCGCTAGGCTTTAGAGGGAACAGTCGGCACTAGGCTTTTTGAGAACAGAGCCGACACCATCCTGCCTTAGTAATTTTTGCATAGGTGTAGGTCCTTAACCTTGATAAGATGGTCAGGTCCTCTCACAGTATCCCTAATGTGAAGAGCCTTCCGAGAGGAGGAGAGGTCGACACCAGTGAAATTACTGGTGAGAGCCTAACGAGGGGAGAGCCTATTTGGCTCATAAATGCATTGTATAAGCCAGAGTGGCCCCTCAGCGTCACATTCAGTATCGACCCTGTTCGCTTTGAAGTCCGGGGGGAAGGTGACGGTAATGTCCAAATTGATGAAGGGGTGGAGCTCCTTCATTGCGTGCACAGGAATGTAGCCTCCAATGCCAATTGACCCACCTTGGGGAAGAGAATGGTGAAGACCCAGGGAATGATGTGGTCTTCTTCTGGTCTCCGAGTGTAGGGGAGCACCAATATTTGAAAGGCTATTCTTCCTGAACCATCCAAGTGCTGGGGTCCTTTAGAGACATTCTTGAATGTGCTTCTTTGCTACCGGCAATTCAGTGCTCCGCTAGCTATTATGATCGGTGCTTCAATACTGTCCAGGTGCTGCTGGAAACATGGAGTCATGTTAGCAACACTTGGCACCTTGGACAGGGAAGTAGGGATCTCTTTACTGGATCTTCATTTTATTGGCGGCCTTCTGCTGATTGGGGCTATGTATGACAAATTCGTGCCCCAGAATTCAGTCATCTTTAGCGGTGCTTGCTTGGGGAGAGAGGAACCGGCTGCCAGCCTTCAGAAAATTTTTGAGATATATCAGTTGCTTCACTCCAAGTCTAGCAACAGTTGGGTAACTTTCACCGAATGGGTGAAATTCTTTTGCGGGGATTACCCTGAGGATGGTTGAGGTTCTTCGAGGAAGAAGGGGAACGCAGTTGCTAAAGAGACGCCTCCCCTCTATCAACCTGAGACTAGCGACAATTCTGTCTTTTGGCCGATTACCTGGCTTTATTCTTATGCAAATTTGTTATTCATGGAGGGGCAGATGACATTCGTCCAGGCACATTCTATGAGGTCTGTGACATGGCAAGAGGGCATGAATATGACCTTGCTCAACCAATTTTGTGCAATATATACCATGGATTGGGCGCCATCTCTCATGGAAAGACTTAGAAAGGCAAAGAGAGAGGGAATGGCTTTGTCGGAGGAGAAGCGTTTCCTGGGGACTTTAAGACTCCATTCCCCATCCATTATGTATATGGGTGGCTAGGGGCCTATTTCCCTTCCACCTATGTCAGGAGTCAGGGCTCAAGGGAGAAAATGCCCCCCTTCTTGATTAGAATTGCTGGTCAAAAGGCTATCTTCCATAGCCCAAGGAAATCTCAGAGCTTGTTTTGGGCATGACTCCTCAATATGCGGCGAGTCCCATTTCCAGTTGGGAGCTTTATCAACCACGCTTTTATTGATGAACTAGGGAAGGAGTTGGACAACGCTCCGACGACTATCAGGGAACTCATGTTTATGTTGAACGTTAGATGGGGATTTTGCCCTATCAGACCCCGAACTTTTCCAGATTGGAAGGGTACTTCCCTCATCTCTTTGTCCGTCAGCATGGGCTTGATCAGAGCAGCCCTTTCTCTGTATTTTTCGAGAAGCACCGCGGTAGAGTAAACATTGGGAAAGAAGAAGAGCTTGGGACTCTTCGAGAATGTTGGTTGCCAGAGAATGTACGAACTACGTGGTCTACATGTTTGGAGGCAACGGAGATTAGCATGTATGTGCTTCCCTATTTTAGGAGAAGGGTCCAGGTGACCGAGGCCTACGCACGCTGGTGGAGGCTTACCAGCTCGAGCTACTGGGATGTTAATCACCCCTGGAAAGGGGAAAATGACAATTGACATCAAGTGATTAGACAAAGGAGGATTGTCAATGCCCCCATCATTGAAGAGGTTATTGACTTGGACTATCCATGGAATTGACAGGCTCTTGGCATCCCTTGAGAGATAGCAGCTGATGATACTTCACCACAATTTCCGGGTCGTACGCGGTAGGTTAGTCAGCAGGGGGCTAACATGCCCTGACTGACCTCGACTCTTATATGCTAATCATGTTTGGATCGATTCTCGACGGTCTTGGGACCATGGTTGCTAAGTGGCTGGATCTTCTTCTGCGACAGTAACCACAGCACAGGGCTTGTGGAGCTCTTCTTCAGGGTTCATCGTCTGAAGGGGGTAAAAGAGATTCATGTGAAGAGGGTTATCAGAATTAGATGTTTTGACTGCCTTGGTCACCTCCCTAGTCAAAATTTGTAGACCTCTATCATGTTTACTTTGAGGTTTTGATGGACCTCGCGCCAAAACTGTGACTTAGGTCACGGTTGGTCATCTTTTCTTGCACATGAGAGAGTTGTCTCCATCAGGCGTGGCAATGGATGAGGGCCAGGAATTGGAGTCATCTTGGACTGAGGAGGATGAAGGACACGATCTTCCATCAGGTCCATGCCCTAAGCTCTCTTGTGGGCTCCAAAGACACGACCAAAGTGACGGGGTTGGTTCAGGATGGTACTCTTAGGAAAAATCTTCGAGTACCAAGGCTGAAGGTACTTGCTCGATGAAGGAGGAGCAGCGTTGACTCATGTGGAGGCCTGAGTTGAAGGCGAGGGGATGTCTGAGATGGCGACTCGTGTGAGCCCCTTGAAGAAGGTCTGGGGTACCTGGGGGTCCACCCGGGCTCGTGCAAGTGATCTGCCCTTTGGAGGCCAAGAACCATGAGCAAGTGTCTATAAGAGAACAAGTGTAGGCCTGCCCCTTATAGAGTGCGCTTGTGTGTGCAGAGTAGGAGGATGAGGATATCATCTCCTGCGTACTCGGGTTGGTGTAATAATGGCGTTGCCCCGAGCAGTGAGATGCATATGAGTAGCGTGTGCAGGACCTAGCCTTGGAAGGCTCGATCTTGGACATGGTCTCCAAGTAACAGAAGGGTTGCCCCGAGGTGTGGCTCGAGTGGGTGACCCACGAGCCTTGTGGCATATGTGAGGGGCGGAGACCATGGGGTTTCCGCCTCAATGTGTTAAGCCTCTAGGGATAGAGACCAGTGGTGCAGAAATGTGGGGGGTAGCCTTACGACATCCCACAGAAGCAATGGCAAATTGCTTGCCTTTTACAGAAAGGAACTGGGCAGCCTTCCGGCATACCTCAGGAACAGGACTGGTAAGTGGCTTGCCGGTGGCTAAGTGCATGTTGTGTAGGGCAACAGAAGTGCTGCCTACGCAGGGCACCTTGGTGGAGTTTCAACTAGAGCAAGGAGATGGGGAGTGAGGGACCTTTAAGTCCCACCTCACACCAGTCCAGGTTGAGACTTGGGAGCTAGACAAGGGGTCTTTGCTCAAGAGGATGGTCGGGAACAAAGTCGAAGGAACTTGTTCCATGGGGACACTCTCAAATACAGGGATAAGGAAATCCTCGATCCAGATAAATGGGTTACAAAACCCAGCAGCCATAAGTGAAATGTGAAAAGATAATGAAAGCAGATAATAAAACAAGAAACTGACTAAATAAGAACGATCCGATTAGGGGGTAATAAGTCCCCAATGGAGTCGTCAAGCTGGTTAGGTCTCACCCTTCAGATTTGGATGATAGGGCGGCACACTTCTCGAGTTTCGAGGGAAGACTCGGGACGTTGTTGAGATCTCTCTCTCGGGAACCTCGTTCGAGAATGGGGGAAGGTGTTGCCAACCGGTGAGAGAGGAATTTAAGGTGAGTTCGGGACTTGCTCTGGCTGGCTCGCATGGATGCCCTCTTAGATCATGAAAAAAGCCCCCTAGTAATAAAACAGGTTCTGAATCGCCTCCCTTAGCTTGTATTCTTTTGTTTTATGCAATCACACACATATATGGCAAAGGTTATAAGACAGGTGGGTCTGACCTCACCCTTTTCCTCTTTGATGAACGTACACAAGCATGCACATTCAAAAAGAAGAAGAGAAGAAAAATAGGGGAGAGAAGAGTTCGACTGAGCGAGAGGATCAGAGCGGTAACTAAGCTGGTGAATAACTGGCCTGATGTGGTAGCAAAATGGGCTAGGTAACTAAAACCAGCTCACAAGATCACTACTAGACATCATTACCAATACCGACTAGCTAGGCACGGTGGTCAGTCTGTCATGGTAATAAAGCGAGCTAAGTAATCCTGGCATAACAACATTAATGGCTAAACGACAAGACTACCATGAGAGGCTAACTTCAATCTCTCTTAGTCGAACGAAAGAGTAACAAAGTGATGGTTATGAGGAAAGAAATAAGTAAGAGAAGAAGGGAACAGACAGAAGGAGGGAGAAGAAAAGAAGAGAAGAGAGGATAAAAGAGAGAGAGGGAAGGAACATGCAGTCGGCGCTAGGTATTGCCGACTGTGTTAGAAGAAGAGGGAGAAAACACAGTAGGCTTTGCCAACTGTGTTAGAAGAAAAGAGAGAAAATGCAGTCGGCGCTAGGCTTCACCGATTGTGTCAGAAGAAGAGAGAGAAAAAGCAGTCGACGTTAGGTTTTGTTGACTGTGTCAGAAGAGAAGAGAGGAAGACAACCAACCGGCGCTAGGCTTGTGTCGGTTGTGATGGGAGAGAATCAAGGGAGAGAGATCGAGCCAGCGCTAGGCTTCGCCAACTGCAACAAAGGATAGAGAGAAAAATTCAACCAGCGTTAGGTTTTACCGACTGTGAGTGAAGAGAAGATAGAGAAATCCAACCGGCCCTAGGCTTCGCCGACTGTGAGAGAAGAGGAGAGAGACATCCAACTAGTGCTAGGCTTCATCGATTGCATTAAAAGAGAAGAGAGAGAAATTCACCCGATGTTGAGAATGAAAGAAAAGGGTAGATAGGACCCCCACCCGAGGCTGGGAATGAACGAAGAAGAGAGAGAACCCCACCCGGCATTGGGAATGAAAGAAGAAGAGAGAGACCCACCCGGCATTGGGAATGAAAGAAGTAGAGAGAGAAAATCACACTCAATGTTAAGAATGAAAGAAGAGGAGAGAGAAAATTGTACCTGATATTGGGAATGAAAGGAGAGGAGAGAGAAAACCTCACCCGATGTTGGGAATGAAAGGAGAGGAGAGAAAACCCCACCTGGTGTTGAGAATGAAAGGAGAGGAGAGAGAACATAGGGATGGAGATAAGAAAAAGAAAGGTAGATATAGAGATGAGAAAGAAGGAAGGAGAGAGAGAAAGAGAAAGAGATGAAGAGAGAGAAACAAATAGAGACGAGAAAGAGGGGAGGAGAGAGAAAGTGATAGAGATGAGAAAGAGAGGAGGAGAGAAAAAGAGATAGAGGTGAAGAGAGAGAAAGAGATATAGATGAGAAGAGAGGAGGAGAGAGAAAGTGAAGGAGATAGAAAGAGATAAAGATGAGAAAGAGAGGAGGAGAGAGAAAGAGAGAGAGAGAGAGATAGAGATGAAAAAGAGGAAAGGAGAGAGAAAGTTACCTGCCCGAAGTGTACAGACCCTTTTCTTTTCTCTCCCCTCTCTCTCTCCAAGACGTACTCACTAGCTCAAGCAAAAAATTAGAATTTTATTGATTGATCCAAGAAGAATGAATCTGTCCTTTGTACAATGAGGCATTACTTGTTTATATAGAATTGGGTTAAAACGTGGGTGTACACCCAAAAACTAGATAGAATTGAAGATAATTACAATTTAATTGAATTTAAAGAAATTCTAAAAATGGGTGTAAAAGGACAGTTTTGCCCCTGCCTAACAATGTGTGGAATTCCATAATAGTCCCTGCTACTTCCCGAGAACTTGCATGATCATCCGTGGCTAACTCGGGGTCGTTCTGATGCCCGTTTCATTAGAAGATTATTGTTTACTTATAGGGTTCGGCATGGTGATCAATTTGATACCAACTTCGAGCCATGAATCATATTTTTGAGCCATGATCATGAGACTTGAATATTGAAAACTTCGAATCGATTGCGTGCTTGTTCCTTGATGTTTCTTCATGACTTCTTTGTTGAATCACACTAAACATGCCGTCATAATCTTGTTGCAACAAACATAGCTCACTTTTGTGTCTAGATGAAGATTTTGTCGTCTTGAGCTTTTTTACCAGAATCTTGAAATTCGGTGGCCAAAATTTGCAGTAGCTTTGACGCCTTCATCTATGAAATCCAACCATTCATCGTACATGAGGTTCGAATCAGAGATGGCCTCAGACGTCATGCACATAATGTAATTGGTTTTGTGTCGATCGAGTATGCGAGCGACTTGATCTAGCTGTTCGAAGGAGGCGTGCTGCCGCTAAATTTTCTGTAACTTCCTTCAGAGATCAGAGACTTTCATTTAGTTTTTCTCTTTGCTCGGGCATTGTCACGGAGTGTACCATATATCGAATTGGTCGTCTTGACGAGACGAACACGTTCACCAAATTTGGAAGTGATCTGACTTAGAACGAGTGAGTTATAAGCCCCAAAAGTGACTGCCTGTTACTATAAAAACAGCCACCTTTAATGGTGTTTTGATGGAGTGAGGCCACACGGGAACAGTGTGCGACTTGCCCCTTTTCGGTATTTTACCCATAACTTTGTCTTGGAGTGCCCGATTAAACCGAAACTTAAACCATAGGGGCTTTTTATAGTGTCGGATCTAATGGTGGTGGTTCTACAACTGTTTGACGCTCCAAAAATATGGATCTAGTTACAGGGTCCATTTCAGGGTACTAGAGACCGATTTCACTGAAATTGTTTCTTTGTGTTCACTGCCTTAGACATGTCTGATCGTGATGAAACGTGGTAAGTGGTCTCTTGAAGTGTTGATGAAGATCTTGACCAATTATGGGGCCATTCTGAGACTATCAGGGATTTTCACTGTTTGTAGGCTTTATTGACATGTTTCCTACTTATTCCTAATCAGAGATCAAGGTGCTGAAAAAATACGTTCAAACACTAGGACCCGAGATCACTCTCTCAGGAACCTTGTTCACAGAATAAGGACAGGTTTCCAACTAGTGAGAGAGGAATTTGAGTCGTGAGGCGGGACTTACCTCACGTGGGTCCATGACACACTTGGGCTGGCTTGCGTGGGCGCCCTCTTAGATCACAATGGAAAGCTCCCCTGGCCTACGGTTGGTTTGGAATTGCCTCCCTTGACTTGTTTCTCCTTTCCTGCAAACACACACACATATCAAAAAATAGAGGTGCGAGTCATAGAACCCTGCCTTGTCATAAAAAGATAAAAAAAATGAAAATAAGAGAATCAGCTCGACCAGACGAGTCAACTGATCCAGTGACAGGACTGGTGCGACGGTTGGTCTGATGTGGTAGCAAGATGGGCACGGTAACTCAGACCGACGTGACGGCAATACTGGTCGATGACAAGACTATCCCAACGGCTAGTTTGGCACCATGGCAGGACTAGTACGATGACTGACTCAGAGTGGTAGCAAGATGGGTATGGTAACTCAGATCGACACGACTGCAATACTACTAGAAACCACGGTAAACATCGACCAGTCTCGACATAAAGGCTAATCTAACATGGTAGCAAGATGGGCACCATAACTCAGACTAGCATGACGGCAATAATGCTCGACGACAAGACTCGCACGAGCATAAGGCTCAGCTTGCCCTCTGGTTAAACAGACGATGAAAAGAAAGAAAGAGACGAAAGTGAAAATAAAAGTGGTGATGAATAAAAGTGATGAAAAATGAAATAAAATGAGAGTAATGAATTAAAATAAAATTAGAAAATTTCTCTTTCCTTCCTCTCCCTCCCAAGACATGACTCAACAATAGGCAAGATAAAATTTTATTAAGCAAGTGAAGGGTCCTGTGTACAGTGAAAGTATGTGGTATATATAGAATTGTGCCCAAACATGGGTGGATTGATCAAAATTGAACCTAATTGTTAGAAATTAAGATTTAACTGAATTAAAAGAAATTAGAAAATAGGGTGCAAAATTATATATTTGCCCCTTCCTAACGATTTGTGGAATTCTAGGACAGTTCATGTGTTACCCTAGGACAGTCCATGTGTTGCTCTAGGACAGTCCATGTGTTGCCCTAGGATAGTCCATGTGTTGATCAAAAGATGATTGTTTTCTTGTAGGTATCAGCATGGCAATTGATTTTATACCAACTTTGAGCCAATGATCGTGTTTTCAAGGCACGATCATGTGACTTGAAATTTGAATGAATCTTGAAATTTTGAGTTGATTGTATGCTTGTTCCTTTTCTATGAATTCTTTGCTGGATCACATTGAGCATGCCATCACGATCGTGGGACAATAAACGCAGCGCGATGTCGTGCTCGGACGAAGATTTTGCAACTTTGGAGTTTTGGCCAGAATCTGGAATTTCGGCGATGGAATTTACAGTCAGCTTCGTGTGTAGAATCCAACCGTTCATCATGTACAGGGTTTGGACTAGAGATAGCCCTAGAACTTACGCACGTGATGGAACTAGTTTTGTATTGATCTGGTTCGCAAGCAGTCTGATTTGGCCACTCGATCGAGGCACGACACTGTTGATTTTCCTGTACTTTCTTCACATATCAACAACTTCTTTCTAGCTTTTCTTCACTCTCAAGCGTCGTTACGGGGCGTACCACATATTGAAACGCTCGCCTTGACGGGACAAACACAGTCACAAAATTTGAGCACGATTCGAATTGAGATGGGTGAGATATGAGCGTTGAAAGTCACTAGTTGTGGCTGCCCCTTTAATGGAGTTGAGTTGCAAGGTGACCGCACGGGAATAGCATGTGGCTCCTCTTGTTTCGCTCTTTTGCCTATAACTTCTTCCACGAATGTCCGTTCAAGCTAAAATTTGACCCATAGTTTCAACCGTTCAGGATCCAATGGAGGTGGTCCCACCACAATTTGACGCACCAAAAATATAATTCCAATTATAGGAGTCCATTTCAGGGTGCTAGAGGCTGATTTTGTCGAAACTGTTTCTCAGTCTACACTTCCTTAGACATATCGGAATGTGAAGAAACTTGGCAGGAGAATTTTGAGAGTCTTTATGAAGACCTTGGCTAGTTATGGGGCTATTCAAAGACTGTCAAAATTTCCACTGTTTGTTAGGCTTTATTGACCGGGGACCCATGATGATGAAAAATGACTTCCAACAACGGATGCCCCATCATCTTCTTGGATTGTCACTATGTGAGAAGCCTCCTTTGTCCCAAACACTTTCTTTAACTCTTTGAGCTTTATTTAGCCCTTGTTAATGAGGGTTTCGATAGTGTCGTTGAGCTTATAGCAGTCCTGAGTGGGGTGGCCTACTTTCCTATGATAAGTGTTGTACCTCTCATGTGTCTCCTGCCCAGCTTGTTCTTCAGTGTTGACCTTTGAAAGCAAGATCATATTTTGCTCCAGTAGTAGTCGAAACAATACAGGAACCAACTCCTTATCGAAGGGGTATACCTTATTCTGGTATTAGATCCAGAAGTCACTTCGATTTATGTTTTTAGGAGGCGGGACCTTATTATAGAGCTGCTGCTTTCCCCCGACCTAAGGCGTCTGTGCCTTGGAGAGGTCCAAGGTTTGAAGGGTGGCTTTGTTAGCATTAGTCACGGTGACGGCCACACTGATCACCGCTTTTTGTTGGTTGCCCCGATTGTTGGAGCGTGAGTTCGAGCCAGAGGGTTGCTGACGAGATCTACCATGGTGCTTGGACAGACCCTCAATACAAACTACTTTAGAGATGAGCTCTGATAGGGAGGGTGGATTGGAGGCCTCGACATGCAGAGCGATCTCGAGAAGCATATTTTGTATGCAAGTCTAAACAACTTCTTTTTCAGTAATGAGAGTGGCATGAAAGGTTGCCAGCTCTCTCCATTGGGGGATGAACTTGTCAACTGGCTCACCAAGGTCTTGAGTCAGAGTGAGGAGCTCAATGGTTTCCACGTTCCTTAGGACTTCATAGCAGCATTGGCAAAACAACTGATCTATTTCCTGCCAGGCGCGCACCTAGTTTTGAGGCAGCCGAGCTTACCATTGAAAGGCTGGCCCTTCGAGGGTTTTGACAAACTGATGGAGGAGGAGTCATCCGTCAGTTTCCATCTCTCGACAAGCCTCTTGGAAGTGAGCAGTATGCTGTTGCAGGGACGTAGTACCGTTGAACAAGGGGAGCTTCCCTTTTTGCTAGTTCAGGGAAACGACACTTGATCAATGTATAAGAGGTACGACTTTTGGTAAAGTGGCGCCTCTTGCATGCCCGGAATCTTGTTCTTGAGGCTATGGACCACCATGGCATCTATGTCAGTTTGGTAAACTCCACGAGAAGGAGAGCTGTCTTGGCAGACCGATGGGGGAATTTGCCTGAGAATTGTATCTTCACTAGACAAGGAATCGGTCTCATGGTGAGAAGAAGGGGACCTGGAGGCTTCTAGGCATTCCATCTTTTCGAGGATGGACTGCATCATTACCTCGAACTTGTTCGTCCATTCTTCTTGAGAGTCGTTCAGCTAGTTGATCACCACGACACTGACCGTTTCTTCTGGAAGGTCGACGTTAGGTTAAGTAGTGGACTGTCGGGGTTGACAAGTAGTACGAGGCAAGTTGGTTTGCAGGAGCTCAGCATGCCCCGACTGGACTTGAGCCTTGTACGCCGACCTGGTGAGGACCGGTTCTCGATCGTCTTAGGACCGTGGCTTCTTGGCAGTAATCATCGAGAAATACTCTTAGGGGTTTCTTTGGTAAGGATCTGCAGACCTTTCTTTTGCTTAATCTTGAGGCTGCTATGGACCTCACTCCAGAATCGAGCCTGAGGCTTGGACTGCCTTTTATTTCTTGAGCAGGAGAGGGCCGTGTCGATTAGCCGGAGCAAAGAATGGGGTCCAATGATAGAGGGCAACCAGGGTTACTTCCTTGGAGGCAGCAGGCTCCTGTCTGACATTAGACCATTGCCTCAAATTCCCTTGTGGGGCCCGGGTGCATGCCTGACCTGAGGCAGCTGACTCAAGGTGGTACTCTGAGGAAAAACCTTTGAGTACCAAGTCTCCAGGTACTTTCTTAGTGAAGGAAGCGTGACAGAAGAAAGAGATGGTTCATGACTCTACCTGAGTCGGGATCGAGGAGGAACCTGCAAAGCTGGTGCATGCAAAGCTGGTGTGTGTGCACCTTTCGGGTTAGTCATCCCGGTGACTTGGGGGTCAGCCCGGGTTTGCTCAACTGGTCCCACTTTAGGAGGTCGAGACCTACGAGCTTGTGTCTGTGAGGGTCCAGGTAAGAACCTATATCTCACGGGGTGAAGCTGTGTGTGGTGAGAGGGAGGACGTAGTGGTCGACCCTCATGTGCTGGAGTTAACACAGAACTGGCACTGCCCCGAGCTGTGGGATGCATGGAGCACGTAGGGTTTGGCCCGAGAATGCCTAGCCTTGAACACGAGTTCGAGGCAGCATGAAAGTTGCCAAGTTGCCCTAAGGTGTGGCTCGAGTGGATAGACGATGAGCCTTTAAGTGTGTACGAGAGGTGGAGGCCAGAGGGGCTCCGCCTCTGTGTGTAGAGCCTCTAGGTGTAGAGGTTCGAAGTAGTGAAGGAGTTCGAGGGGTAGCCCTGCGGCGACCCTTAGAAGCGATGGCAACTTGCTTGCTTTTCACAAGAGTCAACAGGGCAGTCTTTCGACGTACCTCAACAATATGACTGGCAAGGGACTTGCCAGTACCAGGGTGCGTGTTGTGTTCGGTAGCGAGTGTGCTATCAATGCAAGGGGCCTTGGTGGAGGGTCCACCAGGGCGAAGAAGCGGGGAGTCAGGGACCTTTAAGTCCCTTCTCGTGTCAACCAAGGAAAGCACCTAGGAGCCGGACTGTGAGTCTAGACGCATAAGGAGTATAGGGAAGGAGCCTTGAGCAGCTCGCTTCCCTTGGATGGTCACGAGTGTGTGGATGAGAAAATCCTCGACTCAGATGAATGGGTTGAATAACCCAGATACCATAAAAAGTAGTGCAGAAAGTAAAAGGTGATACCGATTAAACAAGAGCGAACCGATGGAGGGGTAATAAGTCCCCAGTGGAGTCGCCAAGCTGGTTAGGTGCCTCGATCTCACCTCCCCGAATCTAGGTGATTGGGCGATACATGTCTCGGGTTCAGAAGACTCGGGACCTGAGATCGCTCATTCACAGAACAAGGGCAGGTGTCCAACTAGTGAGAGAGGAATTTTGGATGTGAGGTAGGGACCAACCTCACCTGGGTCAGTGACTTACTCGGGCTGATTCGTGTGGGCACCCTCTTAGACGAAAAGCCCCTCAGCTACTTCAGCTAATTCAAAATCGCCTCCCTTGATCTGCAATCTCCTGATTTTCTGCACAACACTACTATGCTTAATTTGCAAGACAAGTGGGTCGAATGACCCACCCTTGTCTTAGGGCAATGTACCTTCATATGACCGAGAAGGTGAGAAGTTAAGGTGATGAAAAGAAGGAGGTTTGAATGAGAGAAAAGAAGAGGGGACTCTCTAAGGAGACGGGATTAGCATGATAGCTGGACCAGTGCAATGACCAACTCTGAGTGGTAGCAAGACGGGCACGGTAACTCAGACCGGCGCGACGGCAAATCCACTCGAAACCAAAGTCGATATGACTGTCCTAATATGGTGTGGAGGCAGAACGGGCAGGAAACTCAGAACCAGCGCGATGGCAATACTGCTCGACAGCCAGACTGCTCTAGCAGTCCTAGACTGAGTCTACCCTCAGTCTAGTAAGAAGGGAAGAAAATGAAGAGAAGGCTCGAGATGGTGAAGAAATAGAATCCTGATGGCACTAGGCATCACCACCCTCAACCGTGTAGTAGGGTGTCACGGCCCTTGGACGGCACTAGACACTACTGCTCACGGCTGGAGAGTGAGTAGTGAACTACAGGCGGCGCTAGGCATCACAATTTGGCAACACGTGAAGGCAGACTCTTGTGAAGCATACGGCGATAGCCATTTCTGAAGCATGCGATGATAGTTCCTTCTGAGGCACACGACAATAGGCGTGAGACGCAACAATGAGGCTTGCAGACGGCGATAGGCATCTAGCGTAAGAAGGCAGTTCATGAACGTCGATAGGCATCGAGCACGTGAAGAAAGCTCGCAGATGGCAATAGGCACTGAATGCGTGAAGAAAGCTTGCGGACTGCGATAGGCATCGAGTGCGTGAAGAAAGCTCACGGACAGCGATAGGCACCGAGCGCGCGAAGAAAGCTCGCGGACAGTGATAGACATCGAGCGCGCGAAGGAAGCTCACGGACAACGATAGGTGTTGTTGCGACCCCTCGCTGGTGGCGATTGGCATTACCGTCTACGATAGGCGCACAATAAGGGGAGACCCCTGCGGGCGACAATAAGTTTCGCCGTCTGTGCTCTTCATTGAGACGTCGAGGACACCTCTACACACATTGGTGAGCAGCGCTGTCCGCGAACCTCCCTGAGAGATAACGACGAGCAAATAGAACGGGCAAGCAGTTCGCACATGGCGCTACCATCACCATACACAATCTGTGAAGGAGAAAAGAGAAGAAAGAGGCATGCACGGCACTGCCACAGCATTGCATGGCCTCTGGGAAGAGTTCAGACGAAGAAGAAAGAAAAGAAGTGCAAGAAAATTTACGTTGAGCCTAGAGGTACCGATCCAAAAATTTTTCTCTCCTTTCTCTCTCTCTCTCTCCAAAATGTGACCCAATAATGAAAAGAAAGAGGAATTTTGTTAAGCAACATTCTCCCTTTTGAATGAATGAGCAGTCTGCGTATAATGGTAGTACATGGTATATATAGAATTGTGTCCAAACATGGGTGGATTGATCAAAATTAAACCTAATTGCTAAAAATTAAGATTTAACTGAATTAAAAGAAATAGGAAATATGGGTGCAAAATGACATATTATCCCCTTCCTAATAATTTGTGGAATTCCAAACAATCCCTGTGGCTACCTAAAACTTGCGTGATCTTTCATAGATGATCTAGGGTTGTTCTGATGCCTGTTTGATTGAAAGATGATTATTTTCTTGTAGGGCTTAGCATGGCGAACAATTTGATACCAACTTCGAGTCATGGATCGTGTTTTTAGGGCACAATCATGTGTCTTGAAATTTGGATGAATTTTAAAACTTCGGATCGATAGTGTGCTAATTCCTTGATGTTTTTCTGTGATTTCTTCACTGGAGCACACTGAGCATGCTGTCAAGATCATGTCGCAACAAACACAGCACGATTTTGTGTCCGGACGAAGATTTTGTAACTTTTGAGTTTTGGCCGAAATCTGGAATTTCAGTGCCGGAATTTGTAGTCACTTCATTGGCTTCGTGTACGGAATCCGACCGTTCATCATGTACGGGGTTCAGCCTAGAGATAGCCCTATACCTTATGCACGTGATGGAAATAGTTTCGCGTTGATCTGGTTCGCGAGAGTCGTGATTTGGTTGCTCGAGCGAGGAACGATGCTGCTGATTTTCCTGCATTTTCTTCACAGATCAGCAACTTCTATCTAGTTTTTCTTCGCGCTCAGATGTTATCGCGAGGCGTGCCACATATTGAAACGCTCGTCTCGACGAGACGAGCACGTTCCATCAAGTTTAAGCATGATTAAATCTTGGATGAGGGAGATAAAGTATCACAAGTCACTATTCGTGACTGTCCCTTTAATGGATTTGAGTTACAGGGTAGCCGCATAGGAATAGCGTGCGACTCTTCCTATTTCGCTCTTTTACCTATAACTTCTTCCTGGAATGTTCGTTTAAGCTAAAATTTGACCCATGGAGGTTTTCAACCGTGTCAGATCCAATGACGATGGTCCCATAGAAATTTGACGCATCAAAAATATAGTTCCAGTTATAGGGATCCATTTTAGGGTGTTAGAGGCTGATTCTGTCGAAACGTTTTCTCAGTCTACACTGCCTTAGATATGTCAAAATGCGAAAAAACTTGCAAGAGACTTTTAGGAGTCCTCATGAATATCTTGACCAGTTCTAGGGCCATTCTGAGACGGTCGAAATTTCCACTGTTTGTTAGGTTTTATTGACCGAAGATCAAAGTGCTGAAAAATGTCTTCAAACAGTGCCGCCATGTCATCCTAACCCGAAGGGCGAGATCGAGGCATCTAACCATTAACCTTATATGTGGATCTAAGAAAGAAAATCACCCTATTATCTCCCAAAGAACGTACTACTGGCAGGTAGGACGGACCCCATCCCCTCATAGCCCAATCCCCCAACCTGAAAACATCATTAAAGGGAGGTGAAAAAGATTCCACCATGACCGAATTAGTTCTAAAATTGGTATCCTCCACAAACTTACTATCAACAACAACTCTAAGAAAAGAAACCATCTCCATAGCTACCAACACCCCATCATCTGATAAGGCCTCATCTCCATCGCCTTCTCAATTTCTTGCTCTAAAAAATTTCTATGCCTAGTAAGGGAGAGGGAAAGTGGAGAGAGAAATAGTGGTAAGCAGCTCACCGAGGCCCTCTCCCTCTCAACTCTACATCTTTCCTAAGAGTTGATTAACTCTTCAATTTTTAGTAAAATGACCAAGTTACTCTATTATATGCATTTTCTAAGTCAATTTACAGATGAAGCTTAGATGATTTTGTAGATGTCTAGAGTGGAGACATTTATGACCTACCAATATACCTTTTAAGACACATGCACATGTTTGTGTATGCAAATGAGAGAAGGGAAGAAAGAGAGAGAGAGAGAGAGAGAGAGAGCACTTTATTTAGGAAGGTGTACTGTATTATAGACAATATGTAAAATATACAAAAGCAAGCCAACCATGACCTTCTCAAGATGGATTGCAGAAATGAACCAGGGCACAATGTTTGTTACAACAGTATGATAGTATGATGATTCATATCTACTCTCTTGAGAACTCTCCTTTCAAGCTTTTTAACAATTAAGGGCATGTTTGTTACACGAAAGTAGATAAAGAATTATTAAAAATAATTTAGTTTAAATGAAAATAGTATTTATGTTTGAGCGCATAAATATGCTCTTTTGGGGAGCATCCCTCAGACAACCTATTGGGAAATTTTTTCAATCTGAAATTATGGAAACCACTTAAGAATCACTAGATTATTATTCTGAAAAAAAACAAAAATTTGAAGTCTGACTTTTTGAACACCTAGATCTTACCATCTAAAAATTGGATGGTCTCTATTCAACCTCAAGACGTTATTTTTTTCAAGTGTATAGAGGTTGCAATTATGATTTTTTTTTTATTGAGGTTAACTATGGGTTGAAAAGGTACATCTCTGAAATTTGGGGTCCTAAAATTAATTCTAGGATAGGATTTACCTGAGGGAGCAAATGCATAGTATTCTCCTACGGGAGTATAATATCTTTTGGCTTTTAACTTTCTACTTAAGTCATGAGTTTAAGTACACACTCAAAATTTCAGCCCAATCTAATTTATAAACGAAAGAAAGTATTAAAACAAATAATAACACGGATTCTCAATCATCGATGAAGATCAGATAGTGAGTGTGTGAAACGTTTATATAAAGTGTCAACCTCAGTATAAAGTGTCAACCTTATACTATTAATGTAAAGTGTGCCCCAAAAATACTCTAGAAGAGAGTATCCTAATATTGGAAAACTCTCTAATTGATCATTTCAACTTCGAAATGTAAGAATATGAAGAAAAAAATAATTTCAATCCTATAGTAGTATATTTTGCAACATGTTATCTGAACTATCTTTTTCAAGATTTTTAAGTGCATATAGATATGTTTGTTATGTACCATTTCTTAACTTTAAATTTTATTACTAGGGATAAAAATAGATTTTTAAAGGTGCACCTTACTTCTACAGTATGAGGAGAGCCTTATATAGACTTCTCACTATATATATATATATATATATATATATATATATATATATATATATATATATATATATATATATATATATATATATATATATATATATATATATATATATATATATATATATATATATATATATATATATATATATATATATATGGAAAAAAACACCTATAAGTGAAATACTACAGTGTTTCGTCTCCGTCACGAACTTGCTATGTCCGTAGTGGTTTATTGAACAAACCTGCAATGGACGGCACCATCCGTTGCAGTTTCGCATGAATTTTTGGACTGCCACGGACCTAGTATGTCTGTGACGGTACCCGCCACAGACATGTTAGGTCTGTGGCCGTGACAGCACCCGCCACATACATGCTAGGTCTGTGGCCGTGACAGTACCTGCCACAGGCATGCTAGGTCTGTGGCGATCGAAAAATACACGCCGTCTAATTTTTTTGGACGGCGATTGGCCTATGAGCGAAATCACTGTAGTATTTCACCCATAGGCATTGCGTAGATGGTTCCTATGGGTGAAATGCTACTGTGATTTCGTCCATAGGCCAATCGTAGTTCGAAAAAATCAGACGGCGTACGTTTTCCAACCGCCACGGACCTAGCATGATCGTGGTGGGTACCATTACGGGCATACTAGGTCCGTGGCGGTCCAAAAATTCACATGGAGTCGCAATGGACGGCGTTGCGGGTCTGTTCAATAAACCGCCATGGACATAGCAAGTTCGTGATGGAGGCAAAACACTGTAGCATTTCGCCTATAGACGTTTTTTAGGTTTTTCTTTTATATATATATATATAATATTTATATAAGGTTGACACCTTAACATGTATAATTAAGTGTGCACCTATAAAATCTTTAAATAAAAATTTGTTTTAATATTGAAAAAACATATATTGTAAGTCCTAAAAATATTACATCTCGCAACACATTATAGGGACCGTCCAATTTCAAGATTTTCATGAGGTTTTCAATATCCTTGATTTGAACTATTTTTGGAATTTAAAAATTTATAATTAAAGCTAGAAATAAATTGTTTGACCAACCTAAAAATTTTTTACGCCAAAATTATATCTCATGACAAAGTTTGGAGTTACACCTTTCTTCTTCTTTTCATGGGTAATTAGGTGCACCTTACTTTGATTGCTTAATATTGCAAAATTATGCTAACCAAATTCTATATAGCCAATGTGATACTCCCACTTGCGTATCTCACACCTTGTATGCTATTGGCATGAAATGTGGTGCGTCTATATTGCATCAATCAAAACATAGTGGACCCAATAAAAGTAAAAAGTTAATGTACAAACAATGTGACCAAAATACGAGTTATATTAAGTTTGAAATTGAATGTAATTATCCTTAAATAAGCATTAAACTATCGTCATGATCACTACTGCTACAAGCTGAAAGCATATTCTTGCGCAAGTGGTGCATGTCGACATGAAGATATGCCAAATATGCTTCAAAAGCCAATTTGGCTGCGGATACTTTGGCCAAGGCAGAGGTATCTATGTAGTAATGGTGTCGCCAAACCTGTAGTCTATTTTAAATCCTCATGCTTCATAAAGTCGTTTTTTTCACAATCACTCATAGTTTGTCACATGTAAAATATAACAAAGTGGAGTGCGTCTTTTGGATTTTGAGCCCAATTAATGGGACATCCTCACTACCCAATTCCATCACCAATGGCTTTATAGCTCGAAAGATAAATGATTTTATTTCAAAGTATTGTTTCAAAACCCAATGATTTTGATAAAAAATTGCCAATCCAAACTGAAAATCAATCGGGACCATACTGTGGGGGTGGCAATGGGTTGGGTACGACTGGATCAGGAGTCAGGTCTAAAAATTGGACCTACACCCGGGTCTGAATGGGTCCATTGCCACCCAATGACTATGAGCTTCTTTTTTTTTTTTTGCCCTTTTCTTTATTGTCATATACCTAGATTACTGGCAATAAGATCACATTCACCCGCCATTAGATTTCAAGCCGTATGATTTGTCATTTAATAGTTAAAGCTGACTACAAATTCTTATTATATAAGATTCTTAATACACCCAAATGAATAGGGCTTAAAGTAAAATATTTTATCTCCAACGATTTTCGGGTACGGGTCAGGTCCGGCCAGAACCGGATCTAAACCCCAATAGTATTCAAGTTCAAGTTTTGAACCTAGACCCGAGACTCAATGTCGGGTATACTCATCAAATCCCGGTTCTTGTTGGGGCCATTGCCGCCCCAATCAAAATGGTTCCAAGAAGCTATCGGCACTAGCCCGCTCTCCCCCAGATTGATCCAGATCAGCAATCTGGTAGTCCAACACATATGTGTGGGGTAGATGATCCACCCCACCTATCACGGTTTAAAAAACACTAGTTCGAAGGCATTTATGTTGAGGATACGGTGGGTTAGAGCATATCAAGGAAAAATCCAAGAGATTGTAGCAAGTGGCGGCCTTCGATGGAGCTTAGGATTAGCTTTGCTTATGGAAGTCATTTCAGTATGGCCACATCACAAAAGGTCAAAAATCCCTAACAAAAAGATTTCAATAAAGCTTTTCAAAACTATAAATTACATGGGCAAGAGATCTAGAAGGTGGACCAGTTCCGGCTTTATGAAAATAAAATAAAGCCTCCCCTCAAATCCCATATCACACATCTCAAATTCTGCTTGAACTTTTGGAGGTTTCGAAGAAATCATTGGAACTTATTGGACTTTTAACTCGAAAGATGAAATCAACATCTTTATTACATATAAGGAGCATCTATCTTTGGAGATTTTTTACTGAATTGAGCATTCAATAAAGAGATTGGATGGTGAAAAGGCTCATTGAATTCATGTTAACTTTATTCTAGGCTAAACATCTTCCTTTGGTACTCTTACGGTTCTTTGGTATTTTACGCTTCAAAGCATTGTTAAAAAAAAAGCGTTGTCCGGATTGGAACAGATGGGAAATTGGCCCCTACCAACCCGGTTCTTTGTCGAAATCAATCTGACTCAGATGGACGTGTTCGGTCTTGTCAAGGACTTGACAAGTATGCCAAAGTACTAGATGATCTAAATCAACCTGATCATGTAGTTCCATGTTGGGTTTATGTGGCCTTTAAAAGCCTTATCAGAGTTTGTATGAGCATTGTATATAGTGAAACATAAACTCAGTGGGAGTGTGGCCCTCTTGTGGACCATGCTAAGAAAATACAATTTCTCGATACTCAAACTAGGTTTGACGTGCTAGGCGAGCAGAGTTGAAAAACCCAAGGCACCTGGACATAGAGATGAAACTGATTAGGGTTTAGTGGGTTAGCCCTTGATGAGGTCGGAGAATGCCCAGATAAGAGCCTAGGGGCTATGTGACCCTTGTGTATGATGAATAGTCTATAGAGACATGACTAAATCATCATCATTGTATCATCACACAACATACACATAAAATAGTCATACTGAGATAGTAATCTATCATTTAGGGTGAAGCGTGTACATGTACAAGAGATTATCCCTATACACTATAGAGTCATGGTTGAATCATGGTCTAACGAATCATGTTTTGTCTCTAGGGGAGAACCTGAAATTCACAGACTGAGATTATGTCCCCTAACCCATTGATTGACTTTGGTGGTCCAATCATGCGCCCCTGCAGTGGACTATGGGTCATAGGAACTGCTGGGTCAGTTTAAGAAAGATAGTGTGGATCGTAGTCCAAAGTTGAAAGTGGATTGCTCCAATGCGCTGATTAAATCTTAGACCTATTCGGATCCGATTCCCATCAAATTTAATGTAATTTAATTAATTTTATGTTATTTGATATTTAGAATTTTTATTTGAATTTTTATGAATCTTTTGATATTTAAATTTTGTCATTTGGATCTATAAATCAAGATAAATTCATTTCTAAAGTTTTAAATAAACTAAGAAGTTTAAAAAAATCTAAAAATCAATTTTTATTATTTCTAAAATATGTGGGACCCTCCATAATTATTAGAGGCCCATTTAAATCACATAGACAATTGGGTGGGCCCCATGAGCGGCCAACAAAGGGTGGCTAAGGTGGGGCGTGGCCCCTTAGATTTCTTGAAGAAAGAGAGAGTAACCTATGTGGGGCATGCCCCTTAGAGAGGCTAGAGAGATAGATACTCTACTTTAGAGAGAGTAAGTAAGAGGAATAGAAACAAGGGAGAAGAATGATCCTTTTTATAGATTTTTTATGCACTAGGGTTTGTCATAAAATCGTAGAAGCAAATCTTGACCGTCGATTTAAGGAGACTTATGGGGTAAGAGATGTGAGCTACCTATTCCTTATATCTACCATCAAGAAGCTAAAGAATGTACTAGAACCTTATCTTTCCCTTCCTAAACTTGTTCCCGTCAAAAAAGTTAAATAAAGAAATTATCTATTTACTTTCTCTATTAGTAAATATTCATTCCTTATTTTTCAAATCAAATCTTCTTGATTAATAAGATATTCTAAAATTCAATATTATCATTCCTTAATGAAAGTAGGCTTCTCTCCAAAAATAGAAAACCAATTAGCATGGAATGTATCGCACCATATTTAGCAAGAAAAGGCAATCGCCTATGGGTAGGGCCTCTCTCTCTCACACAAACTTGAGGTCCATTGGAGTTTTACTTGGTGTAGGACATCAAACCCAAGCAATAGTTCTTTATTGGGTAAATAAGATCCTAACAGTTTGTGCTGGATAATAAGTTTGGGAAATAGCTTTATCAAAATGGGTTTGCTAATCTGGTTTATTGAAAAATTTTCACCATTAGCTGCTCAAAAAGTTTGGTTACATGTTTCCCAAAACTGCTTTGGTAACAAATCTAGTTTTAAGATACTAGCTGATGCTCCTGTATCAAAAAAGGCTGTAATGGACAAAAGTTTGGCATAATGTTCAGGAAGTATCTGGATCAAGGCTATTGGGGTTCGTTGAAAGGGTAAACTGGCTATGTCTGCTTGATCTTCCTGTGGAGACAATATCTTTGAAATATGAGTGTTGCGTCTTCAGAACATGCAATAGACAATAGGGTTTCTGAAGTTTGCTCATCATCAAGAGAGAACACAGATTTTAAATCATCATCAATTTCTTCATCCATAACTTGTGAAAGGAAGTGGATAATCTTCTTCTTCTTTTTCTGATTAGGGCAAGTTTTTGCAAAATGCCTGTTTGACCACAGACATAGCATCTGTCTCCTTTCTTGTGTTTATAATTCCTGAACCTTGATCTTCTGAGAAATTTAAATCTCTTGAATTTTTTTCTTTTTCCTTCTGTACTTGAGGTTTTTGTCATCTTTCCATTTAGGTGGACAAGCACACTGTTTTTTTGAATTACATTTGATCTTAAGATATGGTTTCTCATAAGATTTTCCCAAAAAATGCTTATTGTTTTTCGTTTCTTTGACAAATTCAACTTGGTTGCACAATCTTTCTAAGGCATAGAGAACATATTGATATAGTTCACCAAAACTGGTGTTTTGAATGGTAAGCCCCTGATTTTCCATAGTCTTTGTAGCTTCTTTGCCAAGAGTAGGAGGTACAGATTCAAGATAAAATTGTTTGAGATTAACATCATCAATTCCTCCTATTTTATGGTACCTTTTATTCATCTCTGAAAAGTGTTTTTCAAGATCTTGTCTTTTGAATGAACAACATTTGAGTTGAAAAAACTCTTCTCTTGCTACTATTTGTTCATGTTTCACTGGACCTGAGAATTCAGCAACAAGATAATTAAGAAATTCAATAATGGACTCACTGTTTCTCAACTGCATTTGCTTGTATTTTCCAAGACTTATGTACCAGTTGAAAAGTCTTCCTCTTAATCTAACAATGACTTTGGAAATTGTACCAGCTAAAGAATTAGCCGGATTAAGCATTTCAAAATGCATCCATCCTTGGATTTCTCTAAATTTGTCATTCCATCTAGATGGTGGAATGTCATCAACTGTAAAGCCTTTGGAGGAGTCATCATATGTGGGGATTGGTTGGGTTTCTTTGTGATTGGGTGGTCTGAGGTCTTCTTCCATTAGAGGGTCAAGTTCAAGTGGTTCTTCTGGAGGATTCATCATCAATAAAGATTCGGAATCCATAAAAGAAGAAGTATTTTCAACAAATGTTCCAGATGTATCAGTCATATCATCTGAAGAAAGGGATGCCCATGCTAGGCTAGGTTTATTTTGAATCTTTCTCATGGGTTCTAAATCAAGCTAGGTTTTGGTTATGTGATTTTGTACGCAGTAAAGGGATCATCCCTAGCTAGTAGTTTTCTCCCTACTTTCTTGCTTTCTATCTCGCATAATGATAAAGGCAAGGGGATTGAATTAGGCCTAAGCATTTAGGCTTTAGGTGGGTGGTTCTAGATTGGGATCCATGTTCATTGTTTGGGTTTTGCCATAAGAATGAGAAATCAAGAGACCGATCAAAGATCCCGAGCACCATCGGAAGGAAGAGACTCGGTGTGGGGTATACTAAACCTGATTGAGGTAATCTCCGGTACTCTTTGTTTCTTTCATATTTATTTATTATATCTTTTATTCTCAAACATAAGTTGTCTTTTCTTTGTTATTGAAAGAAATGTTTTGAATGACTTCAAGTTCTTGAGATCCTATTGTATGCTTTTCTTTTCTTTTATTTGAAGTTATTATATTGTAAAAGGACCACTTGTAAGTAACGCAGACTATGAAGTAAAGAAAAAGAATAGAAAAAAAAAGAAAAAAATTATTATATACTCCAATTAGATCACACAAGTCCTTTCATTCCCAACCATTATATTTTTTGTTAACTTTTTAAAAAAAAAAAATTAGGAACAATTCTAATGCTAGAGAATTGATCTGATCGCCAATCAATCACCGATCTGGATTGGCAATTCTCCTATCCGAACGTGATTTCTAGAAGGCTGGTTCACCTGGTCCGATTTATATATCCATATTTCTTTTTCTCATCTACACGTAAGTTGTTTTGAGTCTACAACCAAGCTTACAACAAGTGCCTTTCTTCTATTTGAGTTGTCAAAATGAAACAAAAAGTTTGAGCTAGTTATAAGGAATTTGAAGGATGAGATAGATTCATTCTAAGGAACTGGGTCCACCAACAAGATCTCTGGGGCATGTAATTTATAGTTTCGAAGGCTTTATAGAAATCTTTTTATTAGGGATTTAATCTTTTGACCTTTGACCTCCATAAGTTCTAAAGCCCATATAGAATATATTTATTTTTTTCTTTCTTTCTTTTTAAGGTTGGCAACTAGGTTGAAGAGGTTGCATTCCAAAGTTTCAGGGCTTAGCATGAGCATAAAAATCTTTTGAAAAAGGTCTCATTTCAAGTAGTTGAATTTTATTTTATTTTTTTTCGGGCCGCGGTGATGGGTTAGTGGGGGACGGATGATGTTAAAGTCCCAGGGATAAAGAGGCATTCCAGTTATCCTTTAGAGCAAGAAGGCTTCCAAGGTTTACTTTGGGCCAAAATAGAGTGGACTGGGCCCTTATTTGGCTGGTTTCGGGCCGCTGGGTGCTTACGGGTTTATTCTAGTTTTGTTGCACGTGATTAAAGTGACAAGAATTTGTACAGGTCTGGTCCACATTTGGGACAATTCTAGTGCATCGACAGTTGAGATGTTCCTAGTGTGAACTCCGTTGGTTAAGGCATTGACAATTGCAACAACACTACATCCCAAGTTCGAAACTACCACTTAACTAACCATCCCCCACCCGCAAAACCCACCAAAAAAGGAAGAAGAAGAAGAAGTATTGGGTGTATGTAAACCAGGGGCACCTGCTCTTTGCCTGCTTACCATAAAAGTCAATGTTCTAAAACGTATTTATTTCCCTCATGCAACAGAGAAAACCCCATATAAATGGCAAGGTTGCAATAGTCTTCTCACGTATTCATTAACTTCTTCCATCTCATCCACAGAGGTGCCCCAACTAGCTGCATTTGCGTTTGTGCAAATTCATGTAATGTACTTCCCAAACTGCTTTTCAATTCGTGCATCTTACAATAAGAGCATGCTTATGTGTGCATGTGTAACCTCTATTACTTTTCTTTCATCTCAAATTAATTTGCAACAAAATTTTCAGATCACCATTTTCATATATTTCTCAACTGAATTCTGAACACTTGAAACAGGATCGATGTATAACAAACATTAAATAGGAAAACCGACGTCACAATACCACTCGAGTGCAGAAAACTTTAGGTGCACACCCATCACACTATTGGAAGTTGTGCAATCTTTTGGCAGAGGCAAGGGTATTTGATAGAAGCATAGCAATGGTCATCGGGCCCACTCCTCCAGGAACTGGAGTTATAGCTGAAGCAATCTTGCATGCCTCTTCATAACATACATCACCCACCAGCCGATATCCTCGTTGACTGGTTGGATCCTGTAGAATGAAAGCAAGCATTTAGTCATGACTCATGAATGGAGAAATGGGCAATCTGAGTCCCTTGGCTTTGGTTTAGTGAAAAGACATTGCATGAAAGGGGTGATGGATTTGAAGTTCGACACAAAAACAAACCAAGCTATTCAATTCATGTCTTCATATGAAGAACAGACAATGTGATAAATACCACTCAAACCATACAAATTAACACTTAAAAAGTAAAAAATAATGGAATCAAGAAGATCTCTCTACAATGTTGTCTCCCAAGAGATTTTCAAATTTGGGGTTTTTTTCCATATTCTTTATAGCATGAAACAGCTGATCGAAGTAAGAAATTGATAACAATAAAAGAAAACACAATAATATATTTAACATGTGAAAACAAAAAAAGAAAATAGAATGAAATACTAACATGTGAGAAAAAGAACATAAATGTGTGTGTGTTTTTTTTTCTTTTCTTTCTTCCATGAGTGGGATAAGCGTCACCAGCATCAGGAAAACCTCAAGCTTTTAACTCTTAATGACTTTCATATAACATTCTCTAGAATTTTTTGATATTTAAGTTTCATACTTTTATTTTGCTGAAACTTCTAATAACCTACATTTTTCATATATGTGAACATTTTATTTTAATCAAAAGGGCATGGTTATTTTTAAGCATAAATGTTATCTAAATGATGCGAATTCTAAGAAAAAATCAGAAAAAATATTGGTCTTAGGGAGAACAAATTTTTGGAAAACCTGGCAAGATTTTAAGAGAAAAAAGTGGCAGCATTTATCACTTTGGGAATAAAGCCTGGCATCTCTTTCCGTATGTGTATATCAAACAGAAAATCCAAGGTCTGCAAATATAGCTAAAATGCGCACATCCACTGCATTAATCCCAACATCAATCACTACAGCACCAGGCTTTATCCAGTTGCCCCTCACTAAGTTTGCAACTCCAACAGCTGCGATGACAATATCTGCCTCCCTTGTGATTTCTGCAGGATTATTGGTCCTGGAGTGCACAATGCTCACAGTTGCATTATGCCTCTGCAAAGGTAGTATCAGATGATGTAAGTCCCACTACTAGAAAGAAGAAAATAAGAACTTACAAATTCTTTGTCATGATTTATGAAGATACAAGTGGGGGTCACCAGAACCAACTCAATCACCAAACAATAAAATCTTGGGTTTGTTGATGGCTTTATCATTCCCATATTTTTTAGATGTTCTGAGTGTCTCAGTGGATGAATGAAATTCAGTTACCAATTAAGAAAAAAGATCAACAGATAAGGCAAGGGAAGATCTTATATATGTTGACTACATTCAATCCCATTAGCATAAATTAACAAACATTAATGAGTTAAAGAACTTCAAGGAAGTCAAAAATTAACTAGAAGATTTCTTTACAGAAAGATGTCTTATTTTTTTTTAAGTGGTCTTTTTTTTTTTGTGTTGGGGGCAATCTATAGCGAAAAACATCTTGTTTTTTCTTGTTTTTTGAATCTGAATCTACAGTGAAAAAGTTTTTGTTTTCTACCTGTAACAGAAGGGCAACAGGGGTTCCAACAATATTGCTTCGGCCAACAACTACTGCTCGTTTACCCTCAATCTTAATGCCAGACCGAGTTAGCAACTCTATGCAACCTTTGGGGGTGCATGGAACAAATAATGGTGCCCTGCCTTGCATAGCAAGCCGTCCTATGTTCAACTCATTAAAGCCATCTACATCTTTTTCAATGCTAACGGCATTCACAATTTTCTCTTCATTCATATGCTGTTACCAAACCATAGAAGTAGCAATACTCATAATTAAAAGAAGCCCAATCTAAAGCTGCACAAGATATTCACAAATAAAATGAATAGGAATTTCAAATTGAAAATACACCATAAACAATCACAAAGAGGCCAATAATGACATACTGTCTTATTTTCAGATAGAAAGATATTTCCTGGCTAGCTGTATGCGATATCACGAAGGAACAAATAGTATGCCATCAAATGGACACATCTATTCAAAAGCCATGGGGTCGAAAGTGTCAAAGAACGGTATATACCAGGAAAGAAACTGAGAATTCATAAGAAAAGAGAAGACATGGAAAGCAGAATACCACAAATCTACAATCACAAAATGAGAATTAGATTACTGTTGTTAAGTCACATCAGATGCAGGTGCATTTGCAACTACTAAGGGTTGATTATGCCCACATTGATCCATATGGGGACTAAAAGTGGGGCACCGGCAAGTCTCTATGCTTTAATAAATCGCCAATTTTCCCATGGAAAATGGTAGAAGCCGATACGTCTGAATATTTCAAGTGAAATGGCAATTCTTGACAAATTTATAATAGTATAATATTCAATGCATTTAAGCATGCATGTGCGTGCAAGCATGAGCATAATTTCATCTTAATATCATCAGATCATATGTATTAAATTTAGATAAATCCCTTAGGCCGTGTTTGTCATGTGGAACTTCAGTTGTCAGACAACTGAAGTTCCAACTTACTGGCCAAGGTCCCAATTTTGTTAGAGCCGATGTTTGAGGCATGAGGAGACCATCTCATGCAAAAACATGAAGTGTGGTCCTCCACCCCACCCCAGGAAGAGCAGCGCTTCATGTTTTTATTTTCGTTCGCTCACCCCAATCTCAAAACCCTAACACAGGGTTCTCTCCAAGACCTCTCTCTCCTCTTACCATGCCATCCTCTTCTCTCTCCTTGAATCCAACTACCTCCAATTAGCTGAAAATATTTTCTTCAAGCTCTCTTATTCAGGCGTCTCTCCTGATTCCAAGACTCACTCTACAATGATCCTTTGCTTTCTCAATGCCGCCAAAATTCAAAAGGCCATGAACCTCTCTCAAACCATGAGAGAGATGTTTGAAACCAAAACATACATTTCCAATAAATTGACTGTTGGACTCTTCTCAGTTGGTAGAGTTGAGGAAGCTGTTGAATTGCTCAATGAAATTAATCAAAATTCATGTGAAAAACCAGAAATTTTATAAATATACAGGTGCCACGGATGGTCTTTAATTCAGGTATCAAGCCAACCCCAATTGCTTATAATACTCTGCTCAATGGTTGCAGTAAAGAAGGAAGGGCTTTCGAGAGGTTTAACCTTTTACAAGAGATGATTGATAGGAAAGTTGATCCTGATTTCATTAGCCATCCAAATTTACTTCATGGTTTGTTGAAATGGAATGAAATCAAAATGGGTCTGCAAATTTACGATCAAACGTCAAGAATTGAGTTCGAACCATGTGAAAGAACCTTCGATAAGCTTGCTCAAGGTCTTTGTAGGCCTTCTTTGTGGAAAGAAATCCCTGCGATAGATGTAGAGAGTTTTTAGGAGAACTGGGGAATTGGGGTATGTACCATCTCCTCATTGTCTAATGATTCATTCTCTCTCTACAAGAGGAGAGATTGATGGAGAAAGCCTTGTCAATTCTAAGAGCAATTATCGAAAGTGGGCATCCTCCAAAGAGGATGACTTATAACCCTGTGATTAAGGTGTTTTGTACCATGGGGAGGGTAGATGATGCAAATGAGTGTGATGAAACTTACATTACACAAACAAGTCCTAGTAAAGCTCATACAACATCTTGGTTAAAGAATTTAATCGATTGGATCAGGTCTTTGATGCCGGTAAGCTTTGTGCAATTGTATTGAAGAGGGGTGTGTTCCTTATCAGCAACCAGCTGAAATTTTGGTGAAGGAAACTGAGTTTTGTGAAATTAGCACCAATTGATTACTAGATTTTTGACACTTATTGAGTTTATCCAATGCATCTGATGGATTACTAAGAATACAGATCAATTCCAAGAAACTATTAAGTGACATTAAGTCTCAGAGAGGGAAAACGGCTTTGCTCTAAGAGTAGGAGTATGACATGTAACACTTATGAAAGGGATTTTGACAAGGGGAAGAGACTGGATGATGCTAAGATCGTAATGGAAATTATGTTAGAGAGAGCATGCATGGGGAGAATGTCATCAGCAGCAAGGGGAAGCTATGGTGGTCATCGAAGGAGATTGCCTGACAGAGTGAGATCCTTAGTAAGCATATGAGGTCAAATGATTATTATGCAGGACTCACTGAGATTTCAATGCATAGTGTCGCTAACTTAAGAATTAATCAGTTTAATACCGGGTATTAAAGCAAGGACTCAGTTGGGGACTGGCCAGGCTTGCAGCCCGAGTCAAGCAACTCAACTCAGTCGAGTCTGTCAGAGACATCGTCACATCCTAATACACTAACAATACAATCTTGGGAACCATCATGACTTGGCTGGTTCCCATGGTCTTGGTTCTGGAATCGGCATGCTGTCAAGTCCAAGTAACTCAAACAAGTCTGAGTCGAACTTGCCGAGTTTTAAATTAATGGTTTACTCTGTAAAATCTTTGAGACTAGTGATGGATTAAATTTATGCCTAAATCATCAGAGTTTCACTAGTTTATGCTACTTTGCCTGTATTTGATGCAGCGCTTAGGTATGGGAGTCAAATTCTATTGCTTGGGTGACATTTGTTGAAAGATAATTGAATGATAATTTTCAGGCGAGAAGATAGTTGTTTATTTGGGAAGATTAAACATACGATCACAAGCATGGAATGCTTTTGAATTGATTTATGGAGATGTCAATCTGGGAATTTAAACAGGACTCAGGAAAGTGGCTTCTCAGTCAACCTGATTTTCCTTGTAGCAAACTTTTTTTTGTTTTAATTGTGTCTGAGTGCCATTTAAACAGTGTAATTTTGTATAGGATTTTCAGAACTATATTATTTGTTGCAGGTTTTGAGAACTTGAGACTGAGCATAAGATATCATATCATGGCGAATTGTCCAGAAAAACAATTGTCTTTTCTTCTTGTTCTTCTTCTTCTTCTTCTTCTTCTTCTTCTTCTTCTTCTTCTTCTTCTTCTTCTATATATATTGACTATGAGATCTGTGAATGACACACATTTCGTTGCAAGAACAAAATATGTCAACTCGAATAATCCAGTAGGAGTTGAAGTTGGGAAGTGCCTGAGTTTTTCTTTTTATGTATTACTTTTTTTTTTTGATTTGACTAACAGAGTGTTCTGTCTGGTTTGACAGAAGTTTGTCATGCTTAGTTGATGAGCTGGCTTCAATTTTCATGGCTGGCACACTCTAGAAAATTTTGACACAAAATTTGGTAGAACTTGTTGAGTTTTTTCATGTTCATTGTTTGACTGAGCGAGTCAGTCTTGGAACTACCAAGTTGGCACCTGAGCATGTGTTTTGAAGCACCGGTTGCAATATGATTTTAAGCAGATGAAAAGAGTCATTGCTGTTTTCAGCTAGGAATTTAAAATTGCAGGGCCTTCCCTTGAAGTCTGAAGACTTCTTCTAGTGTGGGAGAAATTTGGTTTCGTGAAAAGTGTTTGTATGTGCTTCAATGTCTAAAAGTGTTAACACAGTGTCCAAGTGTCAACATATGTGGACATGTGATGAGGCCCTCAAAAATGGCGTCTAGGTGACAGCTTTCTTTGGGTGTAGGAGATGTTTGCTTTGGTGAAGAGACAGAGAGAGAAAGAGAGAGAGAGAGAGAGAGAGAGAGAGAGAGAGTGTTTAAGCTGGGATCAAACCCACAAACTTCAGGTTCAGATATGGAGCTGGAACCCCATAATGGGCCTTTGATGTCAGAAACAGAGGATTCACATTCTTGTTAGTTTCCAAATTCAGTTACACTTGAACAAAATGGGCCCTTTGATTGTTGAGACCCATGGGGCAAAAAAAAAAAAAAATCAGGGGTCAGAATGCTCAATTTTATTGGAACCAAATTCAATCTAAGCACTACATTGAACTCTGCTGAATTCTAGCAAAACCAGTAGCTGGTTAGAGACTTGGCCATGATTTGATAACAAAATTTTGAATCAAGCATAACAACCAGATTTGGAGCAAGAATTCTTCTAAATTTTTTTTCTAATCGGTTCCTCCAAAATTTGATGATTTGTTCGAAGTACCACCCAAAGTTATGCAGCATTTGAAGTCTAGATGAATTTTAAGAAATGGTTAATTCATGAGAGGATGTAATACCATTACATTGAATTGTTTGCGCCCACCCTCCCTCCCTCTCCCTCCCCATTCATTCACAAATAAATTCCACCTAAAATGTTTGTTAGGAATAACTTATTTTTCAGCAAAATCAGCTGGTTGACAATCCTTAATTAGCCATCTTTCCCTTCATTTACCCACTCAATTATAATGTTCTGTGCATGTAATGCACTATAAACCTACTCCCTCAAGTAAAAGACCTGATTAGGAATATTTACTTGATCTAAAATTTTGAGATCCCCTTTACAATCACATTATGAGTATTTTCCAACGATTAGATTTTGAGTTTCTTTATACTTATTTATTATCCAAAATTTGGACAGTCTATTCTATAGTAGGATGCTATCATGCTACTGTTTTCATCCACATGTAAAGAACTTCTTCCTTTTTCAACTTTTTGGTTGATCGCTAAGTTGAAGAGATTACATCTCGTAAAAATTTTGATAGAAGGGGGTTTTTGGATAGAACTAAATAGGAAATAAAATTAATAGTACAAAGTGATAATGAAATTGCTATAAATGGTTGGACTACTTATTGTATTTTATTACATTTTGGGAGGTCTACACCTTTCTTCTTTCTTGATCTATTGTGGATGACCTAATACACTCTCATGCAATAAACTAATATCCGCGCCAACACCCATCCCCCCACAGGGGAGCAAAACAAAAAAATTACATATTCTTCAATGTATGGATTAAATTGGTTAATTACTGGGAATCTAGATTGATAAATTCCAGCTGGTACCAAACACAGGTTTCCAAGCACCCTCTAAATGTCAGGCAGATTAGTAAACATAGCATTTTCCAGTAAAAGAAGTTAGATCATCCAACTTCATAGGGAGAGGGAACTTCCATGTTCTAGATAATAGCATGCTTCCAATTGTCAAACAGGTCCTTAATGTTACAATCCCCAAGAGGTCGAAAAATATTGAATAAGGGAATAATTAGTAGCAAAACTAATTCAGATAATGTGATAGGAGCACAATAGACACTTTTGTCAAAAGAAATGCATTTACATAAATGGACATGACATTCAAGCATCAAGATGGTGGAAGGTGGAGGCGTAGCCAACCACATATATTAGACTTCCTATGTTTTTCAAAATGAAGGGAAGACTTTTGGACCAAATCGCCCTTTGTCATCCATCAAGGTAGTACTATACTCTATATGTAGTGACGTACAGCCTATACCTGCACCAACCAAGACTTATGATCAAAGGGGTAGCTGCCACTACCTGCCCTCTATCATACCTCCATTTACCCATGGACATATCTCCTTATCATGAGCTTTTTCTCAATTCGAATGCCCATGTGCTTGCTTGGTGCAGGAAGGTCTATTTAAGGTTTTTTTTTTTTTTTTTTGAGAATAGTCTATTTAAGGTTTTAATAAGGTTAAAAATGTAAAAAGAATTATTGTCCTTCATAAGCAGGATTCCGTTGTATGTCCTAAGGTATGGCTCATAATATTAAAGGCAACACTTTGTAGTATCTCGGTCTACTTCTGGTCTTTGTCTCATATTCCAATAGGGGTGACAATAAAAAGCTAGAGACAAATAGATGACTCAAAGGAAGTCCTAAGCAAAGTAATCATAAATAGTGGCAGTTTCATTAATTTGAATGTGAGGTTTCCAAGCACAACGTGAGGAGACGCTCGGTTGTTAAGAGACTTGAATTGGCAAAACAGGATCCTTTCGGGCACGTGGTAATAAGTAGTATTAACACTTTGGAGGGGAACTGAGTTACTGAGTAGACAGCGGTCTATAGTGATTGGAGGCGAATACAGTAGGAGCATTGATGGTGGAGTTTAGGGGGCTGGAAGTGGATTGTGAAATATTTCAAGGATATTGAGGGGCATTGTATTTATAGGGGCACCTAGGAGATGGTAGTACCATTCGGTTCTGTTTGATATCTGATGTGGCAGTTGTGTAAGCATATTAGAACAAAACAAGGTGCATTGGTCAAGTATTTCAAGGTTAGGGAGTACGGAAGCTGGAAACCTCTTGTTTCACTTCTCAAGAAAAACTCCTCCTTGTTATGTGATCCTTATCTTGGTATCTTACTAACTCATAAAGATGGCATTGATAGTATAGATAGTATGGTTTCTTCTGTAACAGCTAACAAAGCATGGAAATCCATGGATGCAGTCCTCTTCTTTTACTCACAATGCTCTCAACGTTGGGCTCCAACAAATTTTCTCTTGTTTGGTAAGCTCCTAATAACTTACCCTCGCTCTCCAGCCCCATCAAGGTACCTGATTTCTTTCAGAATAAATTCATGTAATACCTCCTTTTAGCATATTTTGATATTCTCCTTAACATCTTAAGTTCTCTATAAAATTTGAGTATGGTTCCTTCATGAGCAGAAAATTTTGATCACTAGTTTTACACAATTTCTCTGAGATAAGGTTGTTCCAACATGTCCTATTGAACAATTCTAGGACACACAATATGTGAAAGACTTTTACATGACAAGTTAATCCACCTAAAAGAACAAAACATTATGTAATGTCCAAAAAAACAGTATCGTGTATTACATACACATATACACATGTATGTATATTTAAATAATTATTTATCAAATTGATTCAAAGTAATTGCTGCACATAAGACCATACTAAAAAGCTCGACAGGTCTAGATTACTACATAAAGTGAAATGAAAATAGCAATCTTCATTTCTATAAGTTTGTATTCTGAGGACAAATAAACTTTTTTTTTTCTTCACATTCTAGCTAAAATAATACATCAAATGAGAATATTGATGCTTAACTTGTAGCCGTGGAAGTTTTCCATATTATTGGTAATTACGCATTTCAAATATACCAAGCTGCCATTCATATGTAAGACATAAAAACTTAAATGATGCTTGTATCATAGATCAAAAACAATGGTCTAGATCATGTTATGCAAATGGTTACCAGCAGTTTTTAAAACTCAGGGAGTCCAACTTGGACTCACCCCAGTTACAGCGCTCAGCAGGGAGGGGTCTCGAGCCCAAAACTCCCCAACTCAGGGGTATGTATAAGTGATATATAAATCAGTAAAATGCGTTTATCATTGATATAAACATTGACTAAATCAGTTGTACTTGACTTATATTTATTCTCTGTATAAGTTTTTATGATTTTGTGATTTTTAATGGTTTTTTGTACTTATTTATTCTCTGTATACGTTTTTATGATTTTGTGATTTTTAATGGTTTTTTATTTTTCTCATTTTTGTGAGAAAATGATCGTTAACAATTTTTTTATTTTTTTACCTTTTGAAGAAAAAAAATCTCGTCATTTATTATACTTTTTCTGTTGTTCTGTTTTCATTTCATTACCAATTTTAGGACTTTTTCCTTTTTCAGATTTTTTGGCTATTTGGTCCGCTCGCACGGACTCAGGCGAGCGACTAGAACTCACGTGAGTTCCTCAGCCAGGCCAAGGACCAAGATCTGAGCCCAAGCTGAGTTTAAAAGCAAAGGTCACAAAAGGGAATTTGTAGTGATGAACTCGTAACTAGATAACCTAATGTGGAAACATACCTTTGGAAGGGGAAGTTGAATAAGAATGCCATGAACTGTAGGATCAACATTGAAACGTGATACAGCAGTGAGAACTTCTTCTTCTGAAGAATCTTCAGGTAAATGAACCTCTTGAGATGTAATGCCCACAGCTTCACAAGCTTTCTTCTTATTTCGAACATAAGTTTGAGAATCCGGTCTTGAACCAACTAAAATGACAGCCAACCCTGGAACTATGCCAAGTGCATCTTTCACCCTAGATACTTCAACTGCAATTTCATTTCTAATTTGCTTTGCAATTGACTTTCCATCAATAACTATAGCAACGGGTTCGCTTGCCACTATAAAATACAAGGAAATTAATTATATCCAATGGTCCAAATTGAGTCTAATCACAAAATATGCATCCAAAACCACACACTCACAAAATGTGAGCATAAACTTGTATGTGGAGAGAGAGAAGGAAAGAAGCAAAACATGCCATCAACAATAATTTGGGAAACAGCAATTCCATGGTTAATCATGTTCAATACATTCGTTAGGACAATATGTTATGTACCCTAAATATACAACAAAAACATAAATGTGTTTAACACATAAACAAAATTTTGTGGCAAATGTCGAGGGAATATTAATCAACCTGCATGGTTAATCATGTTAAATACATTCATTAAGCCAATATGTCATATGCCTTATAAATTAGAGCAAAACAACAACTGTATTCACCACATTAACAAAATTCTGTGAGTATATCTTTCTGTGGCAAATTAATTCAGGCACATTTTGTTCAAAACCTGCAGGAATAAACAAGAATCAAAAGGCAAGATATAAAGCAAAAGAAAATAGTAATGAAATTAAACTCACTTAGTGCCGGTTCTATTAATTAGAGGTAAATCGGTCGATATCTGCCAATCCAAATGGTATACAAGTCAAAACCTCCATAGTCTATTCCTAAAATGAGAGAACAAGTATATGAAGAGGTTCGATGGCTTATTTGACTTAATCTTCTTATTTTACGTCACCACCCACAATACAACTACAAACTCCTAAATAGAACAATCACCTCAATCATGTATATACAATAGATTGAAACGTTTATACGAACAAACCGATCAAAAATCTAGTACAACATAGAAAAATTTCTGTTAGTGATATTGAGAACACATTAAACAAACTAACCCAATCCAATGATCTACCACAAGGTACAAAACTTTCCTTCAGAGGTATTGAGAACTCAATAACTGCTTTAATTGTAATTATCATAACAAAACTACAGTTTTAACAATGCCATGCAAAAACTAAATTTTCTAGTACATGAAAAAATTTACAGTTGGTCAGTATGTACATGTACAAGCGATCCAGCTCACACGTTGACAGGTAAACAACATGCCCATGTTTTCCATAAGAAACTTAATGTAATTTGCTCCTGTATATATGTTTGGTGGTATTAAAAATGTCGGACTTGCAGTTTAGCTTCAAACAAGCTCATAAATTTGCAGAATGAAATTAATAAAAAAATAAAAAAAAATAAAAAAAAAAGAGAGACAGAAATAAAAATGAACAGTATCGTCAGAAAACCCAAATTTGTCACTCATTCCCATTTAGAAACACGCATTTCAGTATTTTTCCTGCCAAGGAACTGCAAGCATTAACCAGTACAATCAATGTGTCAATGCAATCACAAGAAATAGAACAGCAGAAATCCAAAGTAAATACAAACTTCAAAACAAAAAACATTCCAGTAAAGTAAAAACTCACAGCTAGCATCTTGGACGGCCATAATGGGGTTGACACATATTTCATGCAATTTCAACCCAATAGAAGGTGAGAGTGAAGCATGCCTCTCTGGAAGAAAGGAATGATAAGGAGCAGTAGAGCTTGAGCGGAAGAATTGCAGACGAGAAGCTTTAATAGACGAATGCTTGGGTGAATGAAAATACAGTGAGTTTGCTGCGGATTTAAAAGTTAGAGACTCCATTGGAAGTGTCTCAGCGAAGAAGAGCAGTTGATTTTTGGGTTTCTAGAAACCGCTGGCCTTCCATGCGGAGGCAGTAGCTTTTAGGGTTTTTGGGAAGTAAATTCCTCTGCAACTCTAACGATTGATTTAGGCGCCAATTTAGGGAAAAGAGAGCTAAGGGTTTCTTAATGTTTTCGAATGTAAGTGTTGACGGCCTGACGAGGGGCTCCACGGATGGAAATGGACCGCAAAAATAAAAGCTAAAAGATCCTCTACTAGCGCGGGATTATAATGTTCATACACCACTTCGGGTAAAACACCACCTATCGCTAATTTTAGGACCCCAAATTTTGAGATCCTAGCCTTTTCAACCATAGATTAACCTCAATAGAAGAATTTTTTTAAGGATACGGTTTCTATGAGTTCATGTAGAAATAAGTCACCTCCTAGGCTTAATTTATCGGAAAATTATCATTAATATACCTATATTTTATTATAATCAGAAAAAAAAAAAAAAGTTCAATTTTTCAAAACCTCACCTACAACCTTTCTCAATAATTTCAGCTTTTTTCGGACCAAAATAACTTTCACAGTAGTCTTTTTACTATAATACATATTAAGCTTTATGATAATTAAAATACCATAATAAATTGAAAAAGTATTACGGTAATTAAAATACCGTAATACTTTAAAGTAGTATTACGATATTTTAATTATAGTCATCTATAATACATTCTTTCCAGCATTCTTATTCCCCTCATGCTCTCCCACATGCTCTCTCTCTCTAAAATACCTTAATACCTTTACGGCATTCTTATTACCGTAAGTCAAGCACATAGAGACAAAGAGGGATGAATAGAAAGAGATGCAGATCCAACAGAGATAGAGAGGAGAGGCCATCATATTCATTGGCAAATCCTTCACCACAAAGTACCCAATACGTTGAATATATTATGTAATATACATCCACAACAAATTTATTGAGATTAAAAACAGATCCACCACAAAAATGTTCCCAAAAATAGATAAAACCAAAGGAACATAGTGAAATAAAGACCATGTGATCTTTTGCCAGGTAAATACAACTTTTTTTTTAATAATAATCACCTTTTATAATTTTGACAACAAGATCACTAATAGATGGTCTTATTACAAACAATAGAAATTCCAAAAAATAAATAACACATCAATAAAATAAATCTCAACTACTTGATGTCATTCATACAACCTAATATTGTGCTTGAGAATATAAAATAAAAGAACAAACAAATAAAAAAAAAGATGTCGGGGATTACCTAAACCGGGCTTTTTATACCCCACACCGAGTCACCACATCCAATGGCTTGGGATCGTTAGTCTGGCTTCAATCTCAAAACGGGATAGCTGATTTCGATCAAACTAGATAATCACCCCTTAAAATATCTATTAAACCTTAACCCCCAAAATTAACTTAGGCCCCCCTCTAATTTTTCCAACCCTTAAAATTAACTTAGGTCTAGAGAGAAGAGAGAGTGATGTGTACCCCTCTAAGAGAGAGAGAGGTGAGAGAAAGAGGTTGTGTATGGAGATTGGGGGAGAGCACCCCCATTTATTATAGATATTTAAGTTTAGAGTTTTTTAGGGTTTTCTCATAATTTGCCTCTTTCATGAGATTGAATCTAGACCGTTGATCAAGGTGACTTGTGGGGTGAGAGATCTGAGCCAACCATTCTATAAATGGGTTATCAACATTATGAAAGGTGCTTGGGCCATTATCCTCGTTTCCTTAAACCATTTTCTCATCAATATATTTAAATAAAATGAATATCATGCATTCCATAAATTTGCATGATCTATGTCACACATTCCACAAGGATATGTCAATAATTATCAAACAAATAAATACTACCAAATAAAATAAGATCAATATTTCCCTTCCAAGATTTGACCACATGCCACAAACTAGAGTTACTAGTTAACAAACTTGAACACAAAGCAACAAGAGAATCCAAGGGGTGGGGCGTGCCACGCCTTTGTGGCACATGTGGGCCCCCACCCACATGCCACATGGTGGGCCCATGTGCACTTTGGGCCTCCCATAGAAATTTATAAACAATTTTAAAATTAAACAATTTAATATATAAATGTTTACAATCTTGTAAAATCAGTAACTCTATTTTTATAAGTCCAAAAAACATAAATAAAATATTGAGAGATTCATAAAAATTTAAATAATAAAACTAAAAACATTTCAATAATAAAATGAACACAATTAAATTAATATGATGGGAAAATAATCCATATGGTTTTAAGAATTCAATTTGTAATAATGGGGTACTCCACTTTCAACTGTGGACTACAGACCACACTAGCTTTATCGAACCGACTCAGTGTTTCTCATGACCCACAGTCCAAGCAGGGGCTCATTAGCAAATCACCAAAGTCACGTCAATGAATCAAGGGGTTGCAATCCCAATATGTGGATTATATGTCCTCCTTTGGAGACGAGTCAAAGTCACCACGACCTGATGCGACCACAGCTCTATGGTGCATAGGGGTATCTCTCGCACATGCATACGCTTTACTCAAAGGTGGCTATCTAGCTTTCTCAAACGATCTATCAATATCATGCAGTGTGATGGAACATGGAGGAGGTTTTGGCCCCTGTCTCAGTAGGCCTACCATCACACACAAGGGTCACACAGTCTCTCATCTAGGCAGAAGCTCCGACCTCATCAAGGGCTAACTCAAAACCCTCTTCGATTAATTCTTTATGCCCAAGTACCTTGGGTTTTCTAACCGACTAGCCTAGATCGATAAGCACAGTCCGGTATAAGCAAACATTATTCGTTTAGTATGGTCCTCGAGGGATTACACTCCCACTGAATTTATGTTTCACTATAATAAAAGTATTTCAATACACACTCATAAGGCCTTTAAAGGGCACATAAACCCAAAATCTCTCACTTGGTTTTTGAAGGCCTTATATTCTCTCTTCCTCACTTTCTCTCATCCCCATCTCTCTCTCATGTCTTACAAAAACATTAAGGACAACCCCCTTAGTCAGAAGGTCTGCAATCATCAAATTTGTAGATATGTAGCTGATCTCAATCTCTTTCAATCTCACCTCATTTCTCATGTGATAAAAATAAAGCATAATATGCTTGAAGTTTTTGTGAAACCGAGGCTCCTTAGAGACACAAATAGCCACAGTATTATCGTAGAAAATTCGTACTGCCTCACAACATCCATGATGAAAATTAAGTTGATTAAAAAACTTCTTAATTCACGGTCTCCTTGGCTACTAAACTGCATGCCACATACTCGGATTCCATGGTGGACAAGGCCACAATATCTTGTTTATTTGACTTTCAAGAAAACGCACCCGCTCCAAGCATTAACACATACTCAAATGCAGACTTCGCATCATCTGGATCCGCGAGATAGCTTGCATCTGAATATCCCTCTATTATTATTTCAGTTCCCCCCTTGTATGTGAGCGTATAGTTCATGGTCCCCTTTAAATATCTGAGAATTCTTGTCACAGCTTTCTAACGCTCCTCTCTTCGATTACTTTGGAAACAGCTCACCAGACTCATGATGAATGACAAGTCAAGCCTTGTTCTCGTCATAGCATACATAAGGGACCCAACTACGCTCCTATATGACACTCTCTCCATGGCTCTTATTTACATGTCTTCGGTAGGATATATCTTATTACTAAGCTTCGTCTTTTTATCAATTGAGGTAGACATGGGCTTACACATACTCATATCAAACTTTTCCAAAATCCTCTTACAGTAGGTTCCCTGGGAAAGTTGGATAGTCTTCTCTCTCCTCTTTCTTATTATCTTGATGCTCAACACAGATGAAGCTTCTCCAAGATCCTTCATATCGAAGTGTTGTGCAATAAAATTTTTCGTCTCTACTACTAGGGTAGTTGAGCTATTAATAAATAGCATATCATCCACATATGCTCTCTTATTTCCAAAATCCCTTCTTTTGAAATATCTTTTCTTCTCGAAAATATGTATTCTCTTCCTTTCTTAAATTTAAAAGATGGTTGAGATTTTACCATATGCACAGCATCCCTAGGGGTTTGCCTTGAACTCCTCATTTCTTCTTCAGATTTGATGGTCGTGATGAGTTCCTCCAATTTTGGTGCCTTCCTTCTAGCAGAGATGGAAGATAAGAAAGTCTCCCATGAATTAAGAAGAGAATTCATTAGATGAATCACTTGCATAGATTCATTGGGCTTCATGCCTGTATCTTCCAAATCTCTTACTAGCGCACGAAACACGTACACATGATCTGCAAACTTAGTACCTTCTACCATTTTTAAATCATTGTACCTTCTTATAGCTGTAGTTTACTTCATGAGAGAGGGTTCAACATACTTTCTTTCAAGTTTATCAAAAAGCTCACTTACAGTATAGATTGACTCGTACTCAGAAGCATACGAGTTAGTTATGGCACATAAAAGAATGTACTTGCGTATCAAGTTCCTCCTCTTCTAATTGGCGTACTCATATTTGATTATTTGAGATGGGTCGTCAGTTGGATGACAAGGTTGGTCCTCAAAGAGTACCTCATGCAAGTTTTCTTCATAGAGCACAAATTTAATTTTTCTTTTCTATGAAGCAAAGTTGGCCCCATCAAACCTTTCGGTTTTAAGGATCTCAGAGATGAAGGTACGAGCAGCCATATATTTCTATTCTCAAGCAAAAATAAGAAAAGACTCATAATGGCAATCAAGTAAAACTAGCTCTGATACCAAGGAAAGAAAGACCCATGTGATCTTTTGCCGTGGATATATATATATATATATATATATATATTTTTTAAATAATAATCACCCTTTATAATTTTGACAAAAAGATCACTCACAAATGGTCTTGTTACAAACAATAGAAATTCAAAAAAAATAAATAACACATCAATAAAAAAAATCTCAACTACTTGATGCCATTCATATAACCTAATATTGTGCTTGAGAATATAAAATAAAAGAAAAGATATCGGAGATTAAATAAATCTCAACTACTTGATGCCATTCATATAACCTAATACTGTGCTTGAGAATATAAAATAAAAGAACAAACAAATAAAAGAAAAGATGTCGGAGATTACTTCAACCGGGCTTTTTACGCCCCACACCGAGTCACCACATCCAATGACGCTAGATCTGTGGTCTAGCTTCAATCTTAAACCGGGATAGCTGATTTCGGCCAAACTAGGTAACCACCCCTTAAAATCTCTACTAAACCTTAATCCCCAAAATTAACTTAGGCCCCCTCTTTAATTTTTCCAACCCTTAAAATTAACTTAAGTCTAGAGATGAGAGAGAGTACTACCTAAGGTTTTGGAGAAAGAAAATTAGAGAGAAATATGGAGGAGAGAGAGTGGGGCATGCCCCTCTAGGAGAGGGAGGTGAGAGAGACAAGAAAGAGAGAGCTTGTATGTAGAGATTAGGGGGAAAGCACCCCTATTTATAGTGGATATTTAAGTTTAGGGTTTATTAGGGTTTCCTTATAGTTTACATTTTTCATGATATTGAATTTAGACCGTTAATCAAGGTGATTTGTGGGGTGAGAGATCTGAGCCATCCATTCCATAGATAGGTCATCAACATTATGGAAGGTGCTTGGACCTTTATCCCCATTTCCTTAAACCATTTTCCCATCAATATATTTCAATAAAATAAATATCATACATTCCATAAAATTGCATGATCCATGTCACATATTCCATAAGGATATGTCAATAATTATTAAGCAAATAAATACTACCAAATAAAATAAGGTCAGTATTTCTCTTCCATGATTTGACCACATGCCACAAATCAAAGTTACTATATTTAACAAACTTGAACACAAAGCAACAAGAGAATCCAAGGGGTGGCCCGTGCCACCCCTTTGTGGCACATGTGGGCCCCCACCCACATGCCATATGGTGAGCCCATGTGCAGTTTGGGCCCCCCATGGAATTTTATAAATAATTTTAAAATTAAACAATTTAATATATAAATTTTTACAATTTTGTAAAATCAATAACCGTATTTTTATAAGTCCAAAAAACATAAATAAAATATTGAGATATTCATAAAAATTTAAATAATAAAACTAAAAACATTTCAATAATAAAATGAACACAATTAAATTAATATGATGGGAAAATAATTCATATGGTTTTACGAATTCAATCTGTAATAATGGGGTACTCCACCTTCAACTGTGGACTACAGACCATACTCGCTTTATCAAACCGACCTAGTGTTTCCCATGACCCACAGTCCAAGCAGAGGCTCATTAGAGGGTCACTAAAGTCAGATCGATGAATTAAGGGATCGCAATTCCAGTCTGTGGATTACATGTCCTCCCCTAGAGACGAGTCAAGGACGCCACGCCCTGATGCGACCACAGCTCTATGGTGCACAAGGGTATCTCTCGCACATGCATACGCTTCATCCACAGGTGGATATCTGGCTTTCCTAAATGATCTATTAATATGCATGTTGGGTGATGGAACATGGATGAGGTTTTGGCCCCCGTCTCAGTTGGTCAACCATCACACACAAGGGTCACACAGTCTCTCGGCTCTCTCATCTAGGCATAAGCTCTGACCTCATCAAGGGCTAACCCAAAACCCTATTCGGTTAATTCTTTATGCCCAGGTACCTTAGGTTTTCCAACCGACTGGCCTAAATCGATAAGCACAGTCCGGTATAAGCAAACATCATTCGCTTAGCATGGTCCTCTACTGAATTTATGTTTTACTATAATAAAAGTATTTCAATACACACTCATAAGGCCTTTAAAAACCACATAAACCCAACACAAAGAACCCATAAACCTTTTGCAGTTTTACACTATACTCTCAGCCAAACCTAAGTAAACCCCTTTTCCCTTTCCATTCCAATCAAATGAAGAAGCTAAAAAACTGTATATCTCTCTCTCTAAAATTTGAAAAAAATCAAATGAAGAAGCTAAAAAACTGTATATCTCTCTCTCTAAAATTTGAAAAAAAATCAATGAAATGAGAGGGAAACAAATAGAGGTTCGACTCACAAACAATGCACAAAAGAGAAACCCCACCTCAATTACAACCAAAAAAAAAAAAAACTAAAAACCTCATTTCCAATGCCTGCAACTCTAACGCAAAAGAAGCTCATAATCCCTCAGCTGCACCATTCTCCCAATTTTAATTGCAGGAACCATGTAAATAAGAAACCAATTTTCATGAACACCACTTCGATAGCAAAACACATAAAATTATGAGGAAAATAATGGAACATATCCCAATGACCACTACAAGAACAATGGTGTTAGCCCCATGGTGATGATGTGTAGTATGGTCTGCGACATCTGAATCATCGTCCGAAGTGTCATCATTTTGTGAAGAAGATAGAGCGTCTGATGCAGAATTAGGAGTAATAGGCAAACCGGAGCTATCACATTGTCCTATTCTAAGCTTGAGCTTTGAAGAAACATTGGAGTGATTGTAGCACAAGTTTGAATTCCCACCAACCTTGAACACAACCAGTTTCTTGATAAAACTAGAGTTAAATGGAATAGGGGGCCTTGAAAATTATTGTTCTCAAGGTTCATGTTCTTCAAGCTCTTCATCTCTGTAAAAAAATGAGGCACCGAGCCATTAAACTGGTTATTGCTTAGATCAAGGTGGGTTTTATAGATAAAGTCAGAGCAAGGTGGGTTTTAGAGAGAGAGAGAGAGACAAAGAAAGGTGGGTTTTAGGGAGAGAGCATGTGGGGCGATAATAAGAATGCCGTAAAGAATATGGTATATATCACGGCAATTAAAGTAACATAATACTAGTTCAATTTATTACGGTATTTTAACAACCGTAATACTCCTTCAACTTATTACGGTATTTTAATTAACGTAATATTGAATATGTATTACGGTAAAGAAACTACTGTAAAGGTTATTTTGGTCCAAAAAAGCCAAAAATTGTAAGAAAGGGTGTAGGCGAGGTTTTGAAATATTGGAGGTTTTTTTTCTGATTATAGTAAAATATAGGTATATTAGCAATAATTTCCCTAATTTGTAAGGACATATAATCTCTAAATTGGAGATCTTGAATATGAAAAATAAAATAAATTTTGAAAATTTAAAAATAATAATTCTATTTTGAAATTTTAAATACAATAATTCTATTAAGAAAACATTTGGACGGTTGTTTTTTTTTGGACAATGTATTTGGATGGATAGTTTCAATGGTTTTTTGATAAATTGCGTCCATCTTTAAGATAAATGCTTTATATCTTGAGTATCACAAATGTAGAAATACGGTCCCTGCTGCATGAAACTATTTTTTATGTTTTAATTGTACTCTCTATGCACCTAAAAAAAGGTGAGGTTTGTATATGGTTGCCTCCTTATATTATAGACGTAAGGTGCACCTATAAGATTTACTTAAAGATGTCATTTCGGCATCGAAAATCTTATGACAGCTTCAAAATCTCTTTTTATCTTCAGTTTGAAAATGTAAAATTTTAAATATGGTACAGATCTAGCAGATCAATGAACACTTGAAAATCTTGAAAATAGACGGTTCATATGACTTTTTACAAAATGTACTATTTTTTTAACTTATAATTCTTTTTTTTATTCATGTTCATTCATCTCAAGGCCGAGATGATCAGTTGAAGGGTTCTTATAAGGTTGCAACCTTATACAAACTTTTTCTCGAAATATAATGTCTTCGGATTGAATAGAGGCCATCCATTATTTAGATGGTAAGATCTAAGAGTTGAAAACTCAAATTTTAATTTTTTTGAAAAATAATCATCTAGTAATTTTTAGATAATTCTTTAAATTTTATATTGAAAAATCCTCCCAAGTACATATTTTGATTGAGGGAGTAGAAGTAAACTATCTTCCTAATGGAGCCGTAAAAGTAAATTATCCTCCTAATGGAGCATAGTGTACAAGCTCAATTAAAATCATCTTCTCAATGACATGTTGAGCACTACCATGCAATAATGTCAATTCTCAAATTCTCAAACGAATCAATTGTTGGTATTTTGAAATCCCAAATTTTGGCAAACAATTTATCTCTTTACTAAGTATTTAATGATATGAGCATTGTTAACTTAGCAATAACTAAAGTGGCTTTCTTCTCCGAATGTAGCTTTTTCTTTCCATTTGGGAAAGGGCATGGGGTCCTCCTGCTATCCAGAGAAGACAGTAGAGCTGATCATTCGAAAGAAAAATTCATTGCTGGACTTCCTAATCTATTTGCAGAAAAGGTTAAGATAAGATTAAAAAATGAGCATGGAGTTACGGATATCCTAAAAAGAGTTCAAAATAAAACTCAAGTCCACAAAGAACCCACAATTCCTAATCTAAAAAACGAAATAAGTGAAGTTCGAAATGAACTTATAACTCTAAAAACCAGAGTACAAATTCTAAAAATGGCAGCCACTAAAGAAGTAAGTGGTAATGAGAATGCCAAAAAAGAATTTAATGATCTAATACATGATTATAATCACAACCTTTTACACCTGAAATTGAAGATACACTCCCAAAAGTGATAGATGATCCGCAAACTTCAAATAACTGTAATATGCTAAGAAAGTTACATGATTATAAATATGTAAACCTCTTGGATAAAGTAATAACCCAAAGATGGTTTACCATTATTAAAATAGTGGTGCAAAAAGAATACACTTTTCATACTACTGCACTTATAGATTCAGGAGTAGATTTAAATTGCATAAATGAAAGTTTAGCTCCAACCAAATATTTTAGCAAAACAACTCAGGTGTTAAATACTGCTGATGGTAGTAAAATAATAATAAATTACAAACTGTCTGATGCAACAGTATGCAACAATGATGCATGTTTTAAATTTCTTTTTATAATGGTCAAAGGTTTAAGTCAACATGTTAATCTTGGAACTCCTTTATTAAACATGTTTTACCCCATTAAAATTGATACTACTCGGATAAAAGCTGATATTGAAGAAAATGAAATAAAATTTGACTGCACTGACAAACCTAAAGTCCATGAAATAAATAACATTAAAAATAAAATCTCTATTAAAGTGAAATTCCTCTTCTATTTAAAAAAAGAAGTAAAATATAAAATTATTAATGAAAAATTAACTTTACCTCAAATACAAGGTAAAATCAATAGTTTCAAAAAATTGTTAGAAAGAGAAGTTTGTGCTGACATTTCTAATGCCTTTGGAAGTAGAAAGCAACATATCGTAGAACTTCCTTTTGAACCTGGCTTTAATGAACAAAAAATTCCTATTAAAGCTAGACCTATACAAATAAACAATAGGCTCCTGGAGATTTGTAAAACTGAGATACAAGAACTTTTTGATAATGACCTCATTAGGAAAAATTCTTCACCTTGGAGCTGTGCAGCTTTTTATTTAGAAAAGGCTTCAGAAATTGAAAGATGAGCTCATCGACTTGTCATAAATTATAAGCCTTTAAATAAAACACAAAGGTGGATCCGTTATCCTATTTCAAATAAAAAGGACTTTTTAGACAGACTTGTCAATGCCTATATTTTCTCAAAGTTTAATTTGAAGTCACGATATTGGCAAATCCAAATAATATAAACGGATAGGCATAAAACAACATTTAATGTCCCTTTCGGACATTATGAATGAAATGTGATGCCTTTCGGGTTAAAAAATACCTCTTCAGAATTTCAGAATATTATGAACGATATTTTCAATCTTTATACTAGATTTATTATTGTTTACATTGACGATGTCCTTGTTTATTCTGAAAATATTGACTAGCATTGGAAACATCTGAATATCTTTTATAAAGCCATAAAGAGTGCAGGTTTAGTTGTTTCAGCCAAGACAATAAACTTTTTTCGAACTAAAATAAGGTTTCTTTGACATAATATCTTTCAAGGAAGAATAATCCCTATTGACAGGGCAATCAAATTTTCTTCCAAATTTCCTGATATCATTAAAGATAAAAAAAAATTACAAAGATTTCTAGGATGTTTGAATTACATCTCAAATTTTTATAAAGATTTGGCTCTGGATGCTAAACCTTTATTCCAAAGGTTAAAAAAGAACCCTCTAGATTGGACTCATGAACAAACCATGACAGTTAAAAAATTAAAATTTAAAGCTAAAGAATTATCCTGTTTAGCCCTTTCTGACCTTACAGCTTTCAAAATAATTGAGACAGATGCATCTGAACTTGGGTTAGGATGAATTCTTAAGCAAAAAATCCAAGATGATGAGCAACTTATATGCTTTACATCTAAAGCTTGGAACCCAGCTCAACAGGAATATTCTACTGCAAAAAAAGAAGTTTTAGCAATAATCCATTGCATAAAAAAATTTCAAAGTGATTTGCTTAACAAAAAATTTATTATCCGAACTGATTGCAAATCCGCCAAAGACATTTTAGAAAAAGATGTAAAAAATCTAGTTGCAAAACAAATTTTTGCCAAATGGCAAGGAATTCTATCTTCTTTTGATTTCGATGTTGAACATATTCAAGGAAAAGATAATCATCTTCCTCACTTCTTGACTCGAGAATTTTTACAGGGAGGGAAGGAGAAGTCAACATCAACCAATGGACATAGTCCCTAGCCCAGGAAAAACTTTGGCTTCAAATAATCCCAGCTCAGGAAAATACCTGACTCTAAATAGTTACAGCTCAAGAAAAACCCTGGCTTCCTCATATACTCCAAATGCTTTAATAAGAAAGCAAGCTCAAAAGATTGAAATATCTCCCCAATAATCCCCTTTGAGCACCGATAATCCAAACCAAAATAGAACTCTATTTCTCGAAACAACATATATACCACTGATCATAATAGAAAATGAGCATAGGGAAAAAGACCCTATTAAAATAGCAACTTTATACTTACTCCACCATCTACATCCAAATATGAAAGATAAATGTAGAGAATGGTATGAAACAATATTAATGGAAACCAGGTCGGTGTCACTAGTACACCATTATAGAAACAATGACTCAGAAATAGCATATTCAAAATTTCAGATACATAAAATCATTTCTTATAGAGACTGGGGTCTCAACCCTTTAAAACCAAGGGGATTGAATACCAAAGGATTTAAAATAAAATCCTATCATTATTTTGAATATATTAAGGCATAGATGAAGTATTTGCCGACCAGAATACTAAACATACACATAGCTGGTACGTATAGTTTAAAAGAACTGAAACAACATAATTCCCAAATTAGTTTAAAAGTTGGTTCCTATTATGGGGATCAGTAAGCCAGATACTACTTAAAAAATTGCAAGTATCACAGATAAAATTATCTGATTATAATAAGAATAGTCTAAAAAGAGACTACCACATTTATTTCATGGCCTTATATCAGGTCCCATAGATTTTAAAATGGTCCTACCAAATTTTTGAATATAATTTGGATCGGTGGGATTATATTCCAAAACTACAATGACAGATTTAAATTAAATGGTAGGATGCCTACAAAAATGATTCTTTGGAGCCAGAGAAAATTTATATGAAAGCCATTCCAAATTTTGCACCACAATTTGACATAGGATTCTCTGAATACATTTCACTAATGCAACAAAAGAATCCAACTATTTCAAAAGCTGAGATTAGAAAAAGGCTACTCTTTGCCCTTGAAGAAGATGAAGTTCAAACACCCACTTTCTCAAAAAATAATTTAGAAGACTGTGATCCTCCAAACAGAGACAACTGTACGGGAATATTTTTTCCAATAAATTGAAGAAAAGATCAGGGGCGGTATGACTCCAAACTATTCAGGACACGTGTCCCCAGAAAAGCTCTACAGTAAAAAAGCTGTAAAGGGAGGGCGAACTTCAAACAGTTTTAAATCCGCACCGACAAAGTAAAATTAAAAATAAAAGATGAGCTTTACATCAAGAAAAGTAAAAGATTCTTCTACAATGTTTTGTCGACAATAATGGTTTTTACTGTAGAACTCTTCTGGGGACACATGTCCTGAATAGTCTGGAGTCGTACCGCCCCTGATATTTTCTTCAATTTATTGGGGAAAATATTCCCGTACAGTTGTCTCTATTTGGAGGGTCACAGTCTTTTAAATCATTTTTTGAAAAAGTGGGTGTTTGAACTCATCTTCTTCAAGGGCAAAGAGTACCCTTTTTTTAATCTCAGCTTTTGAAAGAGGTGGATTCTTTTGTTGCATTAATGAAATGTATTCAAAGAATCCTATGTCAGATTGTGGCTCAAAATTTGGAATGAATTTCATATAAATTTTCTCTGGCTCCAAAGAATCATTGTTGTAGGCATCCCACCATTTAATTGAAATCAGCCGTTGTAGTTATGGAATATAATCCCATCGATCCCACTGAATATATATATATATATATATATATATATATATATATATGATTCATCGCATGATCACGATTGTCCGGTAGTATTTCATTTTTCATTTTTTTTCTACAAATCAGAATGATCTGAAATTTGGAGTATTCATAAAAAATTGATGAATCTATGACAAATATCAAAAAAATATTTTACAATTAATAAATTGACCAAAATACCCCCAAAATGTTTTAAGGGTATTTTGATCAATTTTTTCATTAATGAATTTTTTTATATTTTTATTAGGTGTACCTCGATAATATGTATACATGCTCCAAATATTAGATCTTTCTAATATGTAAAAAAAATAATAAAAAATAAAATACTACCAGACAATCGTGACTGTACGATGAACTTTGGACGGTGATGATGGTAGGCGAAATCATTATTCATTTTCACTTATAGGCATTGAGAAGGCTTTATATATATATATATATATATATATATATATATATATATATATATATATATAGCTCTCATACGCCTGTTCGCATATGGGAAACAGGTGCACCCAACGGTTAAGATGAATTTACTGCCTTTAAATGGTGATGCGTCCTTTTATCATTTCAAAACCCCCTGACAGCCGCCTGACATTCGCACGCTACCTCTCTCACAGGCTGCCTCTCTCGTTCTCTCTCAGCTACCTGAGTTCTCCTCAAGCTCCTTATCTCTACCTCTCTCGTAGGCTACCGCTCTCGTTCTCTCTCAGCTATCTGAGTTCTCCCCCATGCTTCGTCTCTCTACCTCTCTCGTTCTCTCTCAGCTACTTGCCTTCTCCCCTAAGCTCCTTCTCTCTTCTCAACTGCATTGTCTTTCTCAGGACTGGCAAGCTGTAATCTCAGAAGAAGGAAAATTGATGCTCTCTCTCGTCATCATTTTCCCCATACGCCTAAAGCTTATCTCTCTCGGCTATACTATGTCTCTCTCTCATAGGTATAGTACACCTCTGATCTTTGAATCAAAGTACTTATCTTGAGATTTACATTACTCTAAAATCTTAACTTGCAGGTTTGTACAGATTTACATATTTACAGATTTGTGCTTTACTCTATGATCTAACAATCAATTTACAGATTTACTTGTTTGCATTAATTAGAAATATCAATATATAGATTTACAATACCTTAAATTTCAAATGTATATAGGGTTTGAAGCTGCACTAAATGTTTTTACATATCTTCTACTCTAATTCTTCCAATTCCATCTATATGCATGTCATAGGTGTTTGATGTTAAAATCAAACAAAATTTCAAATGTATCTAAGGTTTAAAGAGGTTTCTCCCATTACTCTCGGATCTACTATTATGTATTGATTTTTAATGAGTTTTAGAATATCATTCAAGATCATTCTAGTGCCATGAATTTTTTAACAGCAAATCAATTCAGACCTAGGTCATAGCACCTTAACGTCCGATGGATTTCTTTCTGAGGATGCACCTAAACAAGTTCCCTCGAGCACTTTCATGCCCTTCCTTGTCAAGAGTACTTCATGCATTATCAATTTCGTTCACATTCTATTTGGGTTCTTCACTCTGCTGCAACTAGTCATATGATTGGAAATAAAGAATTGTTGTCCTCTTCAGTTTCTTTTAAACGAAGTTAGTCTCCCTGGCTGCTAATGGTTCTAACGTTAGCAATAGCATAGTAGGCTCAGTTGACACTCATCTTTTTCAGAAATCAAATGTAATGTCTATTCCTCAGTGAAATATCAATTTTGCTAGTTGTTTGTTTGTTAACAAAACAAAATTCCTTGGCTTTGTTTATTATTGATGTTTTCCTAATGTAAGAAATCTCAACAAGGAAATTGATTGGGAGAGGTCAGAAAGCCGGTTAACTGTTTTGGCTAAATTCCTTTTTGGAGCATGTTAGTAGTAGTTCATCAGTTACAGTAGTACTACTTCAGTTTCTCCACATTGGCAACTCTGGCATATGCATCTAGGTCATATTGGTTCTGATAGGCTCAAGAAGTAAAGTCTGCAATAGTTCTTTTTCACATGTCTTTCCCAATAATTTCAATAATGAATTAGACTGCCATAAGTTTTAGTTAGCAAGCTGAAAGTAGAAATATATATTTGATCTCTTTCATTCTGATTCATGAGGCTTCTCTTGTTTTTATCCAAAATTGGCTCGCGATACTATGTTTATCTTTTCGGAGACCTCTCTAGGCATACTTCTTGATAAACAAATATGATGTCTTCGATGTGTGGACCATTCTCTTTTTTTATCCACAAATATACTTCTGGAGAAACAAATATGATGTCTTTGATGTGTTTGTTACATTCCACCCAATGATTCAAGTTGAATTTGGAAAGAACATTAAGACTTATGACCAACTCTGACGTTGAATGCTTGTCTAAGAAGTTCCAAGATCTTTTAAGTCATAATGGTATCATCCACCAGCACGTATGTCCACATAACTCGAAATAAAATGGGGTTGTGGAGTGTAAGAATTGATATATTATTGTGGAATGTAATAATTGACATATTATAGAGATCATTCATGCAGTACTTTAAAATCCAATGTTCCTAGTATTTTACTGGCAAGTGCTGTGTTTAACTGATGTTTATCTTATCAATAGAATTTAAAATTCTTGGTAATACTCTCCTATTGAGTGCTTGATTGGTTAGAAACCATATTATTGCGTATTGTATGTTTCTGGAAGTGCTTGCATTCAAATTTTGGATAGCATACAAAAATAAACTTAGTCCCGATCTGTTAAATATGTGCTTTTGAACATGGCACCACTAAAAAAGCTATCATTGCTATGATCCACAATTTGATAAATTATATATTTCCAGACATATGATCGATGTTCACTAATGACATTTATATCATCAATACTAAATGGAAGAGAAGAAGACCTGCCTTCCATTTTTGCTTGTATAGATGACCTTGTTCTATAGTGCAATACTTTGATTCCAGTGAATTATTTTTCACTTTTTTTGCTTTTAATTACATAGATTAGAATTGATAATGCAACTATTTTTTTTATTTAGTTTGTCATCGTGGGTCTCAAAATTTTGCACCAATAATATAATATGGATTACATCTTATAGTCAATATTGAATTATTTGCTAGTGTAGACGCATTGCTCTGTAAATCTTGATTCTTGAAGGGTTATTCCCTTTGTTGTATTTCTATTTCCATGGTTCCACTTGTTGATTGGTTTAATTCTTTTGCTTGTATAGATGAAGTCAATAAATATTTACATATTTAGCTTTGCATTTACAATTTGTCATGATCTTTGCATTTTCAATGTGCTCTGTTCATTGACATGTTTGCAGTATGTTATGATGTGCTTGAAGTACATAGTTATTTAGTCATTCATAATGTGGTTCTGATGCAAGTATTGTAGGCCCTAACAATGTCATCTCATTCTACAAGTAATCGAGAATATACACCTCGACAATGCCCGTGCAGTATAGATTGTGCTACGAAAGCATTGGCAAGCTCAAATAACCCGAACATGATGTATTATAAGGGTCTATTATGTGGGTTCTTCCAATGGTGTGATGAACATGCAAAATATCAATTTAAGGCATCACAATACAAAACAGTGGAATCCAATAGATGAATAAGAAGAACGTGCCATGGTCAATCAAGAAAGAAGTATTGGTCATAATACGATACTCGGTGCCATAGCGCGTTTGCAACAATTCTTACTCGGTGCCTTTGGGCGTTTGCAATAATTTTTGTATTTTTTGTGTATAATAATATGTGCTTGCTTGCGCTCATCTTTTTTATTTTTGTCTTCTTTATTCGAAACATGTGATAGTTTTTTGGGGTTGCCTTTTTACTAATGTAATTATTGCCATTGTGGAATTCAACTCGTTATCGTATTATGGTTCATGTTGTAGTTGTAGAATTCAACTCTTTCTCTCTCTCTCTCCTCTCTCTCTCTCATCCATATAGAGAGGGAGATTGCTCTCTCTCTCTCTATGTTACTTTTGAAAATTGTACGTGTGATGATTCCAAGGATCTTAGAGAGAGAGAGAGAGTGTGTGTGTGAGAGTGATGAGTCCAAGTGCAGCCTTTGTTTGGTATTGTACCATATTTGTGCATTGGTGCATGGATTCTCATGAAACGTTTAAGGGTATTACACCTTATTTCCTAAGGTCGTCAACAGTAGAGGTTTGAGGCCCTAACCCAAATCACCATATCATATAAAATGCCGTTGAAAGAAAAAAAAAGGATAATAGAAAATGGATCTGAATAAGTTGGCAAATGATTGTTTCAATAGGGAGGATACACAACGCATACAAATTACAACACTTCGACAATAACCTACTGTATTGTACTCTTTGTATTCATGCTTAATGAGCATTTATGAGTTTGTTATACTATAAATGAACTTATAGGGATACAGGGAAGATGCATATTTATTTCCAAGAACGTATTTGCATGTGGAGTTACATTAGTACCAATCTAATTTATTAAAGTGTGAAAAACTCAACATTTGGAATATATATTAGAATACGAATGTAAATGAGACGGCAAATAGCACACTTATGCTAAAAGAACAAACACAATAAAACCTTAAGAAGAATATAAAGACGGCACAACAAATTTGCTATAATTTTTAGCATGTTTGAAACATAAGAACTAGCTAAGATTACTTTCCTTAGTCATGACTTTTTCACCAGAGGAATAATCATAATGACCATCACAAATGGCCCCTTTCCATAACTTTTTATGAGGATTCCAGGGACAGAATTTCCTACAAATAATTTTTGCACTTGAGATCTAATTATTCTTAAGTTCCTCATAGAAGCTTAATCGAAGCATCCCCTTGTTTATTTCTCCGTTAGAAACACAAAACATATTTCCATCATTTGCAATTTCACAGGCTTATAAGATAATATTTTATTTCCTCTTCAGTTAGTTTTGGCTTCTCTGTTATCGCTCTATATTTATTCTAAACAAAAAGCTTATCAATTAAATAAAAAAGCAAAAATCACCACGATTTGAGACTGGACCAAATCAAAACCACATCAGCCCAAATACCAACATTGCTATAGTTACGTAGAAGACTGAGGACAAATTATAAAACTTAATCACTATAGTCCAGTAAACACTAAGGAGAAATTACAAAACTTGTGTTAAATCACTATAGTCTAGTAAACATCAAGGAGAAATTACAAATGTTGTGGTTAAAATCCAAGTTTTGTCAATCATCAACAAATAAACCAAGGATCTTTGCACAATGATCTACAATAAATAAGTAAGAATTATCACAAAACATATACGAAACCCTTAAGCATCAAGCTACACAACGACACTTTGACGTCTTTAAAATCTGAAGAAGCCGAGCTCGCTCTCTCTCTCTCCTTATCAAAGGTCTCAAAGTATTAATAAATTGTGGTGACGGCCAACACCATTTGTTGCTCCTGCCATGTTTGATTCTCTGTGAATGTAATGATTCAACACTCCCTGCATGTTTGATTCTCTTTGACTAGACATCACCACTCAAACAACAAACTATTAAATGAGGGATAACTGATGTTTATATGGATATCAAGAGAGAACCGATACTTCAGTATAATTTCTAGTGGAAAAATTGGAATGCAAAGCCCTAAAAAAAGATACAACCATGAAATTAAGCCTAAAATTTTACTATGAAACAAAGTAAAATTCATTGACATGGATACAACCACACAAGCATAAGAATTTGAAGGCAAAAAAATTTCTTACAATGCAAATTCAATGCAACAAATACTTGTTTACTGATTACAATACAAAGCACTAAAAATTCTTACCATTACTCATCATGTTCCACATTCTTACATGACCCATCCGTGCATCTTATATTGACATTTAACCTAAACGAAGAAACCCATTTCAATTCTTTATAATTAGGGAATTCATATTACCATCACAAAGAGTATGAAAGATGGAGCAACAGTTCATTCATACTTTGAACGTGCGAGAGATGGACAATTCATTCTGTCATGTCCACTCCCTTTGCAAATTATGCACTTTCAGGTAACTTCCTTCTCTTTCGCTTTCGCTTTCTCTGCCTCTATCTTAGCCCAATGTACATATCTATCATTGGTAGGTCTCCCCTTTGTTTATGCCTGAGGGGGCTCAAGGATGTTATAACTTGCATGTCCCTCAACCTCAATGCGGTTGCTACTGTCGACATTCACATTCTCAGTACGACTACTGCAAAGGTTCTTAATAACACCACGTGGTAACACCGCACCCCCAATTTTGGCCTCAACCTTTTCAACTGTACTTGCTATTTCAGACATTATAAATGCATGGAGTTCTAAACTTTCTGAAGCATGCTCAGCTAGTACTCTAGTGGCTTGACAAAGCTCATTAAAACAAATGGAACGGGGTTGGTTAAGTTTAGTTGGTTGTCTAGCAGCTTCTCTGTAAATTACATTGAAACCCTAATTCTAAAACCATCATGTCGTAGAATAGAACTGATGGCTTAGAGTCGAATCTTATTTGAGGTCCTCATCTGAACATGCAGTCCCTATGAATGATAAATGAGAGACTATCTAGTTACAACCTTGCAATCTATATAGACTATCCAGCTAAAATTTGAAGCACAAACCTAAAATCTAGTAGCTTCTCTATAAATTACATTGAAACCCTAATTCTAAAACCATCAAAGTCCATACAGTTAAAATTTGAAGCACAAACCTAAAATCTAGCAGCTTCTCTATAAATTACATTGAAACCCTAATTCTAAAACCATCAAAGTTCATACAGTTAAAATTTGAAGCACATAAAAAAATTTACTTGGCATATTACAGAAACCCGTCACATTCCATCATCTCAATAACATAAATTACCGAATCTAATAAGGCCATGATATTTACATCAACACTAATACATCCATAAAATTAAAGTAAAGTATAACATCCATTTGTGCATATGTGCAAAAAAAAAACACAAAAAAAACAAAGCAAAACATTTTATTCTAAAACCATCAGAGTCCATACAGTTAAAATTTAAAGCACAAACCTGTATAAAAAGGTTCTCTGTATAAAAAGGTTCTCTAGCAAGTTCTTTGTATAAAAAGGGTAAAATAACTCAATGCAATCAATCTGGTTGCAGAGAGAGAAGGGGTACAGTTTCCTGGTTGTGGAGAGAGCGAGAGAGGATTATATGGGAGAGGGAGCATGGGTTCAAAGCTTTTACCTCCTGGTTGTAGAGAGAGAAGGGGCACGACTTCCTCCTATGAGAAGTCATACAGAGTTTGAATAAAAATGTAAATCCTATTACATATTTTTATATTTTTACTTTACATTTTTACGTAATAAATATGTAAATCTTTAAATCAATAAATCGTCAATTCTGTAAATTTCAAATATTTGCTTATGTAAATTTGTAATATTTTTTACAAAGCAAATCTATAACAAATAATTGCTTCAACTTTTCAGATCTATAGATTAAATTTATAAAGTCAATTTTGATAGTAAATCTGTAAATCAATTTTACAGGGTAATGTAAAACCTGTAAATTGATATTTAAAGTATTTTTTACAGAGCAAATATGAAACACATAATTGCTTCAACTTTTCAGATCTACAGATTAAATTTATAAAGCCAATTTTGATATTAAATTTGTAAATCGATTTTACAGGGTAATGTAAAACCTGTTAAATTGAAATTTAAAGTATTGTAAATTTGTATATTGATATTTATGATTAATGCAAACAAGTAAATCTATAAATTGATTGTTAGATCACAGAGAGAAGCAAAAATTTGTAAATATGTAAATCTGTACAAACCTACAAGTTGAGATTTCAGAGTAATGTAAATCTCAAGATAAGTACTTTGATTCAAAGATCAGAGGTGTACCATACATGTGAGAGAGAGATGGGGTACAACCGAGAGAGATAAGCTTCGGGCATATGGGGAAAATGATGACGAGAGAGAGCAACAATTTTCCTTCTTATGACATTACAGCTTGAGAGTCCTGAGATAGATAATGCAGTTGAGAAGAGAGAAAGAACTTGGAGGAGAAATCAGGTAGTTGAGAGAGAACGAGAGAGGCAGCTTGCGGGAGAGGTAAAGAGAAGGAGCTTAGGGGAGAACTCAGGTAGTTGAGAGAGAACGAGAGAGGTAGAGAGAAGGAGCTTGGGGGAGAACGCAAGTAGCTGAGAGAGAACGAGAGAGGTAGCCTGCGAATGTCATATATATATATATATATATATATATATATATATATATATATATATATATATATATATATATATATATATATATGTGTGTGTGTGTGTGTGTGTGTGTGTGTGTGTGCATACTCTAAATTTCAAGTAATTTAGATTTGTAGAAAAAAATGAAAATTGAAACACTACTAGACAACTGTGACCATGCGATGAAGTTTGGATAGTGATGATGATAGACAAATCACTATTCATTTTTATCTATAGGCGTTGGCAAGAGTTTTCTTATTATATATATATATATATATATTTGTCATTTGCCTCAATGAGTGTGGCATGTATACCTTGTAGTTCTTTCTCGGGGAAAAAAGATGCACTTTTGATTCTATGGGAAACAAGACATTTCTTTTTTGCTTGCTTGAGGTTGATGACCGTTAATTAATTGGCCCCAGCAAAATGACAATAATAACCCTGATTCAGCTTTAGGGAATGTTGCTTTTTCCACTAAAAAAACAAAGAAGCTTTGTTCAAGCTTAAAGATGGTTAATATCATCATTTCCATTAAATTAGATGATACTAGGAAGATAGCTATTCTACTCCTTATTGTTAAGTTTCAAGTTTGGTCCAAGAAGGATGAGGACCTTCTTGGACCGGAACGATTAATCGGATGTGGGGTCGGAAGCGGTTTAATTGGCTTAATTAGGCAAGTCTCGGATATTTAAAAAATATTAAAAAATAAACAAAGTACAAAAAATCTAATAAAATATGAAAAATATATTTAAAGTATGATTAAATAAAATACATCCAAATGAAATTGAAATTGTTTTTAAAGAATCGATTTGTGCTCATGAGTATTTTTTAAAATTTTCCAAAATATAGGAGAAAATGTAAAAATAAGTATTACTGACCAAAACAATTTTCAATGTTTGCCAAAATGATGAAAAGTTTTTATTGCCTCCTAACAAGGGTTTTTCTTGATTTTGAAATCTAAAACCTCCAAACCTAGACGAGATTAAGTGTGGGCTTAGGTTTTAACACATAATCAATAGCACAACAATGACAAAGACTTAATGTTAAAAGAAAATAAAAAGTAAGAACAACAATTGTAAGGAAATCAAGAAGTTAGGGGAGAAAAGATTTTATGCTATTAGATAAGTAAACTATCCAATTATTCCATTGAGCAAAATCCAATCTAGAACAAATTTAGAAGCCAATACTTTAGAGATATAACCTTTTCAAAACATAGACCAACCGCAATAAAAATATTTTCCAATTTCACTCTCTATGCACTTGAAAAAAAAGAAAAGAAAAAAATTCAAGATTGAACAAAGACCGTCCACTATTTGGAGGGTAAGATCCAAGGGTTAATAAACTCAAAATTCGCATTTTTTTTCTTTTTAAATAATCATCTAATAACTCTTAGGTGGTCCCGTAATCAATTGAAAGAATTTCTCCTAACTAGGTCTTTTAATTGAGGAAGTAGGTATACACTCATGTGGAAACAAAATATACACGTGCCAGAGGGAGAGCATCACGCTCTTATTCCTCCTCAATTATCTAAGGAAAATGGATTGATAGGGCTGTAACCCTATCAAAATAAGTAAAGTCTCACCTCATAACTCATCAAAAATTACAATTTAAGTATTGAATTTTTTTAAAATCGTTCATCTTGGTTTGAACCTAACGATTGTTAAAAAATTTAAGATTTCAAGTTCTAAAAATAGTGTATATTGTAATGAATTACCTAAACCGTCCATTTCGCCCTAAGAAGTAGGTATTTATAGATTTGCAAGATATATATTATTCTTTGAGTTTCAAAATTTATTGTCGTGTTGAAAATTGATTTTAGTGCATAACAGATATTTCTATCGCCAAAAGTGCTTTTTGGACTAGGATTTGAGGTGACGTTTTGTTTTGTTTTTATAGAAGCATTGGCCCTATAAAAATTTTATCCAAAGATGAGGTTTCTATAAGTCCTAGGTTTTATGAAAACAAAAAAAAGCCTCACTTCAAATTCTCATAATGTAGGTACTTTTGACAAAAATATCTATGATGGTTCTAAAATCAATTTTTAATACAAAAAATAAAATTTTAAATTAAAAAAATAATACAGATCTTGTGGATCTATCAACATTTATTTTTAAAATAAAATAAACGGTCTAGATAATTTATTACAATATACACTATTTTTAAAGTTTCTTAATTTTTTTTTACAACCGCAATGTCAGCTCTGTTCAATGTAAAGATTTTCCAAACTTGCCATTTTTGTTTTGCTGTGAAGTGAGGATTTACTTATTTTGACAGGGCGGCAGCCTTATCAAAGCATTTTCCATATCTAGGAGGATAATACACTCAGCAATTTGACAAATGAGTTCCTTTAAAAACTCAATCCATCTGTCCACAACTCCTCAGTCCTCACTCCACTGTACACAAGCAGGTCGACTTCCCCTTGAATCAGTGAATTATTCACTGACCGAATCTCTCTCGATCTCGTCCAAAGTTTTTCATTACTTTGTGTTTTGGACTAAAATGCGCAGTATGTCATTACAGTCATTACCGTCTTTAGTTGATAGCTTTTGTTTTTTGGGTTGATCATTTGAAAATTAAAGATAATTAACAATCCACCTTTGCTCTGTATTCAGCTAGATTTTCATATGCATCCCACTCTTAAATTTATGCAAGTAAATCACTCTCCTTTTCTTATCCCCTTTCCGGTTTATTGCCTTCTCTAAAAAACTTAATATTTGAGCATTATTTACCTTGTAACTCTCTTTCTCTCTCAATTTGTAAAATGGAGCGTTTTTGGGTGCTATCGGTTTCATTTTTACAGTTGCAACCTGAGATGATTGGGAGTGTTTTTTGTTTTTTTTGTGTGTGTTTTTGATGCAGGAGGTTTTCTGGTATTTTTGCATGAAAGTGTAGGATGAGTTATTGAAGATATTGAGCGTATGAAGAGCATTACGATGGCTAGTTTACCTGATGCACTAATTTCTCCCCTCGAATTGAGTCATAAAGTTTGGGAAGATCCGTCCTTCATTAAGTGGAAAAAGAGAGATGCTCATGTGCCTTTGCGCTGCCACGATACTGTGGATGGTGAGATTTTAAGTTGCACAGATTTTTTTTGGATATGATTCTATTTTTTTATTGAATGTCTTCCGTGATTTTTATAGACATTGTTAATATTTTTTCTGTTTTTGAGTTTAGTAGAAGAGGGCCTTTAGATGGATATGTTTATGCTACTAGTTTATTATCCTTTATCATTGTTGCTTGTGAAAAGATCTTTTTCATGTCAGTTTATTCTTAAGGTCCTTACTTTTTTGATACACAATGTCCCTAGGGCTTAAATTTGATTTAGAACATGTTACGCGAGTTGTTCGGAGCACAAGTAGTTCTACCTGTGAGAATCATTGTGAAACTGTCTTATTTATACTAAATTTTGTCAATGTCTATTTTTGATCACTTTGTAAGCATGGTTATGGTCATGCAGTTGTTATGGTCACGTTAGTTTGCTGATTTTAATTTAGTATTCCCAATTAAAATGTCAATTGCAAGTTATTAAATGTGATTATTATATTTGAGGAGCCATTAGAGAAATGATTTCAATCTCGTTCAGCTCACCACCTTATAGAAAGGGAAAGAAAACTGATACATATGTTATACTTATGCAGTGATATGTGATCATTATCCAATATTACGACTTAAATTATTGACTGGATATAGAACTAATTTTGCAGATATCCAACTAAATTCCCATTGATCGTAATCTGGATTTTTCTTATAAAAAAAAGAATCATAAACCCGAACATGATCATTGGTTTCCTGAACTATTGCAAGGTTCAACTTTGACTGCATTAGAACATTATAAGGCATACTCAGAAATTTTATTAACAAGGGCTCTCACTATGTACCCATCATTTCTTATTCTTGACAAATTTGGCTGCTGCCTTGACATAGCCCAAAGATTCCCCAATGTTTTAGGATAGATGAGTGGGGTCCTTGCATTGTTTTCATGAAGGAGTTTTCGGAGTCAAAACGCTATACAAATCAATTGGCTTTAGCAAATAGATGTACTTGTAGGAATTGATCACCCATTCTTATAACAAAGAGCACTTCCATTTTTGAGGAGTCATTATCATCTGCTAGAATTTGAGTGTGTTGTAAGCGCCTTTCTGGTGGATAGACATCACAAGGCTTGGAGCAAATTGAAGAACCAAGCAGATTCCATAGTCGATTGAGGGCTAGATTCATCAAATGGTGATGTATTGTTTAGGCTTTGGTTTAGTTCTATGGTTGCTTTGGATGTCTATGCATTTTTCTATGTAGTGGAACATATTATTTGTAACAGTCCAAAAATTCCAAAGAAAGCCTGAAAAGTAAATTGAAAAGTTCTTGCATGTGGATTCTCTCAATTTCTTCATTCCCTTGGTGAATATTTTATCAGTGATATGCAGATAACATTGCTCAATTTAATTTGTTTATTTTGCCTTCCCTGCTTGATATCCACTCTCTGAAACAGCTTCTTGTAGTTTACATTTTGAAGGAATGCTCCTCATCAAAAGCAAACTCTTAACAAGTCTATCGTGCTAAACAGGCTCTTTGAAGTACTGGTATCGGCGCAGCAAAGTTGACAAACTGGTCTCTAACTTGGCTGTATGGGATGACAATGCTGTCACTGGAGCACTTGATAGTGCTGCTTTTTGGGTCCAGGGGTTGCCCTTTGTTCAATCATTGAGTGGCTATTGGAAATTCTTTTTGGCTCCAAGTCCTACAGATGTTCCATTGGATTTCTTTAAGACTAATTTTGATGAGTCAAATTGGGGTTCTTTACCTGGCAAGTTTATCTTACTGCAAACTGAAACATCTTCCTTTTTGCTTTTTTTGGCACAATTTTTAGTTATTGACCAAAGCTTCTGCTATATCTTGTGGAGTCCCTATTTATGGGATTTTTGAAATTTAACACTAAGAGTTAGCTGGCAACTTATTTAATCTATTGTTATTATTTAAGTTAAGCATTTCATAAGTTAGTTCATTCATTGACATAATGCTTTTATCTTTCCTGACTTATTCTTTGAACTATTCTATTATGGTAGACTTCTGAACATTGTCAAGTTGCCATACTAACTCTGCTCCTACTGTTGTTTCTTTTTGACAAGTTGCTTCTACTGTTGTTTGAGTTCTCTCTATCACATACCAGGCTTCTTGGTCTATCAAAAATTGATTCTATTATTTGCATATATGCGTGACACTTTTTCTTATCACAAATTATGTGAATGTAAAAAAATGTGGCTGGAATATCTGAAAATATGCTAAATAAACTTTGTTTTTCTTTTAGAAGTGAATAACTTGGTTGTGTTCTTTGCTTATAGTATTCTTTGAACATGCTCTGCTCTCTGTTGTATATGATCCATCATAATGGGCAGGAAGCATCTCATTTTCCTTATCATGTCGATTATTTATTTTTCGTGCTCCTCAAATGTATTTCATGAGATGAAAATCATCATTGTACTATATCTGCTTGTTTTTGTTTAGTTATTCTTGATTAGATAATCTGGCTAGTGTTGAAAGGAAGAAGATAACACAAAGACAGTGAAGGATTTACAAGAATACTATTCCCAAATCTCCAAAATGAATTATGTTGGTCGACCTGCCATACATACAATGGTCAAATTAACAAAGCTAATCTTAATATTTTTGCATTGGTATCATATGGATCCCTTGCTTTTCTACCCCATTAACCAAACCTGATCTACCCTTTCATGGACCGTTACCATCTTTCTATATTTTGGTTCACACTTATCAGTTTTGTTCGTAACCCATCCATTAGTTTTAAAACCTGCCTGAAATATGGGGAAACTCCAGAATTAACCTTACAAATTGGCTGGTTAATCGTCACAAGACCCATTTTGATCTCTTTTTCTTCATCTCTGTCATAAATTGGCTTTCCTCTACCATCTTTTTGTGCTTGGTGCTTCCTTAGGCGCATCCAATTTGTCTGCAATTATTGCTTTAGTGGAAACCAATAGATACTCTTCCCAAAAGTCCTCCAGCAAGAAAAACCTTTCATTTAGAGATTTCTTCATTCCCATAGGGACCCAAGAAGTAGTATGATATTTTTCCATGACATAATTTGAAAGGGACCTTGTACTTGAAATCTCTCCACTTTCTCCTGATCTTGTTCTTGGGGACTTGAGGGAGAAACTGCAAGACCCATGTTGCATTGAATATTCCATTCTTTAAAAGTAGTATCTTCCCTTTTGCTTAGAATGGTCTCCTTTGCTTGGAATTGCAATTGGAACTTGCTTCACGGATTAGTCCATCAGTCCCACCTCTTGAAACGAAAACAAGAGTGTGCACTCTCTTGTGGGTCTGCCACTGCTATCTCCCACAAAAATGGCATGCCCTTCTTCCGCATTTCGCATTTGTTGAGAGTGCCTGTATCTTTGTTTACGTGTTTGTAATAAGGGGTAATCCTGACAAGGGGTAATTCGGTCTCTTGTAAATATGTGTCTATGTATGAGGGGAGTTAATCTGGCATATGTGTATGAGGAAGCAAGTATGATCTTTCTAATTATATGGCTAAACTTGTGATGGATCATCTGATATTGATATCTCTAGAAGAGTGTTTGGTTAGTGAAGTTTTAATTTTCAATTGCTTTCTCTTTGATAGATGAAATCGCCATATTTGAGAAATTCATACTCCTCTCTGTGCCCTCGTCTCAGGTTCTGGATGCTTGATTAGATTCCTATTGGGATATAAGGATTCTTATCCCAATAAGTGATAAACAATTTTTAAGATCGTGGCTTAGCCTTTCTGAAATATCAATGTATGTGCAGGAAAGAGGAAAATATGTTGCATCATCTTCCTCCTCTTTTGTTCATCTGTGGATTTGGTCATTTTTCCTGTATTTGTTTCTCCATGGGTGATGTGCTGACTAGGGTGGCAATCCTCATGTCATTCTTGTCATCTAGCCATTTCAGAAGAACGGTGAGCTTATTGAGAAAATGTTCTTGTTTTCCACACGGCGAGAGAGGGAGGGAGGGAAGAAGAGAGGTGCGTTCCTCTCTTTTTCTCCAAAATGCATTTAATGCTGGGGCAGTCGTCACTTCTTTCCTTTAGCTGTCAGTACTATGCCATTATACCTAATGCCCATACTGGCAACTGGAAGAATGTGCTACACACCAAGGCCACTAGACCTGGGATTGTTGTTCATTGGAGTAGACCACTAGAGGTTAAGCTTAAGCATAACTTTGATTTATAATCAATCCTGGTCCTTCTGGGGTGTCTTAGGTGATTAGGCATGGTGAAGGTCATATATCGGAGGGTTATCTAGGCCATCTCGGTCACTGCAATTTGATGATGGTGGAAGTGGGGGCTTTTGTTGTCAGTCTTAGAGTTTCTTACCCTACATTTCATGTGACTATTGGTTGTAGAGTGCAATGTCTAGAATGTCTGTCAGCAAATGGGCTAGCATGTCTCGATTGTGCCTTGGAGGTTGCTAGTTGTATTTACTGAAGTCGTGTCAGTAGTTAAAGAGCTTACTTCCATATGTGCTTAGGAAGGCCAATGAACTCATGGATGATTAAAACCAAGGAGGGTACTAAACACTTTTTTTATTTTTTTTTCCTTTTTTTTGTGTGTGTGGGCGGGGGGGGGGGGGGACGGGGAGGGGGGTGTTTGGGGGGAGATCATATTTCATTGGTGCCTCTCTCCCACAATCTTGACCTATGTCTATTGTAGTAGCCTTCTGAATGCTTTTTAGAAATTTCTCTTTTGCTTTTTTCTCTGTAGTGTGTTATAGTTATTGCTTTAGATATATAAATGTCATTGATGGGGAAAATAATTATTTAAGTATGTACAAGTCATGGAATGTGAAATGAATGTTTTTGTAGAACCTAAGAAGTGAAACTGGAAATTCTACCATAATATGAAGAAGTTTTTCCTTATCCATAAAAAGAACCAATTATATGAAAGTGTTTTCGAGTATAATGATTTCTGCAATATTTTATGTCTAAGAGACAAATTCTAGGAAATATTTTGTTGAGGCCAATCTAAAAACCATTGATTTAGCTCTAATGGATAGCATGTGGAATTGTTTAATTAACAACACTTTGTGTTTATTGTGAATAGCTTTTATGCCTAGTCATTATGATGTATATCCATTTATCATTGCGCACTTTTTCAACTGTATTTATGCATGGATAACAGTTTCTCAGTTGGGTTTTCGTGACTGTTGTTTGAGATTTCTATCCTAACATAGTTATTCCTTCATTGAACCAGTTCCTTCCAATTGGCAGATGCATGGGTATGATCGACCTATATATACAAATAGTCAGTATCCATTTCCACTGAATCCACCATATGTGCCAGATGAGAATCCCACTGGTTGTTTTAGAAAGCATTTCAGAATTCCAAATGAGTGGAATGGTATGTAAATATAGAACCACTTAACACCTTCTTTTAATTTGTTTAGTACACCAAATTCAATTCATCGGTGTCAACTATGATACTGAAAAAATAGTTGTGCATCATGTACCGTTTTCTTAGTGGCTTGCATTAGTTGGTAATGGTATGAGTGTTGACTTCTAACATTTACAGGAACAGTTTATATAAGGTTTTACCCTTACTTGTAGAAGTAAGGTTGCAGTAATCTACCCCATTTGTTTTATTTGGAAGGTGTGGATTTGATACTATCTTAAAAGAAGTGCCACTTTTTGACACAATGTCAAAAAAGACGTGTCAAATCTACACCGTCCAACTAAAATGGATGGTGTACAACACCACAACCTCACTTCTACAATTAAGGTTGCAACCTTATATAAACCACATCCTTAGTTATATTATCCATAGTTAAGAACTATCCTGATGCATATAATACATATGTATTTGACGATTCATTACGTGAGGGCTGAGGAACAATATTACAATATATAGTAACTGGAGGCTAAGCACATGAACAATATGCTTGGTATCTCAATGACAATAAGTTTCTTCTTATCACGAACGACCCATGAGCACCATAAACGGGCACCCGAAAATCTTGAAATATTGGATTTACTAGTTCATGATGAACAAGTACTTCAGTTATTCCAAAACAATATATTGTTGCATGGTTTTCCTAGATCCTGTGAAACCCTGGGCTTAAATGAACTTAACTTGGACTTCATGTTAGTGAGGAAAGAATAAGCTGAAGTGTGGTCATAAGTGTACATGAATTTTAATTTATATATGATACGCACAAAGGGTAAAATTCAGTCATGCATTGTAATTTTACATTTTATAGATTCAAGCTTGATTCCTCTGAACAGCGGAATGGTGTGCCTCTAGGTAAACATGTGTGGGTGCTCGTGCACATGTGTGTGTCTGTGAATTAGATATGATCCATTTTCTTGTCCTTTTTATTTCTATCGGTATATCTTGTTTATAGTTACAATTCAGTGCCATTGATTCAACTATATTGATTGGCAGGTCGTCGTATCTTGTTGCATTTTGAGGCTGTAGATTCAGCTTTTCAGGCATGGATTAATGGGGTGCCAATTGGTTACAGGTTTGTGTTATGGAACTATTGAGTGTTTGCCAACTTGATCATGGTGATGGCTCGGTGCATCATGTGTATTTGTCTCATTACATTTAGGCAATTTTTTTTTTCATTTCAGATATCATGGCCTGCAAGTAAGGAGTAGCTTACTGACAAATATGAGTGTATTTTATCCTCTTTATTATGGAACTGTTTTCCAATGTTTGCATAATTCAGGGACTTCTGCAATGTTTTGATAATTTCCTTTAGGGATCATTAAATGTTGGTGAGTTTCTATGGCAGATCTGAGTTGGCTTGTGAATTGCTTTGGATAGGGATATGATATATACTCTTGACAAGGGTTTCCTAATAATATTCTATAATTTATAATGGTGAAATTATAACAAAAATGTAATGGTGAATAGAAAATAATGGAGTTGGTGGCTTTGATGTTTCACATTGAATAGTTTTAATGTTCTATATTATAAAGTAAGAAATGAAAGTAAAAGGAAGAAACCATACCATTTAACTTAGAAAGAACTTTACAAAACTCTGGATTTTAACTGCTGATCTTGAAACTTTTCTTTTTTGATGATTTACAAATTGAAACTCATTCATGCTCGTGTATTTATTTGAGTGCAACAAAATGCAGGCACTTATATTACTGTACTGTGTTATGAAAAGTAATTATTTAGAAATGGAAAGAAATGTTCCATGGGTACTTTATATCATTCTCTTGATAGTATCACATAGTTTTTGTCTTCCTTCTATGGACTATGGGGATGGGCTTGAAATTGGTTTGTTAAATGTTCTTTAAGTGGATTAGTGGGAACTTGCTGTCTCATGTTTTTTGAGAGAAAGTTAACTTTCTGTCTTATGTTGGAAAATTAGGACTCCAAATTGTAGATTATTCCTGGATATGTATGGAATTGTCCATAAGAAGACAGGTTTTTTTGGTAACACTACGTTAGGCGCAAGCTGTTCCACATCCTTTTCTATGTTTACCTGGGAATGCATATATTTTTACTGTAAGTTTATAGGTGAACTGGTCAAATCTATTAGATCTAGGATGTATTTTTTATTACTTTTTGTCCTACTCTTTTACCGGAAGCATTAAAAGGCAAAAGACAAGCCCATGTATTTCTATTTTTTGATGGTTACAGATCCTTGACTGTTGAGGACATGAAGTCATGTTTGAAATTGTATTTTATGTTTTATTCATGAACTGACAAGACTCGTGGGTAAGCGTGACTTAATACAATTGCAATTTATGTCTTATCTATGATGGTTTCTGATGCATTTCATTGTTCGTGTTGGGACAGCCAAGACAGCAGACTTCCTGCTGAATTTGAAATTACAGACTATTGCTTTCCTTGTGGCTCTTCAGAGGAAAACTTGTTGGCCGTTCAAGTGATGAGATGGAGTGATGGTTCCTACCTAGAAGATCAGGATCATTGGTGGTTGTCAGGGATTCATAGAGATGTCCTCCTTCTTGCAAAGCCACAGGTTAGAATATTTTTTGGTAATTGAGTGACATTCTAATGTTGGTTGTTTTGGCCTCAGTTTTGCATTGAAAAGTCTCATATTGTAAACTCCTCAACAAGGATGTTGGGACTCTTGTTTGCTGATCCAAATTTAGGTACACTGTTAGCTTTGTAGCTCCTGGGAACTCTTTCCTCAAGATTACCTTAGCTTCCTTGCACAAATTCTCAATTTCTTTCTTATTTTATGTAATTTGTTTCAACATTTTTATCTTTTCACTGACGTATTTTCTAATTTCATTTTTGATTCCCCAATGTTTATTGTTTTTCCCCTTTTTAAGTTTTTGCTTACTTTTTTCTTTTTAATTTAATTATGTTTCCATCATCCGTTGTCATCATCATGTAACAAATTTTCCCTGCAGTAGAACCGGACTGGTGAGAACCCATTCCCATTCCCTCTCACCTCCCTAAGGATATCATCTTTTTTCTCCTTGGTCTGTGTTTCTTCATCCTACAGAGCCTGATTTTTATTTTTAAACAAAGAACCTGCCTCTAATCTTGAGAGAAATATTTAAAGGCAAACTCTTCTCATCCATCCTTTAAATCTACCCTAGTTTTAGAATTTCAGCCATACTTCCTGTTTTCACCTGCTCTTCCAAACAAGCATCTGTAGCCTTTTCAGTCTCCCTTCACTAGCTTAGCGACTTTTAATTCTCCTCCTCTTCCATGATTTCCTTCCAAGTCATCCAGGACTCGAAACTGTTTACAAGCTATTCCATATACTGTCCTTTCTCACACCCTGCATTTCGCCCTTGAATTGTCTCTATTTTTGAAGTGCATTAGCATCCTATTGGCTTTAGGTGAAAATTTTATGGCATGTCGCTGAACTCTAACCTTGAGGTGAAGCTTTGAAAGCTCTGGTTACTCATTCGTCTTTTGAATCTCATGTCAATCTTTTCAAATTGAAGCACACACCTCCTCTATCCGCTGCTTTTCAGCCATTTTTCCTACATTTAATCAACACTTAGAAACACATGGCCCATTAGTTGGATGCTGCTCCATTATGCTCATTTCCTTCCCATCTTGTTGGAGAATTTTTCTTGAACCGATCTTACATGTTATCGATTCTTGCTATCTGTCTTCGTTTTAAGGCCCTTGGCTTGTCTCTTTCAGTTGTGTGTACTAAACTGTGACCATTTCATGACTTTCTCATGGAGTCATCTTTCATGATTTTGCATATGACCCTATAGGTTGTGAGCTATCATGAAGATCATGTATTACAATCTTCTCTTCCTACCTCCCATGAACCTCATCCTTGTCCCCTTGCCTTGGCTTGTCATCTGTTCTCCCCCAGTTAAGTGTCACCTTGTTAAGCATAGCTTGCATGCCTTCCAAAAGCCACTCTCTAAACTGTCTGAGATCCATCCAGGATCTTTCCTCAATTCTTTTGTAACTGGTCTGATGCTGCCTTAACTCTCTTCTTCACCTTGCATACTTAAAAATGATTGAATCCATATTCTTCCTCATACCATGCTTAACCAAATTTGCTGCACTAGAATCCTAGTCCTCCTTCCACTTCTGTTGTATCTTTCCACTGTCAAAAGAGTCAAAACCACCCTATGAAACTTTATTAGACATCAATGGTGACTGGGTATAGTTTCCTATTTATTACATATGCCATATAGGATGATCTGTTGGTTAACCTTAAGTTTTATAGTGTAATGGTAGTTTTGATATTTATTTTAAAATGGTTATCTTGATATTGTCCTTGGCACGTTCTCTTTTGCTACTTGTGCCTTTTGGGGAGTTTATAATTTTTTCCTGAGTTCCTCTCTTTATAGGCTTGCTTGATGTCCTTTTTTTCTCTTTCAAGATTCTTATCCTGGGGGATGAGTTAATGCCATTTTTAACACGATGCAGGATAGTTGCGTACTTAACACATATATAATATAGAGGTTAATGGTAAGTGGCTGTAAAATGCAGAGAAGCTGTTAAGCTTGTGGAATGAGCAAAATTATGGTGGTTTTGTCTGGCATCTTTTGTTCCCGACCTTTTTCTTGTCCAAATATGTGTTTATGGAATTGTGATGATCGGATTACTAATGAGATCTGTTTTCAAATCTCAGATGTTCTAAGATTGTGACATGCTTAGTCTCATCTCTTCTCTGTGAAGGAAGCATGTATCATATACTGAATCATGGTCATAATTCAGTTGCCTGCGATTTATTCTTACTCATAAACACTGCATTTGATTTGGCCCTTTTAGATTTTATCTATATTGTTATATTTGATGTTGAATGATTGCTTATGATGAATATATTAGCATATTTTACGGTCATTGTGATAAAGTTTAGTTTCATATCTATCTTTATCACTTTCTGGTAAATCAATTATCTGGAATATGTTGTTATGCTAATATTAATTTAGTGTTCTAAAAATTATATTATCTTGGAACGTAAGGTTATCTAATCCAGCAGGTGCTTGTTTATGCAGATATTCATAGAAGACTATTTTTTTCAATCATGGTTGACTAAAGGCTTCTCATATGCAGACATCCAGGTATTGTAATGTAAATACATTCTTGTTGTAAAAATTTTACTCTTAGTCAATGTTGAGGGGAATAACATGGTCGCATCTTACATTGAGAGAGATTTCATGTTCTTCGTACTGTTGCCGTTGGTATTCCACAGTGAGCAGCTTTGGTTATTACTACCGGGAATGTACTTTACCTCGATGTTACTAGGCCATCATTCGGGCATCTTCTCCATTTCCTCTTCTACTTAAAATGATTAGAGATTATTTAATGGGTGTGGTTTGTACAAGGCTGAGGCCCTAAAAGCACAAAGTACGGCGCACCTTCAAATAGTGTTGAAAGATGTCGTTTTAGTACCAAAAAACTTTATCGTGGCCTAAAATTTTTTATCTCCAATTGTAAAATTTAAAGCTTAAAAAATAGTGGTAGATCAAGCAGATCTATGAACACTTGAAAATCTTGAAAATTGGTGGTCTAGATAATGCATTACAAGACGCACTATTTCAAGGCTTGAAGTCCTTTTTTTTACGTCCATATATCTCAAGGTCGGGATGATCAGATTTGAGGGTTTCTTGACATTGAAAACTACTTCAAGTGAATTTTTGAGGTGCGCCTTATTTGATTGTTTAGGGCCTCAACTATATATGAACTTTTTCCTTATTTAATTTGATGTAGCGCCATAGTCATATTGAGGGGATTTGGGAATAGTTAAGCGTGTGGAGTAGAATTTAATCTATTATATTAAAGCTAGAACAACGATAAAGTTGTCCACCCAGATGATTTTATACTGCACGAACGTCACGTGTGATAAGGCTGAAGTTGGTTTTACACAAATTTCATCCTACCTCCAGGTTCAGGCAGTTTTGGTAGACCTTTTCTGTAGTTTATGGATCATTATCATTGTTCTCTTTTTTACTGTCTGATTAGAATTTTTTCTTAATTTGGGACTTAAATTAGTAAATTGTTTAATTTCCATTAGACTTGTACTTGGAAAAGTTCATTACAATCTTAGTTGTCAATTTTAAGTTTCTTGAAAACTGGTGAAGCCTTTATGAGTTACATGAACTTTAGCATTTTTTGTGAACCAGAGATTTGCCTTGATGTTTTTCTTTTCTCATACTCTTAAGTAAGATGGTGGGGGACTATGCTCTGGGCATGTCATAGCCTAAAACAACTCAAAAATAAGGTCTTTAATGACATGTCAGTGGTGCTATCTCTGAACTTGTAGTTAGAACAACCATCATCATTATCAAAGCTTTTTTCTAACTATTTGGGGTCGGCTACTCGAATCCTGGTCCGCCATTCTACTCTATCAAGGGCCATACCCTCACTGAAGCAATAAGTCCCCATATGTAGCTAACCCTTGCTCATTTCTAATTGTATCCGGGTTCCGGTATAGCGTGTTGCTTATGGGGAATGCTCAGCATAAACAGATAATGTCGATTCAGTATTCATGGAAAGTTTTGGAAAATTTTTACGTTAGCTGACTACCTAACACAACCCATCTCCTGTACTAGGGCTTAGGAAGGGTAAAGGGAAAGTTTAAGGTCCTCACCCTTTTTAGACCACTTGTAGTTAGAACATATGATTGAAAAATTTATTATATGGATCTTAAATTCAATTGATGTGTCTATTACTACGAATCTAGCCATATCTCTTTAAAAAGAAAAAAAGGAGTGCTAAAGGGAAGACATATTGTTTATCAAAAAAAGGAAGAGAAATACTTGTGTGCTTCCTCTCTAAAAAGAAAATATTGTTTTCTCTCTCTCTCTCTCTCTCTCTCTCTCTCTCTCTCTCTCCTAAAAAGGAAAACAAATAAATTTGCATGTGTGTATGTTTGTATTTAATTTTTTATTTTTCAGGCATTATTTATTTATTAAGTTTAAATCATTTTCTAATTTCTTTATAACATAGTTACTTGTGTGGTTGAGAAAAATGTATTTGATAGTTCCCATTTTTGTATAATATCTTCTTTAAAAATTTGGGTTCAAACAAATGGGCTGAACATAATTTTTGAAGATTGTTTCATCATATTACAATGCAACCGTTGCATGAAATCATTCCCCATATGTCTAACTTGAGTTTTGTTTTTATGTATCTCTCTCTTATTTCTTCACTCTAGTTTATTTTTGTAAATACTTGATATGGATTAAAATATACCAATTTTCAAAGGGGTTATCTAACTTATGCATTTAGATAGTGAATGGGAGGTCCCTAAGGATAGATGCTTATTCAAGGACACTATCTAGCTAGTAAATTATATTCAAAAGAGTTTACGTAGAAAGACAACTTAGGAACATTGGAGGGAAAGGAGATGTTATTTGTAGTTTGGAAGTCACTATTTATTCTCCTACACGTGCACACACACATTTATATGAGAAGTAAAAGAAGAATTTATCTTCCTTCGCTTTTATCATCCTTGTGTCTTCTTTTTTCAAGGGACTACTTTTCTGTCCTGAAGATTCTTGGGCTTTCACGCCTCTGAATCCTTCTCTTGGGATGACAGGGCTTATTGGCATTGCAAATTCTTTTCTGCTCTACACCTTCTTGGTGCTCCCCTAGGTTGGTTTACATCTTGATGTCTCTCCTTTAAAATATGTTGAATGCCCATTGGAGATCATTCTCACCTTACATGAATCTGTGTCCATTGTGATCATATGCTGATAAGCTTTTGGTTCTTTGGGAAGAACATTTAAAATTTCTTCTTATATTCTTCCCTCTTATGGTTGTGTTCTATTCGAATTATTTTGTCAATGTTACTCTCTGTAGACCCCATCACTTTTTCATGGACTATCGTTTTTTTGCTCTACATTTTACTTTGCTGAATCTGCTTCATCTATATTCAATATAAATCACTGGCTAATGGGACTGCTGCATCGTGTTTGTTGGTAGCAGTTGCAGCTACAATTTTCTTTGTTAGCTAGTTGAGTCTTAGTAGCTCTTCAACTTGCAGGTTGAAGTGAAAATCAATGGCCTGGGAGGAAGCAATGAGATCGACAGGCATGCTGATATCAACATGGAAGCCATCCTGTATGAAACAGGGAAGTGGTATGAATCTGATGAAAATGTGGACCTACAGGCTTCTGAAGTAGCCCGTCTGGAATTATGTCCATCCAACAAGAATATTGGATTTCATGGATATAAGCTTGTTGGAAAGCTGGAGAACCCAAAGCTATGGACTGCAGAGCATGTGAGGAGATTTACTTTGTTTCTTAGTTGACTTTGGTAAATTAGGTTTTCTGTCATCTCTGAAATGGACTCTAATTGATGAAATTGATGTAGTTTTTCCTAATGCTGCTGTTTGTATTGATTGAAATCCATTGTTCTTTGACTAAAAAGCTCGTGCTGAAGAGTACTTCCTACATCTGTTAATTTAATTTTATTTTATTACCATTAGCATGGGGATTTTAATTATCGTAGTGTGTTTTGGAAGTCACGGCAAATTATGACTGCTATTGGATATATTAACTAATTGACTTGCTATGTCTATATCCAACTTCTACCATGTGGTGATGGAATTGGAAGAAGGCATGCAATAAAGAATTTTGGGATTAAGTTTGACCTTGTTGTCTTTTTGATTATCGACATGGCTATACTGTGCTGCTGTTCTTATGAATATTTTTCCTGCTGCTGCTTATTTGTTGTTGAATTCTTTCCATAGATTTTTGTGTACCTTGACATTAAAGTGAAAACTAAGCTTTCCTAAGGTTTTATCATATTATCATGAACTTTGCTGTTCTCTAGGTAATGAATTTGGTAATCTGATGCATAGTTTCTGGGATCAGGAGCGAGGGCAGGTCCCTGATTAGAAGTAGGACCAGATCTAGCAAGGCTTGAAGTTTTCTCCATGAGGGATCAAGATGATCGAGTTTCCAGTATGGAGGGAGTGCGATTTAAATTTTTCCAGGATTGAATAATAACGTATATGAGATCGCGGTCCATCGCTTTGAATCGGGGCTCCCAAATATCACTTAGCTAGGGTAATTTAGTTTATGAACACAGTATATTTAATTTTTTCCTGAATTCAAAAACCAAAGTATATTAAATACAAGAATCCTGTCTTTAAAATACACTTTTGACTTTTTATTATCGTTGGAGTGTGTTTCATATATAAGAAGTGAAACTAAAAACCCAATGTGAGTTTCAAATCTCAGTCCTCAGCCACTAAAGAAGCTCCAGTGTCCTCGACCTTGTTTTCCCTCTGTTTGGGTTCTTTCACTTACATGCCATTGGGTGACATTATCAACAAGAGGGTAAAGGTATCTCTCTTTCGCTCTCTCTGTGGTCCTTTATTTTGTTAATGTTAAAAATAAAATTTTCTTGTACTGTCTCTTTTGGTGCTTTCTCTCAAACTAAAGGTGGTGGGCTATGCCAAACTCTTCGCATTCACAATGCTATCGGCCTCTCTCTCTCTCCATGTGTTGAAGATCTGTCAAGTAATCCACGATCCCTTAGTATATTAATCTCGAAGTGTGCTGGTGAACCTTGCTCCCAATGTAGAAGAAACTCAATTCCAAGTTGGTGGAGGCTCGATTTCAGTTACTCATGGACTCATGATTTGGATACGAGGGATCTGGATCCCATCAACTGGGGATATAGGTCCCCAATTTTGTGGATTGAGATCCCTGAATTAAAAAATGCCTGGAATCGAGATCCCTTGTCCGCGAGTGCAGGATCAAGCTTCCGGAGCTGGAGCAACCACCTCCTTGGGAGATCCCAGAGACTATGATCTAATCTATGAACTATCTCCTTAAAAAGCTATTAAGACTTTTCTTGGTTTGCAATCCAACAGCCGTCTTGCTCTCATCATCTTCCCCTTCCCCAATCCCCTAACCCCCAAAATCCATACGTAGAACAACTCCTTGCTTCCTCGCCTATCAAGACTTGATCATGTAATCAGTCCTTCCATCCATAAAACACCACAATTTATGCATAAAATCATTCTGAAACCTTAAGAGACCTGCTCCATAATAGAAAACCCAATATTTGTGGTTAGGAATGAAAACATTCATGGCCAACTTGATTGAATTAGTAACACCACTTTCACCAAAGTCTACTTTGAAATGATTTAGGAGAGCGAATTAAATCCAAAATCAGGGGAAAAATTTAAATAGTGCTTTTTGAGGATAACTATGATTGATTGTTGTTTTACTCTTTTTGGAGGCTGTTTTAGTCTCAATTGCCTTGGTATTATTGGCTCTCTAGTGCTCTTTATCATATTGGCACTGGTGACTTGTTCAGTTACATTAGCTTTGCATGACTGGTGTCTCTTTGAGCGTGATTTGTGTCCAGCAATATGCTAAATTTGAATGGAAAATATTGAAACTACTTCTTCCCTTTTGTAATTTGATGTGTCAATCTAGAAAACTGCCATATATTGTTCCCTGAAAACTAAGGGATTCTTCCCCAATGCCTCATGTGTTTGAATAATATGATAATTGTGGTGATGTTATCTCTATTTACTGATGGATGTATTTAATGCTGTTCAAATCTAAAGGCTTATAACAATTAAGGCATTGGCTGGTTGAACAGGGTTTCATAGAAACCAATCCTCTCAAAAAAGTTCCTTATAGAATATTGAGAGCCCCCTAAAATTCTTGAGGGCCTCTGGCCAGCTTTGCTTGTCAAGTCTGTCACTACACCCAATTTTGTATGAAAGCAGACCCTGTTTTTAGTTCGTCGAACTTTTGACCAAGATTTTCATTTTTCCTTGTAATCCAATCCTAAACCATCTAGAAATAGATAGTCACCAAAAGAGATATTGGGGAGGTTTGAATGCTGTTTCTTTTGTTGCGCATGTCGAGGTTAAATTGGCCTAGAGACCCCCGTAGGCAAAAGGGGGGGTTGCTGTTTTAAGGTTAGATCCCAGCTATCCTTCAAAAAATTTCCAATAAATTTGGCTGAAGTTCGTACCATGTGTAAGAAGCTTTAGAATTTGTTTTTCTAAGGATTTTCTTTTTTAAAATGGGGGTTCACGTCTTTGGAGCTTCCTTGATTTTTTTGTTTTCCCTTGTCTGTATTTGAGGCAGAGCTTTTAGTTCTGGATTGGTTATTCCACTCAAGATATAGAAGAATCATGTGCAACGATACTTGGAAGATAAGCTAACTTTCTTAAAAAAAAAAAAAAAAAAAAAAAAAAAACAAAATAAGTGGAAGATGGAGGAAGAAAGAAGCATGCATATTGTGTAGAAGGATTCTTTATGATGAAATAGAGTAAAGGCTTTGATCAATAATCTATTTGATATGTGAAGAAAGCGGGAGGATGGAGGGAATGTGGAAATCTGATTCATTCATCTTGGGCTCACATGAGCAAATATTTACAAAACATAGTTCGAAGCATATTAAATGAGTTTAATAAAATAATATAGAAAAGAGTTGATTCGGCCAAGGTACTCAGGCCTTGGCTGAGATGAGCAAGTCGGTTGAGTCCGAGTGGACTCGGGCGAGTTATAGACACCCTTTACCATGTAAGAAAATAAAAAAAAGAAGGTAAAAACTTACTTAAAAAATAAAAAAAATAGGAAAAAGTATTTTGAGTTACTAGAAATAATTAGAAGGCTGAAGAAGATGAAAAAAATATAAAATATGGACTAACCTTGATTTATGCTTTGAATATTTTAAAAAAATTAAAAAAAGGAAAAAATATGAAAGATCCCAAACCATCCTAAAAACTATCAAAATCATCTAAAGAATAATTTCTAAGCAATATATTTATCATTTCTTGACTCCACCATGGCCGGTCCCAAGCGAGTCATGCCGGCCCCAAGGCCAAATAAAGGAGGAGGGTTGTGTTAGGTAGGGCAGCCAGCCTAAAACTTTACTACATCTTTTCATGAATCTTGGACCAATGTTATATGCTCATGCTAGGGCGTTCCCTATAAGTGAAAGGGTATGACTCTTGATAGTGTTGAATGCTGAAATAGAATTTGTGTTGCCTATCCCAAATAGATGGGATAAAGGTCGGGTGATGATGATGATGATATTTTTTGTTTCTATTTTTTTTAGATTTTTAAATTTTTTTAGGGGGTTGTTGTGGTGGGCAGTTGGATACCCAACCTGCCCAGAACTCGCCTCACCACTAGGGCGAGGCCGAGTGGACTTGCCGAGTTGCGGAACACTGAGATTAAGGGTGTTATAATAGCATACAAGTATTTACATGATACATAATAGTTCTTCTGAACACTCCCCCTCAAACTGGATAATGTAGATCCCGCATTAATCTTGGTTGCATTAGCCCCAGATTGCATATTGAACATGCAAAAATGCTTGCTAGGCGATGGTTGCAGAAGTCCATTTCCATATTATTGAAGGCTTTGCCTTGTTGCACTTGCATGTATGAGATATCAAGGCAGATTTTGAAGTGCCAGTCCCTTTTGAGGTGTTTGTCCTGCACAAATAGTAACAATGTATGGCAAATTTGTACAGGAAAGCAAATTTTTTTGGGAAATAGCACTTCTTCTTAATGGGGGCATAAAAAAAAAGAAAAACTGCTTTGTCTCCAACTTGGATTAGTCCGCCCTGTGCATATCACCCATCCATGTGGGCAAACAAGCACTAGGCAGTAATTATCTGGATTACAGCACTCCAGCTTTAGCTCTACAACAGGTGAAGTTTATATTATGATTTGAATGCACATGCTTATGTTGCTAAATCATCCTGTTTATTTGAGCTCTGGCCTTGTGCAACAAATTTGAGAAACGTGCAGATTCTCCAAAGACTTGAGACAAAGTCATCAGGCCTCTTTTCCTTTGTTCACATGTGTTAAAAAATTGAAATTTTTTTGTGTAGTCTTTTTCATCTTGAATTTCTTCAAATGAAAGAAGTGATTTTTATTTATTTGGTTTTTCTCTGATTGTCTTTTATTACCTGCTGTTATTTGTCTTGGTCATGAAGTGTACTTCCTTGTTAACAATTGAATGGATTTACTTATGTCTTCTTTTTACTTCGGCAGCCAACTTTATACACTTTAATAGTCATCCTTCGAGATGCATCAGAGCAGCTGGTTGACTGTGAATCATGCCAAGTAGGCATAAGGGAAGTTTCTCTTGGTCCAAAACGGTTACTTCTGAATGGCTGTCCAATAGTGATACGAGGAGTCAACAGGCATGAGCATCATCCACGTGTGGGGAAAACAAATATTGAGTCATGCATGGTTAAGGTGATCTTTCTGAGTTTTATTTTTTTGGTTGATACCATTACTGTATATCCTGATCAAGGTTGCCATTAGATATCCTTTATTCAACTTTTGCAATTATGCAGTGCCATGAACCAATGATTTGCATACTAACAGAATCTTCTTGTTTTGATGATTTTCAGGACTTAGTTTTGATGAAGCAATACAATGTTAATGCTGTTAGAAACAGCCATTACCCGCAACATCCACGTTGGTACGAGTTGTGTGACTTATTCGGTGTGTACATGATAGACGAAGCCAATATTGAAACCCATGGTTTTGATCTTTCTAGTCGCCTGAAGCATCCTACTTCCGAACCAACTTGGGCTAATGCTATGCTGGATCGAGTCATAAGTATGGTTGAGAGGGACAAAAATCATGCATGCATTATTTCTTGGTCTCTAGGAAATGAATCTGGATATGGTCCTAATCATTCTGCATCATCGGGTAACAAAATCTTGGCTTTTAGGACTATTGATTTTTTGCTAAATCCTTGTTCTGCGTTATCATATCTGTTGATTGTCATTTATAGGGTGGGTGCGGGGAAGGGATCCCTCCCGGCTCTTACATTATGAAGGGGGAAGATCTAGAACTTCGTCCACTGACATTGTGTGCCCTATGTATATGCGTGTTTGGGACATTGTGAAAATTGCTAAGGATCCAACTGAAACCAGACCTTTAATTTTGTGCGAGTATGGTATTTGTTTTTTAAATTTTTCTGAAGGTTTTGATATGCTTACAGCAAGATGTGCATTCCTGATGCAAATCTCACCAATGGTTTCTCTTTTGGAAATGTCGTAGGTATTCGCATGCAATGGGTAATAGTAATGGAAACATTCATGAATATTGGGAAGCCATTGCCAGTACAGAAGGGCTGCAAGGAGGGTTTATCTGGGACTGGGTTGATCAGGTGAACATATTTGCTTAAGCTTAGTTGATTGTGTGGCATCTATTTTTCTTCTTTATGTCCATATATTGCATAGCATTTTTTTGGATGATAAATGAAAACTTTGAAAGTGCCGGATTTAATTATACAACCATTTCTCGGAAATAATATTGTATGTTGCAAAACTACGCATCAGGAAGTATAGGCCGTCCCTGCTTATGAAATGATTCAATACCTCAATCTCGATTCACTTGTGCACTTACTTGAAACAAATTCAGTGCATATGTCACTTTAACAAAAAACCTGTAATTCCTACAAGTTGGCCCTAAGTTGGCTTGCATTTGTGGGAATGCTTAGTTTGATCTGGTTATGTGCTGGCAATGGTATTCCCTTTAGAATATTCAGAATCTTTTTCAGGGGGTTTTAGATGTATTGTTTATCCTGAGTCTATGAAGAAATGAGATGGCACCGTTGGTGCATTTACTTTGTTATTATTCTGTGTCACCTTGTTCTTTGTTTCATCGTTCCTCTCTGTTTCATTGTTTTGTATAAATTAACATTTTAAATCTGCATATTTATACAGGGTTTACTGAAGGAGGGTGCAGATGGAACTAAGCACTGGGCATATGGCGGTGACTTTGGAGATATCCCTAATGACCTTAACTTTTGTTTAAATGGTCTTACTTGGCCAGATCGTACTCCACATCCAGCATTAAATGGTAACATGCAGATAATCAACCTCTGAAAGATATCATATAGAACCTTAGGCAATTGGAACTATCTGATAGTCGTACCCTTGGGATATGGATATTGCCATTCATTGTTTTTGTCTTTTTGTCAGAGGTAAAATATGTCTACCAGCCAATCAAGTTCACATTCGTTGAAGATAAATTCAAGGTATATTTTAATCAGTTGATATCCTACATTCCTCTCATGGCAAGCTGTTGCACTGGCATTGTAAGCGTCTTATGCTGCAGATATTTAACTCGCAATACTTTGAAACCACCGACAACATAGAGTTCAGTTGGCTTCTAGTTGGAGATGGAAAATGCTTGGGGTCTGGGATGCTGTCTGTCCCTCTACTAAAACCCCTGGACAGTCACGAAATTGAACTAAAATCATCACCCTGGTATTCTTTATGGGAATCATCCCCTGCAGCAGAAATATATCTGACAATGACTGCTAAACTTACCCAGCCCACACGTTGGGCTGAAGCGGGACACGTGCTTTCTTCTAGACAAATTTGTAAACCTGTTAAACGGGCGCATATTCCTTCTGTATGTTTTCTTCTCAAGTATCTTTATTTATTGTCTTACCTATATTGTATGTCTGATTTCTTTCTAAATGCTTTGTAGACCTGTTTTTCCAGGTCATTGAATTGCCTGAGAGTCCTCAATTGCTTATTGAACAACGTGATGGGGCAATCACAATTAGCAACCTGAATGAATGGCTGGTTGAAATTAATTCAAGGACAGGAACCCTTGATAGCTGGAAGGTAATTGTTGGCATAAGGGTTTTCCACACATAACATTTGTTTTCTGAAGTGCATCTGGAGAAGATATATATGTAGTGCTATACATAACTTGTATCACAGTATCGCTAGTCTCTATTGAGGCAGCATCACCTGCTAGAATTTTTCAAATCTATAATGCCTCCTGTCAACTCTGATTATTAGCCAATCAGGTTATGCTCTTTGCTGGAAGTCTCTTAGCCTTTCTCTTCACAATTTGATGGCAGATTTGTTAACCAAAGTCCATGGCATGGACACAGCATCAACTCCTGGTCAACAAACTGATGCTTCTGGTTTTCCCACATCAGTTTGAAGGGGAGGCCTAACAAATATGGAAGTCATTGTAATTTATTGTGTTCTACTACTTGTAACACTGTTTTGTATCTTATTATATTTCTTGAGTGTTCCTATTTAGTTGTTGATCGACCAAAAGGAGCCACAGGAGTTTGTAATATGTCGCAGGTATAATGCGTTAGAGGATCATGAGCCCTGTTGCATCAAACTCATTTTGTCTCAATGTTGTGGAGCCATTTGCTCCACATATGGATATAAGATCTTAAAAGACAGAATGGATTTCTAAGTACATATGCATTTTATACATAATAGATACACCAAGGACGTTTTTTCATCTGTTCAGTCCAAGGACACAGTAATCTGTGGATTTGTGACTTGGGCATTAGATCTGAAGCTTTGTGATTTCTTGGAGGACGAATTTTCTTTTCTTGATCTTGTTAGTTGGGTTGATTTTGGTAGCGAGCATTATCGTAAAGTAGTTTAATTAATCTTTTTCAATAGGGCCAGTGCTGGGAAGCAGATATTTCTATATGTTTCTCATGTTACTTGATTACAGTATAATTCTAACTAGGTTATGTAGGGTCTAAGCTCAGAGTTCTAGGTGAACCAATATATAACACTGTAATGCCCTGCCCTCAAGAGAGGAAGAAAAACTAAATGACAATAAATTATTAGTATGATTCCCAGTATAATTCATCTGCGTCATTTTTAGGTGAAATGGTGATTATGTAATACAATATCCAGCTGCAAAAATGTTGTTTAAAGTGCGCTATATTCTCAATGTGTTACTGGTTTTCTTTCTTCTCCCAATTTATATGCTTCTAATGTCTAAACTACTTTCATGATAGTCACCACTTGTCTTGTCTTTTACTCAAATATCAGTTGGTTGACAATCATCAGCATTTTAATATTTGAAAACTTCCAGGTTGCAAATGTGGCTTTGATATGCAAGCCTATGCTTCCATACTTTTGGAGAGCTCCAACTGATAATGACAAAGGAGGACTATCTAACAGTTATGCAACAAAATGGAAGAAGTTCTTCCTCGATAACTTAATAGTTTGTACAGAAAGTTGTTCTATGCAGAAGCTCACAAACCATGTTGCTGAAATTGTAGTAGTCCACAAAGTTATCCCCAAAGATCAGAGCTTTGTTCCCAATTCTGATAGATTTGAGAATAATGTATTCCATAAGAGGATGGTTGTTTTCAAGGTGGATGTCACTTACTTGATCTATGCGACTGGAGACCTGGTTGTGAAATACAATGTGTACCCACATTCTGATCTTCCGCCTCTTCCTCGTATTGGTGTAGAACTCCATATAGATAAGTCTCTCGATCAAATAAAATGGTATGGAAGGGGACCATTTGAATGTTATCCAGATAGAAAGGAAGCTGCCCAGGTTGGTATATACGAGCTAAATGTTGAAAACATGCATGTGCCTTATATTGTTCCTGGTGAATGTGCTGGTCGGGCAGATGTAAGATGGGCTGCATTTCGAAACTGTGATGGTATTGGTCTTTTTGCTTCATGCTATGATGGATCTCCACCAATGCAAATGAATGTTAGCCGCTACAGCACTGAAGAGCTTGACAAGGCTACGCATGAGGAAGATCTTGTTCCGGGGGATGACATTGAGGTAAGAAATCACCTTCTCTTTGTATTTATTCCAAAGCAAGAGGATACCATAATTAAATGGACAGCAAAAAAAATCATAATCATTTAGGTCATCATTGTCCATTGAAATGATGGATGGATGGTCAGACCCACCATTGAGGACATCCCTTGTAGTGGTGAGTTCCATTCTCTCTCCATAATGCCATTTTCATATTCCATTGAATTATAATATATTTTCCCATATTCCAGAACTCTAGAAGTAACCTTTTTTGTTCTAATTTGCAATCTTACCATGTTAAAATCTACCATTGAAACATAATAGTTCATATTTGACCTTAATCAATGAATGTTCTAGCAAGTATGACACAATCTGATGTCCCTATAAGAAGCAAAATACAAGCATAATCTGTTATTCTTTTTCTGTCTCCTCTGGAAGCATTTCCAGAAATGTATTAGGCACTTCATTCATTGTAATTACCCCAACCCCAAAGGTCCATTTCACCTTCTTTAAATGTTAATCCTTAACTGTCTTATCATTTGTTGACTCTAATCTCTAAATGTATTTGTGATAAATAACATTCTGATAACTGAAATATTTATATGAAATGCCTCATTTGTTATTTCTTTTTATTGCGATTGGTTTACCTATTTACGATATGAATTTAACTTACTGGTGTGTCACAATGGAATGGCACCCAGGCACGCCCTAGACATCAGACTTCTCCCCTTATGGCATATAAATTTCTCCTTACTTTAAATGTTAATCCTCAACTCTCTATCGCTGTTGATTCTAATCTCTTAAGGTATTTGTAATAGATAACATTCTGATAACTGAAATATTGATATGTAAATATTGATACGTAATGCTTCATGTGTTATTTCTTTTAATTGCGATTGCTTTACCTATTTAGAGTATGAATTTAAGTAAATTATGGGTGTTTCACATTGGAATGGTCCCGAGTCACACCCTAGACATCAGACTTCTCCCCTTATAGCATAAATACATTTGTGGCAACCATTGTCATTGAATTACTTGTGAAAAAGCACTAATCCTTGATTGAATGCCTAGGTCTTCTAGTAAAGAGGAAGCAGCATTTGAACACTAGCTTAATTGGTTAAGTGGTTTTATACTGGTTTCAAAAACCCCCCAGACTGGCCACCCACCGACCCCAAAGAAAGAGAAACCAAAAGTGCTCTCACAAAATGTTGTGGTGACCCGAGACTGACAATCTTTGAAGTAAATGGAGACTGACAATCTTTGAAGTAAATGGTTTCTTTACCAGTGGAAATTATGGACTTCACGTCTTGGTCGTTTAGCTATATCCTTCACATATAAAGATATACCTAATAAACCATTTTGGAAGTTGGTTGAAAGACATCAGGTTTCTGTCATTACTTGCATCAATCATAGCTAATTTGTGAGGAAACGGAACAGCAAAATGTACAAGTTTTAGGTCTAGATGCTTTTGAACTAAAAAAGAGAAACAACAATTGGGCTTGGGTAAGGCGGTAGCAGGTGGGTTTTCATAGCACTCACTCCATCTCAAGTTCCATTCGTATATAACCTTGTTAAAAAAAATAAAATAAAAAAATGCAGCAATTTGTAACAGAATTAGCCTCTTATATTTGTTGGAATTCATTCAATTTACAATTATTATCGTTTTTTTGTTTTTTGTTTTGAGAGAATTTTGTTCTTCTGGTGTTGCAGGTGCATCTTGACCACAAGCACATGGGTTTAGGTGGGGACGATAGTTGGTCCCCGAGTGTTCATGATCAGTACCTCATCCCTCCAGTGCCTTACTCTTTCTCTCTCCGTCTATGCCCTATTAACTCGTCCAGCTCATGCCATGATATCTATCGATCCCAGCTTCCAAAACCATGACTGTCACTTTAAAACAAGTTAAAATAGAGGATGGTTAAATTGGAGAACATGAGATGCGTATGAAAGCATGAGGAATAAGGAATGAATTGAAGATTTGTTTATCACCCTTCTAATGGTAAGTATGGTTGCCACAGCAATATGTATGTCCGAGTTACTTTAGTTCTACTAATAATAATTGGGTTTTAGATGTGCATTTTTACGTGAAGAATATAAATCTTATTTATGCATTCATGGCTTTAGAGTTGAGAGAATGAGAAGTTCATGAACTGAAATTTAGGGCATGAGAATGTGCAAATTCACATGTGAACGAATAGAAAGATATGCAGAGAAAAATGTATTGGAACACGCTCATTGGAAGGCACCTGATCAAATAAGCTTTGTTTTCTATATAAAATGAAGAATATATCTGTGATTTCATGGAATCATTACAGTAATGTATGGCCACGTCTTAAAATTATGATGTGAAATTATTTTATGTATAAGTAAATAGATCATGCACACAAATATTATTGCTGAACCTGTCGGAAGGGCTATTCCTTCTGCCCTTGTAGGGGAAATATTCATGTATATTTGAATCCATGAATATAACAACTCTAGGAACTATTGTGATTAAATTGTAATAGGTGTTTTCACTCCTTTTGTTTACGGAAAAGTATACAAAAAGATTTTGGTAGGAGGAGGGCACAATCACTCTGATTCGTCAGATTTCAAATCGAGATGTTGTAAGATTGTTATTTATTGGACTCAAAGTTCAAAAAAATAAAATAAAATTTTCGAATTTTGTGATACACTTTAAAACCATCCAATTTGAAATCTAATGATTAGAAGTAATTGTGATTTTGGTAATTAGTCTCATAATATCAATCCCTCTCCAAGGACCTTGTCGTAATGGTTTAGAAATGACGATACAATCGTCGTTAGATATTGCTTTATTATTTTAGTGAAAGCATTCTAACCAGTGTTTGGAAACTTGGATTGGAAGGTGGTGGATTGATAACTCACAAATTTGTGTGAGATCGTTAGATCAGCGATTTAGATTAGTCTGAATCGACAATTAAAAAACAAACTAAAAATAAATGAAATATAATGATATAAAAATTGGGGTTTATAGAGGTGGGGATTTAAAGGACCGAAGTAAATATTAGACCGACTGATAAATAATAGTGATAAGAATCGGTTTGGTCCTGAGCAATCTGGATTGAAAAGCGGTGGGTTTTAAAAGATTGATTCTACCAGGTTAATGTAACCTCTACCTCTCTCTCTTCACTTAAAAAAAAAAACACTTGTATTGATATATGTTCCAGGCAAATTCGTTAAATACCAAGAAAATAGAAAGTAGAATCTCAAGTTAACAGACAAACACAAAAAGGAAAAAGAATAAATAGAAAAGTGAAACAAACGAAAACTGACAACCAAGTTAATTTTATTTTTTCTGCTGGTGAAGCTCTTTTTGTTTATTTTTCATTTTCTTGTTGTCCAGGGAGAAGCTGGAATTCGAACTTTAGAAATTGCTCGGGTCCTCGGCAAGAAGCTGAACCACTTCTTCTTTTTCCTGGAATGTTAAGAGAATCTGAACTTGATTTCAAGCCATCACCTTTTTAATTAGACAGACAATGTGTCCAGTCCTAAAAATAATGCATTTTACATTACATTATTTGGACCCGGCAATTTATAAGGTTTTTATATGTTTATAGATCTATTAGATTTGAACGTTTTTGGGGCAAAAAATTTTATAATTAAAAATAAAAATAGATTCTTGCACCATCCTAAGATTTAGCACTCAAAATTGCTTCTCATGACAAAGATGCATCAAAAGGGCTTCTCATGACAAAGCTTAAAGTTGCACGATTATTTAAGTTGCAACCTTAAGCAAACCATATCCTTTGTTTTATTAAATTTTTTTATCATCATTTTTTATCCCTCTTTTTTTTTTTTTTTTTTAAAATAATGTTGTGCAAAGGAGGCAGGAATATACAACGGAATATTATGTGAACCTACATTTTTTAAAATAATGAATTTAATGTTATTATATGAACCTGTATTTTTTTAAGGGAAAAGTTTATATAGAGCCAAGGTTCTATACAATCAAATTAGAGCGAACCTCAAAACTTTCACTAGAAGAGGTTGTTTTGATGTCCAAATATGCTCAGATTGATCATCTTGATATCAAAATGTATGGACATAAGAAAAAAATGGATTTCAAGTATTGGAATAATGCATCATGTAATACATTTTTGGACTGTCAATTTTAAAGCTTCTCAAGTTTTTTTGGATATGCTCCATCTACACTATTTTTTAAAATTTAAATTTATAATTAAAGATAAAAATATATTTTAAGGCCATCACAAATCTTTCAAGCATTGAAACCGTATTTCTCAAGACTATTTGAAGGTGGGCTCTAATTTGATTGTTTAGAGCCTCGGCTCTATACAAACCGCACCCTTTTTTAAAAGTACCATGCAGCATTTCAATACTAGATTGTACTCTATGGTCTGACCAATTGTACTGCTAAAGATTTGACTGCAAGGTCTGACCGATTGCACTAGTAAAGATTGGACTATAAGGTCTGACCGATTGGACTCTACTCGATGCCTTCGCCTGTATTGTTTAAAGCAAAAACATGGTTTTGTTGAAAAATGATTCAAACTTTTTCTAACATATTTCATAATTTTGAATTACTATTATTTTTATGTACTTTTTAAAATATGTCTAACCAGTTTAACCGACAGTGGAACTGTTTTGATTGTATTAAACTCCACTGGCTAGATTGCCAGTGCGATCCTTCTAAGAATGATGTCTCACATGACTACAACATGTCAGTCTCCACATAGTAACACAACACAACTGACAATATATTTAGAAGATACTAAATTGTTTTTGGAAAATTTATTAAAATACACTTTACTTTTCAACAATTTAATATTTTTAACCTTTTTTTCACTATTCCAACACAAAAAATATGTGCATTTTAATGATATTTTAAAATCAAATAAAAATGGATAGTAAAATATTAAACTTTTTCCTACATAAGGAAATAATTTTGTACTTATAAAAAAATAAAATTTATATAAGGTGGCGACCTTCTACTGTAGAAATAAGATGCACCTTAAACATACACATGGAAAACTTGTTTCGATGTCGAAAAATCCTACAAGTGATTATCTCAATCTTGAGATGTATATATATGAAAAAGAAATCGATTCCTAGTCCTAAAAACATAGTCTTGTAACACTTTATTCAAACAATCTATTTTCAAGATTTTAGAGCATTTATAGATCTACTTATTCTACATTATATTTAGAATTGTAAATTTTTAGAGCGAAAATTGATCTGCGCTATTTTTAGAGTGAGAATAGATTTTTTAGCCATGATAAAATTTCTGGGAACCTAAATAATATTTTGGACGTGGTTCGTATAAGGTGTCAATCTTAAATAATTAAAGTAAAGCACAACTCTAAATTGTACGGGAAGATATACTTTTGGTGTCAAAAACCTGATTATCTAAAAATCTAATTTCACGCTCTTAATTATGAGGTTTAAAACTCATAAAATGATGTAGATAGAGTATATCTATAAACTCGTAAATATTTTGAAAATAGACGATTCAAATAATATGTTACAAGTGATGCATGAGAAGAAATAATTAAATAAAATAATAATAATGGGAGAGAAACTATACTATCTTTCAAGTTTGCAATGCATCCACCCCAAAAGAAATTTTCACAAGATCAACTATTTACTCAATTCCAATCTCTTTGTTTACATCAGTGTTTAAAAGATCCGCCGATTTTTAAGAAATCGGCCGACTAACTCCGATATGGCCCCATTCCAACGGTCATGTATGCATAATTTTCTTTCAGTTAATCAGTTGACTAATCGGACTAATCAACACTAATCGGCAATTTGTTTCAAAAATTGGTTGATAACTGCAATGTCACAGTGTAGAGTTTGTAAAGCTATCCTTATAACATTTTTATATATTTCTCCTTTTGTTTTCTTTTCCCTATTCTTCTATGGACATGGTTTCTATACGGCTAGCCCACATATTGTAGAAATGCAGGATTGACAATAAATATATATTTTAAATATAATTTCATCCTAAGTTTTAGAGAATACATAATCTTTAACATGGAGATCATGAATATGAAAATAATAACAATAATTTGAAAACTAAAAATAATAGTCATATTAAGAAAATATTTGGACGGTTAGTTACACTTGTTTTTAGATGGACTACTTATTTGCATCCATCTTTAAGATGGATGCTTTATACCTATGGACCGCATAATGTAGAAATGCGGTCTAACCTGAATGAAACAATTTTTCTTTTAGTATTTCTCTACTTAAAACTTTATATATTATTACAAATTTTTTATTTTCTATGTTGTGGCCTCGCTTCCTACCGTCCCCGTTGGACCCACAAAGGGCTTGGACCGGGCCCCCCGAAGGACAATATGGAGGGGTCACGACCACAGGTAGTGAGTGCCACTCGGGCTGTGGTGCTCTCAACACTTTGAAAAGAAGGAATTTTCAGTATTAAAGTCAACCACAAAAGAAATGAAAAATGAAACACAATATGCGTAACCATAGTCTGCTGAACAAACAAGTTCCAAAATACATATAGGTCCAAAGCAAAAAAAGCTTAACATCAAGACATATATCAACTTAGAAAGGACTATAAGGCCAGGACATGCCACTCCAAACACGCTGGCTATCACTCTACATAGAGGGAAAACTTAAAAGGGTGAGCTGTAAAACCCAGTAAATAGTTCTAGGTGCCATGCAATCATGCTTACAAATATTATAACATGACAATAGTCAGTGTTTTATGCAAATCTTACGAAACATGAAGTCATGTGTCAAATTCACATTTAAACAAACGTGTCATGCATGATTTGTTTCATGGTGGAGTAATAACCAATCAGATTAATCATATATAATTATAACAAGAAGTCGATCAAATCATTCAGGCATGAGTGTCATAACAACTCAAAATAGCTAGGCATGTATGTAACAAGCATAATCAAGATTAAGAGATACCAACTAACTCCTGAAGTAGAAGCCTCACCTATCAGGCCAATCAAATATTGATGTGTAGAACCTTTACCATCATAACCAAGAGGGAAGCACCACCAAAGGGTAATTCCGTTGCGTAGTGCCTCATACACATACACGGTCCCTAACGCGCTCTGGGGTTTTTGATACGTACTGGCCTTGCAAGACATGACCCTCTCATGTGTCCTTCTGGCTAGAGCTTTATACTACTAAAGGGATCCCAATGAATACTGCCTCACATATTTTTGGGAGAGCGACCACCCAAACACACACACTCTTAACTCGCATCATATCATAAAGAGTTAGGAAAAAATCACAGCTGTCGACACAAATATATCATCATATCATAATAGGGGCATGTCTCCATGAGCACTTATCTTATCAGAAATGTATTACCATGCACACATATTTTATCAGAAGCATATTGCCATGCACACATATCTTATCAGAAGCATGTTGCTATGTACACATATCTTATCAGAAGCATGTTGCCATGCACACATATCTTATCAGAAGCATATTGTCATGCACACATATCTTATTAAAAGTATGTTTCCATGCACACATATCTTATCAGAAGCACATTGACATGCACACATATCTTATTAGAAGTATGTTGTTATGCACACATATCTTATCAGAAGCATGTCACTATGTATGGATTATATAATAGAACCATGTCTTCATGCACACGAATCATATTAAAAGCACATCATACATATAATCACAAAAATATCAACATGTCCAGAGCATGTTATACTTATAATCACAAGAACCATCGCCATGTCATATTTTCATGCTTATCACTTCAAGAGACATTATCATGTCGATAGCATATATATCAATGTAGTAGACATCACTACATTATATTATCATGCTTATCAATTCTAGATACATTATCATGTCAATATTATGTTATATATCAATACAATTGACATCACTATGTCATATTTCTGGTTTTCGAGGATGAATATTGTCCACCTTTAAGGGCATATCATTAAATTTAAAGATCATTTAACTCTGAAACCAATTTTATGACAATCTAGACTCATAGAAAGATAATTTTCATATAGGAAGTAACCCCAAATCTTGGTCTAAAGTTTATCAAACTATTTGATATTCTCGGATGAAATTTTTGTTTTGCGCAGTAGAAAATCCAGTGTAATGCCCTACTTGAAAAATGACTAACTTTCAAACCATAAGGAATTTTACTATGAATCCAAAACCAATTTTAAACTAGAAAACTAGACTAATCTATCTAACAAATCAAAGTGGTTTGACCTCATTCTAGTACATTTTGGTCAATTAAAATCTTCCCACGAAAACATGTTAACTCCCTAGAATTTCATCTCACAGATCTAGCATGCTTCAACAAACAGTTAATAGCTTTCAAATTAAATGATATATTACCAAGGGGTTTTTTCCATGTAGAAGTACATTCAATATACTACTAATGCAACAAAATTTAAGGTCTAAGGCATGGTTTAAGGTACCCTAACAATCTTTCAAACAGAAACTACACATCTGGAAATCATAACACACTCTAACAGAATTTTAGTAGCATGCTTCCACACTCGAATTTCATATTTTAATTGGGTAAGGAAACATGCATTAACATAAGCATGAAACCATGGGAATTAAATCTACTTACGTACTCCAAACAAAACTTCCAAGGTGCAATGCTCAACAAGTTCCACTTCGATTGACAAGCTTCAAATGGATTTTTTTTGGGTAAGTCAATGGGGGAGAAGGCCCCTACCTATTTTGCATTAATAAAAAAACAGAGAAAAACAATTAAGATACAACCCTATGCCCTATGGTAGGGCAATTGCACCAGATCATGTAATAAAGGCTAAGGGGGAAAAAGGATTTGGTTCAAGCTTTAAATAGGTCAAACCACTTTGAAAGGCTAAAGCTTCAAATGGATTGGGTTCAAGCTTGAGAGGTTAAGGGTTATGAGGGGGTTGATGGGCTTCGAGGGGATTTAAAGGCTAAAGGGGAAAAAGGGGCAAGTGAGGACGTGAAAAGATGAGGAGAGAGAGAGAATCAAATTTATGAGTGGATGGGGGGTATATATAAGCATGGGAGGTGGAAGCATGCATGTGTCACATGACACTCAAGTGATCATGCATGAAGAGAGAGAAGGCATGCTTGAGGAACACAATGATGTGGGTGGAAGCATGCATGCGCTACATGACACTCAAGTGATCATGCATGAGGAGAAAGAAGACATGTTTGAGGAATACAATGGGGGTGGAAGCATGCATGTGCCACATGACGCTCAAGTAATCATGCATGAGGAGAGAGAAAACATGTTTAAGAGGGAAAGAGTATGAGCGGCGAGAAATACCCTAAGCCCACCAAATGCCACCCTCGCCCAATCGCCACACTCATCCACCCATGCTCTACTGTACGCTTATCTACTCGTGCCAGCTGCGCCCTCATCCACCCTCACTGTATTGCGTGCTCGTCTACCCCCGCTAGCTGCGCACTCATCCACTCGCGCTTTACCATGCACTCGTCTACCCACGTAAGCTGCGCACTCATCCACCCGCACCGTCTACCCATGCCAACTGCACACTCATCCACATTCATTTATCTAAAAAAGTCTCGAACCATACGTGCTAACTGCAAGGTTTGCTGTCTTGGGCAAGTAGACTCAGACGCACCAGAGATGGTCAGGCCTGACAGGGTGCCAAGCCTATAGGTCCCTCAACTCAAGGGATATAAAATTTATTTGCTGTTCTGATTTGATCTTCAATCTAATACCTACACAACCAACCCCTTTAGGGGTATATAGACATATACATAGACACGAATATGAGAGAGAGATGGAAATTTATCTAAATTGTCACAAAGAGAGAAACAATTTTATATGGGAAAGTATATAATGAGACAATTTACCTTTAGTACATGGTGGTCACAATTAATTTTTACCATTTGATGTGAAATTGGGTGGTTGCATTATTTTATTGATCGAACTCAAAGTTCAAAGTGAATTTTCTTGAACTTTGTGATACACCCAAGCTATCAGATTTCACATCGGATGGTTATAAGTAATTGTAACCTCTTTATACCAAAGGTAAATTGTCTCATGGTATACAATCCCATTTTATATTATACTGAGTTGAAATATTATAATATTATATTATATATTTATATTTATTTTATCAATGTAATTTATATTATATATTTACATACCATATATTATTAATATATTTATTATATGTTGATCATTAAAAAAATATTGCTTCATGTGCCTAATCATTTTCTCCGAAACTCAATTATGATTATGATATTTTTTTTAATTTTTTTTATATGACAATATAAAAAAATAATACATGTAAATTTTAAATTTTAAACAAATTTTCAAATTTTTTTTATAATTTTTTTGGGATTTTAGAGTTTTTTTGTGATTTTTTTTACCAAAATTGTATTTTTCAGAATAATCGGGGCAATAATTGGCCGATCTAGTCAGAATCAGTTGGACTAATCGGATCGGGCAAAGATCTAGTCGGCCCGATCCGTTGTTTTGAACATTGATTTACATAGAAGAGGACACCTCCCTTTTACATACACTTAAAAGAAATAAAAAATGAATAAATAAAAAGCCATATATAGTCTCTCTCTTATACATTTTTGTCTTTCCCCTATCATCTTTCTTCATCTCATCCAACTTTTTCAACTCCCCCCTTATCTCTTTCTAAAACTCACGTATTACCCTCTTTATTCTATCCTCACCAAGCCACCGCATTAAACAAATATATGATAATCAACCCAACAACTAATTCTATCCATATCCTAAACAACTAAATACTCAAAAGCCATCCTTTCTCAGAAAAAAATAAAAATAAAAATAAAAATAAAATAAAATTATACGACCCTAATTTTTATATGTATCAATAACATATGCTATGTTTAGAATTTGAAATTTTAATTTTTTCATATCCATACATAGGTCGAGATGTCCAAATAAGTAATTTTCCAATATCAAAACAACCTTTTTGAGATTTATTATAGTGTAAGGTTAGCACCCTATATAAATATATTTTTTAAAGTATTTTTAAGGTATATTTTTGAGGTACATTTACATTTTAACATGTTCATACCTTATAGAAACCACACCGGCACGTGTACTTTCCACATGAAAATTTGGGTTTTTCTAGTTCTAACGACCAAAATTTGGTATTACATTTGGGACCTCTAAGTTTTGTCAAAACATTACTTATGTAGTCGAAACTTTATAATGGCTTGAAAAACTATGTTCAACCCTAATTATAAAATTTTAAAATTTACAATAGTCAAATCCTATTTTACTATTTTTAAAACCGCACCCAAATAAAATAGTCAAATCCTCATTTAGAAAGCAGTTTTGGTATCTATAATGGCTCTAAAATAAATTTTTAATGTTGACAATGAAATTTGAAACTAAAAAAAATATACCGATCTTACGGATTTACAAAGACTTATTTCTAGGGTGAATGGACAGTCTAGAAAATTTGTTACAGTATGGGTGTGGTATATATAGAGCCGAGGCTCTAAACAATCAAAATAAAATGTACCTTTAAATAGTGTCCAGAAATGTGATTTAAAATATATTTTTATTTTTATCTTTAATTATAAAATTTAAAGCTTAAAACTTAATATTAGATCGTACGAATCTACGAAAACTTCAAAATCATAGAAAATTGACGGTACAAGATGCACTATCTCCAACTTTCCTCTCTTCTTGGACGATCTCAAGCAACTCATCACAACCTAACTCTCTCTACCCAATTGATTCTTCGAAAACTTCAAAATCATAGAAAATTGACGGTACAAGATGCACTATCTCCAACTTTCCTCTCTTCTTGGACGATCTCAAGCAACTCATCACAACCTAACTCTCTCTACCCAATTGATTCTTCCCCCCAAATATTTTAATTTTAGCTGTATTATTTGCCTGTGAAGCTTTTAGCCATGGCATGGTTTCCAAGCGTCTGATTCTCTACACAATTCTTCCTAGGCACAGCGAGGTCTTCGAGCCGCTGGCTTTGGGTTGACCCATGTCTCTCAATTTCAAGATTTTGGCTTTGGCGATGTTCCGTTCATACAAACGGCTCTTGTTTTGTTCAATGGCCAGGAAATGTTCATACAAACGGCTCTTGTTTTGTTCAATGGCCATGAAATGAAGACAAATTGAGAGATGCGTGAGTTTAATTACCTAACTACAGTGACAATGTGCATTTTAGGTGAAGAGAAGAATTGGGTCCACATGATAGAAGTAGATCTTCAGAGATGGATGCAGGATTGTTAACTTATATAAAGGAGTAATCCTTATGTGGAGTGCATTTGGAAAAGGTGAAAGAAAGACCTATGTGATCATTTATCGGGGAATATTTTTTTTATTTCTACCCTTTTCTTTTGGCAAAAGATCACTTACATGTGGTCTTTATTATAATAAGATAACTTTCAAAATGAAATCAATATAACAATAAAACCAAGATCTTAACAACTTGATGCCATTGAAACAACTTTGCACTATGTTTGAGAATAAAATATAAGATTGCAAGAAACAAAAGGAAAAGTGCCGAAGATTACCTCAACCGGGCTTATTACACCTCATACCGAATCACCACCATCTAGCTTTAATTTCAAACCAGAAAAGCAAATTTCGGCCAAGCCACTCCAATGGAACGTGAACCCCTTAGATCAAAAACTCAAACCCTAGATGAGAAGAACTCCATAACCTAAACCCTTAGGTTCTTTCACAATGTGGGAGAGAGAAATCAAACATTATAAACTTTCTTAAGAGAGAGATAGAAAGATAAGGTGTAGAGATTTTTTGATAGAGACAATCAATTTTTATCGGCTTTGAATAACATTAGGGTTTATTAGGGTTTTTTTGGCTTGCCTCTTCTTGTGAGATTGAATATAGACTGTCGATCAAGGGTGACTTGTAGAGTGAGAGATTTGAGCCATCCATTCCATAGATGAGACATCAATATTATGGAAGGTGCATGAACCATTATCCCCTTTTTCTAAACCATTTTGTCATCAATAGAAATTAAATAAATTAAATCTAATCAAAATTATGTACATACCATAAAATAACACAAGTCTATCAAGTCAATATTTAGTCAATATCTTCCAACCATATGGCCACATGTCATATCACCAAAAAATAGGAAAGAGAATAAAGGTGGGGCGTGCCACCCAAAGGAGGCACTTATGGGCCCCACCTTCTAAAAATATGGCTGGCCCATGTGCACAATGGACCCCCATAATATTTTTATATATTTAAAATTAATAAAAAGATTTTAGAATATTATTTGAATATTTAAACAATTGTAAAATCATTATATTTAATTTTATAAATCTAAAAATTATAAATAAAATATCCATAGGTTCATAAAAATTCAAATAATAATCTTAAAATAGTTTTCATCATAAAACAAATACAATTAAATTAATTTGATGGGACAAAGATCTATATGGTTTAGGAATCAACAATCATGAGGCACTCTACCTTCAACTGTGGACTACAGACCATACTTGCTTTATCAGACCGACCTAGTGTTTTCTATGACCTACAGTCCAAAAAGGGGCTCATTAGCGGGTCACCAAAGTTCGATCGATGAGCCAAGGGATCGCAATCCCAGTTTGTGGATTTCAGGTTCTCCCCTAGAGACAAGTCAAGGTCACCAAGACCTTATGCGACCGCAGCTCTATGGCGCATAGGGGTATCTCTCGCACATGCATATGTTTCACCTTAAAAGGTGGATTTCTGGCTTTCACGAACTATCTATTGATATGCATGCTGTGTGAAGGTACATGGATGAGGTTTTGGCCCATGTCTCTGTAGGCCACCATCACACACAAGGGTCACACAATCCATCGGCTCACTCATCCGAGCATATTTTCGACCTCATCAAGGGCTAACCTATAAGCCCTCATTGGTTTGTTCTTCATGCCCATGTAATGTGAGTTTTTCCCAACCGACTGGCCTAGATCGTTAAGTACATATCGGTATCAGATAACCATCGTTTACTTAGAATGGTCCACGAGGGACCACACTCTCACTGAGTTCCAGTTTCATTATATCATTTCATTTTACAAGTACTCATAAAGTCTTTAAAGGCCACATAAACCCAACATCTCCCACTTGGCTTTTGAAGACCGTACATTCTTTCATTCTCACTTTCACTTATTCCCATCTCTCTCTCCCAATTATAATCTCTCTCAAGTATTTTTACTTATTCTCTCAATACATTAATCATGGCTTTCTCCATCAATCTTTTCATAAAAAGATATATAGAAGCAACACATGTTTCTTTTTGTTGCTCGGATCTCATCCCAAAAATGGTCGTAGCTCATCTTTTACATCGCATCGCGAATCATGGACCTGTTGTCGCACAAGACCATCATGTACCCTCATCGTATGGGGTCGTATGTTCATGGGCTCAAAATAGTTCTTCAAATAAGCTGTTTCCTTTTGTAGCCATACAACCAGCACCAAACATTTGGATTCCATGGGTGAACAACATTATAGTTTGTTGTTTCATTTAGTATGTCAAATACTAGCAGGTGCTCCCACTGGAATATTTAGTTAATTTGGATCTCGATCTTTCTCAATCTCACCTCATTCCTCAAGTGATAAAAACATGGTTTTATATGCTTGGAGTTCTTATGGAATCGTGGCTCCTTTGACACTCATATCGTCACCGTGCTGCCGCAGAAAATTCTTATTGCCTCACAACACACGAGATGAAAGTCAAGTCAATTAAGAAATTTCTTATTCCATATGGTCTACTGGATCACTAAATAGGACGCCACGTACTCTGCCTTCATGGTGGACAATTTTGTCACATCCTGTTTCTTTAATTTCCAAGAAATTGCACCCCCTCCAAGCATGAACACATATCCAGATGTAAACTTCGCATCATCTAGATCTGTGAGATAGCTTGCACCTGTATATCTGAATATCCAAGCAGCTACAAAAACGTGGGACTGTAGTAGCTCCCACTCAATTATTGCATATACAACATATACATTTTCAACATTCTTATGCATATAACATGAGGTAGCATATCAAGTCTAATGTAATATGTAATTCAATACCCGTTGGTTTCACGGCATGCAAAATCCATCATGAACCACAAAGGTTCAACCACACTAGACATCTTGGTAGTAAATTCATACAAACCAAGTTAACTAATCAACACAATATGTGTCAGAGAAGCCCAACATGATGGCATTTCTACAACATTTCCTATGGTTCAAAGTCTTAGGTAATCGAATATTCTAAATAACTAGAAACATGGGTCAAGGCATATAGGTATTTTTTTTAAAAAAGTGCATGATAGTTTTTCTCCCATTTTTATAAATACCTTCAAAACACAATGTTTTTCTTTTTAATAAAAAAATTTGACTTGGTATATATATATATATATATATATATATATATATGCATTCACAAGCAAAAGTTATATAGCATTATGACAGTTTAAAATGATTTTCATAAAGACTTAATGGACCTTGCAAGACTATGTGGTTTTCTCAAAACCATATTCATAGACTTAGGCTTTTCTCAAATCATAAAATTTAATTATAAAATACATGTTTAGCCTTCATAAATCATTTTACTGCATTCACCTTTAATTTCCTACCAAGTCAAGTTCATGGCCACAAAAACAAATCATATATACCATTTTGTAATTTTATCCAAAATAAAGCACGACTAAATAATGTCTATTAAAGCCTTGACAAAATACTTCCTTTTTGGCAATTATGGAGAATTTATCAAGAGATCATCAGCACATGTAAAACATCATATTATAGACATTATTGAATGAGCCATCAAGACCGAGTTCCACCATAACTCTCTCTTTGTACTTACATATTTGAATGAGCTACACACATCTCTCGTATTTCATCCTTAGGGCTCAAAGCCCTTGATCAAATTACATCTCCATGTGTATTACTACCTTAAGTAGTTCATACTCAAGCATAATGAGGCAAAAAAATACAGGGTATTCAAAACCAGCACTTTCAAATTTGTTAGCACTTATCACTTAATATCCATACACTCCATACATATTCATAAAACAATTAGCCAAAATATAACCAAAGCACATTAAACAAAGTTATTGAATCCTCTTTCCCTATATGACCTTACCATATAATGCGGGAATATTTCATACCTCAAAACCATGTAGTGTGGTACCTGGGCTTTCTTGATTCATCGCTTTTACTTGTTTGACAAGTTTTTATGATCTTGGAAGTGTACACAACTGATGGAGAATATATTGGTTGTTGGTTTCACATGTCACGAAGTGTCCATCTCTTCGGTACTTGGATTCTCCTGTCTTACTCCGTGAAAAAAATATCTTATTCATCCCATTATTTCAAATATCACAATTTTACCACTGATCGTTAGCGTTTCTCTGCTACCACCAAGTCTCTCTATATATTCCTTCATTTCGAAGAAACGAAGATGTTTTTATAGGTATTGTGTTTTTTCTTCTTTCTGTTATTCTCAGATCGAATGCTCTTCACATAGAGTGTCATATCTTGTCAACTCTGTATTACCTATCTCTGAAGGTTTATTATAATAAACCATACTCATAGCACACTATAAAACCTTTTTAAATGAGACCTAAAAAAAGGTTTTCATAATTAGGAATCCAAAGATGTGTCTTAACATGCCACATGTTTTTAATTTACTGCATAATAAAACTTGAGCATCTCATGATAAAAATATGATATCTCTCAACTCATAAAGAGTAATATTCGAATCCTTTTGAGTATTGAAATAGACTCAAAAGAAATATAAAATAGTGCTCAGTTCCATCCCTAAATCATACAATTTAATGAATATTCATTTTAGTGACATTTAAGTCACAATGTAATTTTTTTAGTTGAAAATCAGGTTGAGCACCTCTTAATAAAAAAATTGTTTCTCTCAATTATCAAAGAATTTCTTCTTGAAATCTTTTGTATTGAAAACTAGACTCAAAACAAAATCATAACATCATAGTTTGAATCCCAAATAATACTTTTCTTTAGAGAAATTAATAAGTGACATTTACATCATAAAATAAATCATACTGCAGAATTTCAGGATGAACACTATCTAGTAAAATTGTCTTTTCTCTCTACCATCATGGAGTTTCCCTTTCACACCAATTTTGTTTGAAATTAAACAGATAATAGTAACACATATATTTTCACAAGCCTTATATCACTCTGTTAAATAGGCTTGATAAATATAGTTATTCATGTCTTCAATAAAGGACATACCAAATTACAGAAAATTCAGGATGGCCTGTTTTCAATATAAAATTTTTATTCTTCTCTTCCCATAGATATTTCTCTCTCAAATAAATTTTGTTACAAATTAGACTCAAAATGGAAGTCTAAAAACTTAGTGTGAACCATAAAACATCTATTAAAAATAGAAATTAAATCTTAACTTCCAAGTCATGAAAATAATTTTCGTTGTAGAAAACAGCACTTGCGCATCCTTCAATAAATTGATCATATCTTTCAAACCACAAGAACTTTCTTGATGAAACCTTGTTTTTTTTTTGAAAGTAGACTCAATTTTATGAGTCAGTCCAATTTCAGCTAGAAATAAAATTATATGATTGGTAAGAAAAATCAAGGAACTCAATGGACAGTTCTTGAATTTTGCATGGTCAGAACTGACACCCTTCATTGTTGAGTCCAAAACTCTCAATTCCTATAAGATCTCCCACTGAAATTTGTAAGTAAATCCTACTCTTAAATACATAAAATGTCACTGAAGTATGTAATGGAAAAATACCTCATTATATTCTTCATATCTCTACTCCAAAATAACCCAGAATACTCATTATGCAGAGTGCCTTTTCGGTGTTGGATGTCAATAATTCTTAGCTGTCGGTGTATTTCTTGACCACAAAGGTCATTATCTTTCTTATATCTCATTCCCAAGTTTGATCTAAACTCAATAAATAGAAAATACAACTAATGACATCAAGTATCAATAGCTCTGGTTCTAATGAAAAAAAGACCTATGTGATCATTTACTGATGAATACCTTTTTTTTCTTTTTTTCCACCCCTTTTTTTTGCAAAAGATCACTTACATGTGGTATTTATTATGATACGATAAAATTCAAAATAAAATCAATAAAAAGATTTTAGAATATTATTTGAATATTTAAACAATTCTAAAATAAATATCTTTAATTTTATAAATCCAAAAATTATAAATAAAATATTCAGGGGTTCAAAAAAATACAAATAATAATATTTAATTAATTTATATCATAAAAAAAATACAATTAAATTAATTTGATGGGAAAATGATCCATATAGTTTAGGAATCAACAATCATGGGGCACTCCATTTTCAACTATGGACTACAGATCACACTTGCTTTATCAGACCGACCTAGTATTTCCCATGACCCACAGTCCAAGTAGGGGCTCATTAGTGGGTCACCAAAGTACGGCCGATGAGCCAAGTGATCGCAATCCCAATATGTGGATTTCAGGTCCTCCGTTATAGACAAGTTAAGGTCACCAAGACCTTATTCGACTACAACTCTATGACGCATAGGGGTATCTCTCGCACATGCATGCGTTTCACTCTAAAAGTGGATTTCTGGCTTTTCCGAACGATCTATCGATATGCATGCCGTGTGATGGTACATGGATGAGGTTTTAGCCATTGTCTCTTTAGGCGACCATCACATACAAGGGTCACACAGTCCCTCGGCTCACTCATCCGAGCATATTCTTTGACCTCATCAAGGGCTAACCCATAAACCCTCATCGATTTGTTCTTCATGCCCAGGTAACATGGGTTTTTCCTAACCGACTGGCCTAGATCGTTAAGCACAGATCGGTGTCAGCAAACCATCGTTTGCATAGTATGGTACACAAGGGACCACACTCCCGATGAGTTCATGTTCCACTATATCATTTCATTTTACAAGCGCTTATAAGGTCTTTAAAGGCCACATAAACCCAACAAAAGGATCACTCGTTGTTTTAGACTGTTTGGACCCGCGAACAACCCATCAAAGTTCATGGATGTACAAGCCTAGACCTGTCAGAGCAAGCCAGAAAATAAAAATGTATTTTTTTTGTTGATAATTTTAACTTTTAAAATAAAAATGTATTGACTGCATAAGTTTGATACAATTGGCTGAACCACAACTAGTTCTCACATATGGGTGATTTACTAATAAAAGTAACTTATAAACATTTGAGTTTCAATCATTTTTTATTTTGGGAAATATGCATCGTCATGCAAAGCCCCTTGATGGAATTTATTTCATAAAAATATTTTGAATGTGTGAGTTTAGATTAAGATTGGATGAATGCTGACTAATTCTTACCATATAGATGATTAAATAGCAAAACAACTTGTGTACAATTAAATCAGTTCATCCTTAATTTTGGTGTTAAACAGTTAAGGGAGTCTTGTGTGGTCATGTAATGTATGGTTAGAATACAAGGCTTTTACCATAAAGAATAGAGAGTTAGAATGATTGAATGGATTGCGATGGGCTGGTGGAGATTACAAATTTAGTGCATATGGTCTAGAAGTTGGAATAGAGAAAGTGGACAATGAGGAGGTGGAGGTCTATGAATGGTCCTAGGAGCATTATTCAACTATAAGAGACCCTAGGAGCATAGTCTTTTTTCGTCAAGACATACTGCAGCAAATTATTTAACAATTCTTCAGGTAAGGAACATACACAAGCCCATGTGTCTATTGTGGAATTCCCTTTGAAGGCCTAAAGCCTTGAAAGTCCTAACTCTTTCCTTGCATCAAATTGATGAAACTTATTTTCAAAACTTCAGCTCGCTATAGGGTCAAATACCATGCTTCAAACTAAATTTCGGAGTTTATTTTGCTTTGTTTATAATTGCTTTTGGACCTCCTAATTAATCAAGTGATAAGGAAATATATGAAATTGATATTGTTTTCACATGAAATATAGTTTTGTTGTTGGACTTATCAGGTCGCCTCCTGTTAAGATGAAATTTTTGATAGATCTTTAAACTACTGAGCTAATTGAAGTTCAATTAGAGAAAAACCAGAACGAGAGAGAGAGAGAGAGAAAGCAATTTCCTTCTGGTGATTCCCCAGGTTTAATGGGTGCTTGATTTGGTTGCAATGATCTTTGCAATAGTCACTATGTAATTTTTCAGGACAATGTCTTCGTGTTTATGGTTTTCTTGGGTTCATATCTATGTCTTATGCACAATTCCTCTAATTTTTATTCACCTTGTTAAAAAATTAAATAATGCAACCACACAAATGCTGTGTTTCTTGTTATTTCTTTCAGTAGAGAATTGAAGTGATATGCTTTTAAGGAGATTCCTTTAAAATCAAAGTTGAACTTGCTGAGTTAGATTGTCTTTTCATCTGTGTTGTGTGCTGAAGACTTGGTGATTCCTCAGATTTAGAAATCCATAGGATGCTTGAGTTGGTTGGAATGATCGGTGTAGTTCAGGACAATATCTTTGTGTTTATCATTTTCTTGGACTCATGCCTATGTCTTATGAACCATTTCTCTTATTTTTTATGGGCCTAGGAAAAAAAAAAGAAAATTAAATAATGCAACCAAGAAAATGTTGTGTTGCTTGTTAATTCTTTCAGTAGATTCCTGCTACTTTTATTTGCAGATTGGTGAGTGTGATTCAAATAGTTATAAGACATGAGTTTTGAAGTGATATGCTATTACAGTGTTTCCTCAACAATCAAAGGTGAACTATCTACATGGAATGTTTTAAGATGCATGGTTATTACTAAGCCAGAGAAAAAAAGAAAGAAAAAAGAAAAGTTATTCAGGAATTCAACAATCCTTTATAAATTGAAATCTTGCTTCTAATTGAATCTGTGATTGCAATTGAATCTGTGATTGCAATTGAATCTGTGATTGCAATTGCTCATATTTTCTTTGGATTATGAAACCTTTGAACTTCATGTTCGATCTGTTAATTGGGTTTGCGCATTCAGTTTTGCAAAAGCCCATGTGAGGCTTTTTATAGAGGCTAGTTGTTAGGTTTGTTTGTCAACTTCTATGAGTTTTTATCTCAAGGATTATAATGAAGAATCTAGTGGTGACAGTTTAACTCATGGTTGAAGGAAACCATCGAAGAGGTCCATGCTTCTCTCTGCCCTGACAGCCCAGCTCCCACTGTTTTAACAAAGGCCTTTAATCATCTTTTTCATATTTTCTGAGAGCTTTGGTTATGATACAAGTTATGAGCATTGCGGACAGCAAATAAGGCCATCTGTATGGAAGTTAGTGATGAAAGTATTAGTTTTAGTAAATGATCTTATTTGAATTGTCATTGTTGTTGTAAGTCATCTATTCAACGGGGCTTGTGTGGAACTTATGCGTTTTAAGTTGTTTCATCACATTTCTAGGCAATGGTTTGCATTAAAATTACTAAGGGATGAGTGGTAAAATTGGAGAATAATTTGAGATGTGTTTTCATATGCGAAAGGAGTTTGGGCTTTAAGATGGCATTTCATGAGCTGGTCTTAAATTTAATGGAGCTTCTGCTAGTTTCCACCAGTTGCACATCTAATTCTTCAACTAGGTGGACTCTCTACTTAAAATCCAATCACTATCCCTAATTTTGAGGTGAAGCAACATCATAGTACATGCTTTAGAGGGCCTTTCTTTGAACACAAACCTTCATTTAAAACTAACACCGCAACTAGGTCATTAGTATTGAATTTAGTTCAACAACAATGGCCGAGACCTAACAGTAACCTACTGTAGAGATGATTTAATATCATCTCTTAGGAGTTTTGAATTTAGTTCATTTTTATTTTGTGAAATGAGCCAGTATCAGTTAGAGCCGCTTGATTGCTAATGCCACTAGAAAGACCATCTTGAGCAGTGGTTGGAGCCTTGCAGGCATGACAATCTTCATAATGGGGCAATGGACAAATCAAGGTCAGTGATATTCATGTGTGAAATGGGAAATGGAATTGATTTTTTGGGTTCGAGAGTCTTGAGTGGCGAGGAAAGCCTTTAATTAAAATGTGCATATTTGCTATTTGGTTTGAAGAAGCAAACATATGAGCTAGGATTTCGTGTTCAGGAAAGGCGAAATATGTTTGTGCAGGATACATATTTTGAGTAGGGGATATATTCGTTTGCAGTATGCTGCATAAATTTGGGCATTAAATGAATATTTATTTAAAAAAAATTTCACTGAAACATTTGTCCTAGTAGATGTGTTCTTAACAACCTTCGCTATGTATCAAGTTGTGGGTAATGGAGCCTCAAAGAGCTTGTTCTTCTGGACTGTGCTTCTACCCATTATTTAGTAAACCTTGGAGGAGGCATGCCAAGTCCATTTGGGCAAATATGGGGCCCTTTCCAGGCCCATTGTTGGGCCTTAACAATCCTACTCCTGCATGCTTATTGCATCCCTATGAAAACTAGGTTTGGTTGTGCATAGTTAAGTTCTTTTCTAGAAGATTTGCTCTCCTGGAGAATGATCATAGTTCCCACTAAATTTTCAGAGTTCATTATTTTCTTTTCTTTAGAATGAATTTCACTCACTTGTTATGATATAAAGAAGTAAATCTATGACACCGATTTCTAGTTTCATGTGAAGTTTTTCGACGTACTTATGATATAAAGAAGTAAATCTATGACACCGATTTCTAGTTTCATTTGAAGTTTTTCGACGTGCTTAGACTGTGAACTTTTTTTTTTTTCTATTTGAAAGGGTGGTTGAAGTCCTGCACATGCATTTAGCAGCTAAAAGATTGCATATATTTCACTATTTGTGTAACAGTCACCGATTCTCAAATAAACTCACTCAGAAAAGGGCCTTTTTAAAAAAATTAATGATGAATTCGTCAATGTACGGAAACTCAATGAGCCTAACTTGGACTCGCCTAAGTTATTCGGACTTGGCAGGCTGCTGAGAATGGAATCTAACACATCGGAAACAGCCGAGTCTAATTTGTTTCTAATATTAATTTTGTTTGGACTCAGCCATAGCTTGTAATTGACTCACTTGTGTATGCTAAACCTCACTTGGGCTCGAGACTCTAGCGAGTTACCACCAAATTTTTTGTTACTATTTTTGGTTTGGAATAGGTTGAGACTCTATCAAGACATCGCCTGGCTTGATGCCAATATTTTATATTAGTAGTGTTTCGATTTGGCCAAGCCTTTGACCGACGTGGCGACCTGTTTCCTTGTTTCTTAACACTTTCAGGTATGGAGGATCTGATATTCAACACAACCACACATGCACAAAGTGCATCCTGTGACATGAATGACTTTGTGCATACTTGTGACATGAATGACTTTGTGCATACTTGTGAGATGAATGACGTTTATTTGGCCCATTTCTCTCTTTTTTTCTATTCTGTATGTGGTCTTTTTTCGTTTTACTTGAGGAATGTATTTTTCTTGGTACATATGATTGAATCGGTGTCAACACTTTATTGCAGTATGTCCAAATTTTTTACAAATTTGACACTTTTTTTGGGGTGTGTGAGCTGATTGCTCTATTTGTGAATCTTGTTGGAACCTTTGATTTATGTGTCGCATAGGTGTATCACCACTTTCTTGGTTTGTCGAAAGCACACCACGTCCCTCGTTCTTGTTCTGGCATGTTTGAGCAAATCCATGGCCCCGAGAATTAAAAAATTGTTGACCACCAAAGTTTTGTCTGCCTCTACCTCTGTAATTTCTAGTACCTCTGTTAAGTCCAAAATTTCTCTGTTGTCCAACAAATGCCATATTCTGATTTCGATATGAGTGTCAAATACTCTTGAATCTGCTTATCTATTTTGATAGGGTCGAATTCTCTTTCTTGCAGAGTTAGAATTACTAGGTAAATTGGAACTCCCTAGCTTGAGAATTACCTGCATAGGCATTCTTCAGAACTTTCCATACTTTTGCAGAAGTTTTAAAGCCAATCACAAGACTGAGAAACTCTTCTGACAGTGTCCCTGTAATCCAAGCTTTAAGAAACCAGTCAGACTTTAGCCATAATTTGTAGTCTGCGTTTCGATTTCACTCTTACCATCAGGAGAGGTTAAAAAATGAATGAGAAGTTCACCTTTGGCCTCAGTGCAAAAAAGTCTTAGATCTGATGTAGCCTTCCCCTCTCCCCCAATCCCAAATTGACACTATATATTCAACAACGGTCTTTCTAATGCAATGAAGAGAATGATTACGATTAGAAAAATGAACTCAAAAAAAGAAGAAGGAGAAGAGTGATTTACATATAGCCCTTAAAACTTGAGGTAAAATACAAAATACTCCACTTATATGCAGAAATTACAAAGAAGGTCGTTTAACCTATTTTTTTCAAAATTGCCCTTCGATTAACTCTAAATTTTGATTTTTTATAGTTTTATTTTTTATTATTTTTATTATTTTTCATTAGTAGGACAGTGTACTGCCCTACTAACGAAAAAACTAAAAAAAAATAAAAAAAAAATCAAAATTCAAGATGACTAAGGGGCAATTTTGGAATTTTTTTTTTAAAAGTAGGTTAACCGACCTTCTTTGTAATTTTTTCAATAAGCAGAGCATTTTGTATTTTATCTAAAATTTTAAAATCCGTGTGTAAATCACTCAAAAAAAAAAAAGAAGAAAATAACACGTGTATTGTTCCGAGAGTTGGAATGACTACCGGCGCATGGAAAGTGAGGTGCATAAGTAGGGGAAAACCATGATCTGAGCATGTGTGTTTCAAAAGGCAAGAACATAGTGATACGTTTCTTGGTTCATGATATATGTGAGGGTATACGCATAGATAAGGATTTTACTTACACATGTAGAGCTGTAGACAGTATGCACATCTAAAAACACATGCATGCATCCAAATTATACATCCATGCAAGACACAAATACATGAAAGCACATGTTACTGTGCAAAGATTGGATAAATTTGGAATGTTTGTATTACAGTTGATCTCTCATGCATGTAGTTTACATGAAAGAATCATATCACCATGATAGATTTATAAATGGAGAGAAATGATCAAAATGGCTACGGTGGGTTATGTACAACATCATTCATGGACCTCAATCATTTGATTAGATTAATCCATATTGAAACTGGAAATTGATAAACCTTGTTATTAGAAATGAATCTTCCTAACTTATATAGACAACCTATTTTCCAACTTAAGAAATTCTAGTAAACCAAAAATTCAACCATCAAATTTTTTATGTCAAATTTACCATCCTAGACACCCTGAGCCTACGAAATATAGGAAACAAACCCTTACACATCCACAAGTTTGAAGACCAACATCCTAAAGTCCCAAGTCCTCTGTACGACTCAAAAATAACTGAAATTGTACCAAACGTGATTCCAAATTATAAAAATTGTAAGCTTTTCAACTGTTCAAGAATTGCTCAAATCCAATATATACTTTGGAAGTTATGATCCGAACAAGATTGTTTCCAAAATTTTATTTTGGTCTATGTGAGAGCTGTATTACCATGTGCGCTTGTTGGTAGAGTACGCACTGCGAATTTAGTAAATACACATGCGGGTTTGGTACTCACGCAAAGCCAATCTTCACCCAGAATTTCCAGGAAATCAGCGAGCTTTATTAATACCCATCATGTTCATCTATCATGCAAAGCCATTTTATTCAAGATTTTCCATAAACCATCTTGAGTATTAGCTTTAGTAATACCACTAGTTGAAAAGTTGGCCGACTTTTAAAAAATCGGTTGACTAACTCAGCACTGGCCGAGCGTGAGTATGCCCGATTTCATAGGCCATGTATTGAAAAATTTTCTTATAATGCATTAATCAACCGATTTACTATAAAAATAGGCCAATTTATATAGTAATTAACCGATTATGTACTAATCGGCGATTTATTGAAAAAATCTATACTAACCTCTCTCTCTTGGGTTCGTGCAACATGCCCCAACTCTTTCTCTCTGTGGTCTTATAAGAGCTTTATAAATTATATTATTTTTATAGATGTTCTTTAAATAAAATAAAAAATGTCAAGAAATTTGAATGGTACAAGTGGAAACCTCTAGTATTTTGGGATATCATCTACAAATGGCTTAAAAAGCAACTTTCAGTCCAATTACATAATCACATAAGATACTAGAAGCTTTTTTTGGTAAACTATAATAACCTTACGTTTTAGGGGCACTCTATTTATACAGTAAAAGCTGGTGAATTCACAAGGCAGTCTTTTTCATTTAGGGGCACTCTATCTATGCAATAAAAGCAGGTGAATTCATTCATAAAAGCAGGTGAATTCACTAGGCAGTCTTTTTCATATTCTATCTATGCAGTAAAAAGCATGTCAATTCACAAGGCAATCTTTTTCATGCATCAAAACAATTGCTCGTGACTTTGGATTCCTATTAGGCACTCGACTATTCGAGGCGGTGAGTGCTAATATGAAAGAAACTGGAACCGAGACTCAATAGAATAAAAGTGGGTTGATGAATCAAGAAAATGCTTCTCAAAGACTCCATAAAGTCCCAAATGTGTGACCATCGTACACGCGGAGTAATACAATTGCTCTTGACGTTAGATTCCTATTAAGCACTCGACTATTCGAGAGGTGAGGTGATAAGTGCTAATATGAAAGAAACTAAAACCGAGACTCGATAGTGGGTTGATGAATTAAGAAAATGCTGTTCAAAGACTCTATAAAGTCCCAAATCAATATTACATTGCACATCAATTGATAACTTTGTCATTGATAAATTATCCAGTACGTTGTCTAAATATAAAATGATGACTTTAATATTGATGAATTCTCCAATATCTAAATATAAAATGAAGAACTGTATGGCACAACCTGTACCCAATATTGAAAAAAAAAAATGACGTGGTCCTTCCAAAGTTTCAAATCTACATCATGTAACTTTCCATAAAAAAATTATTTGAATGTCTTCAATTATTTGGAGGTAATTTTTGTGTTTTCCTTTTCCTCAAAGAAAATAACCCTTTAGGCTCCTCTTCCTTGGACAAATGTGTAAATTCGTTTCAAATGAGATTCTATATTTTTATAACAGCAGAGTACAACATATCACCATATTGGTGTTGAACCAAATCATATACATACCTGCATATAAGACAACAATTGAAGTATTAATAAGCATCAAGACATTTACTCTAAATTATGAGGAACATTGTCACTGGGCTATGAAGAACTAAATTTCAACACACTTCTTTTTTCCACACGCAGTGCGACAACTTAGTGAACATTGGCAATTCAGCTCTACAAATATAATGGTGTATATAATATATTGGAAAATTGTTTCATGCAGGCTCGATCACATTTCTACAATATGTGGTCCAGAGTAAAAGTGTAACTAACAATCTAAATGTTTTCTTAATATATTTATTATTTTTAGTTTTCAAAACTTTATTATTTTTCACATTCATGATTTCCATGTTAAAGATTATATATTCTCTAAAACTTAACATCAAATTATATTTAAAAAATATATTTATTGAGCATAGAAGCCATATCCTAATATATTTAAACTGTTTTTTGAATCTTCTTAAATCATCTCTTAATTAATCATCCCCAGGCACACACGTTCAACATAAACTTGCCATGAAGCTCATCAAGAAACTCATCAAGACTAGTCTATTAACCACAAAAGAAAAGTATCAAACACAACCATTGAATGCATCAGTTAGAGTTATCAAATATGCTCTAATTAATTTGGCAACTAAGATTCTTGCATGCTACTATGATGATAATAACGAAACTCATGAAAACATTATAGAAACAAATACAAAGAAAAAACTGGAAAAGATTAAGATGGACAAAATATCAAACATAAAAACAAACAAATTAGACATTCATTCTTATTAAAGAACTTACCGCTGTAATATCGAACGACCAGCCCTAGTCTCATTCGAACTATAAATGTAAGTATGTTCAAGAATCTTCCATATGGGTCCTGCTTCATTTAAATCCATCTAGAATAAAGTTTGAAAGCAATGGGAGGAAAAAAATGATTCTTCTTTAAGAAAAGTACAAATCACAATAAACGCAGGCTTGTTTGGTTGTATGTGAGAAAATTAGTTTGATTACGATGGGTGTTTCAACATAGAAGGCCTTTGATTATGAAAAGCTAAATACTTAAATAAAAGAAATATAATCTTTCATTTAAATTTTTTTTTTAAAAAAAATCTCAAAAAAAACAGAGAACAATTATATTTAACGTTATTACAGAATTACCATGAAGTTTCAGTTATTACTTGTATACCCAGTTTTTCAACTTCCTAACTTCTTTTTTTTTAAAAAGACAGAATTATCCTTTTCGGTTTCTGAAACTTCCTAACATTATAATTTCCATTATAATTGATTGTGGTTACCGATATCAGTTTGGGGCCAATATGAATTTCTATGGAGTAAATTCCTTAACCATTGAGCTTCTTCACAAGTAGAATCTAGAGCATGAATTCCAATTTTATAGTGGATCATGAAATACACAGTTGTTTCTTTAGCCCCTTGATACTGCTCCACTGTTGTGTGCGGAAGCTTTAAATCCGATAGGTTGATTTTTGGCAAATAAAGTACGAGACAAAGAATTGATAAAAAAACAAGCACCAAGTAACAAGCAACAAGCAACAAGCAACAAAAATAAACCAAGAAATAAATAATAGAAAAAAAAACACCAGGATTAACGTGGTTCGTCACAAATGTGATTACATCTACTGGTGAAAAAGGTCGATGTTTTTAACTAAATCAAAGAAAAAAAATTACAAGGCAACTTACTTGAGAGAACTAGAGATTCAATCTTCTACAAAGCCTGAGAGAACCAAAGATTCAATCTCCTACAAAGCTTTCTTCTCTATAATTTTCCCTCTTTGCAAAAACGCCCCAAAGTTTCCTTCTATTTTTCTGGTTTTTTTTCTCTCTCAATAACCCATTATATAGAAAAAGCAAACCCCAAGAAAGATGGTACATGGGATTCTATCATTTCCTATAAAGTTAGAAAACTTAACGTTATCTCTATCTACTTGCGGACCTAAGGCTCCATCTTAATCTAAATAGGACTTATCTATAAACTTAGATCCTAAATAATAGGCTTATTAGAAAAATGAAAAGTCACATGCAAAAAAAGAGACAAGATTTACGTGGTTCGACAATGGCATACATCCACAGTGAACATTGCATTCTTTGTTCTGTCATGGGAAAAGTACATAGCCTCAAGACAGATAATATATAGAAGAAAGGAGCAACATTTACATCCCATAAAAATCTGATCATATCCCATGATATATATTAACCGTCCGAAAATAAAAACCTTCAACAAGTAAACCACTGTAGAACAGATTGGCAATGAGGTGGTGACAGGGTGGCAACACATTTTCAACACTCTTTCTCAAGTTGGTGCGAAGATATCAATAGAGCCCAACTTGGTAATAATTTGCAGGAACCTTAACTTTGAGTCTGCCTTTGTAAATATGTTGGCAAGCTGGTCTTCACTTCGAATATAAGGGGTGCTGATTATTTTATCTTGAACCTTTTCACGTACAAAATGACAATCGATTTCAATGTGTTTGGTTCTCTCATGAAAAACATGATTAGTAGCAATATGAATAGCAGAACGATTATCACAAAACATTTCAATTGGTTATTTAATTTGAAAAACCATGTCTTGAAGAAGAGACTTTATCTAGACAATTTCACTAGTTCTAGATGTCATAGCTCGATATTCAAATTCCGCACTTGATCTGGCAACCACATACTTCTTTTTACTTTTCCATGTAACAAGATTGCCTCCTACCATCATACAATAGCCTGTTGTAGACCATCTATCATTCTAATTTCCTGCAAAATCTGCATCAGTATAGCCCATAATATTGACATGAATTATTTTTCATCCAAATTCCTCTTCTCTGAAAACCCTTTAAAAATCTTATAATTCTTTCAACGACTTCAAGGTGATTTGTTCTAGGAGCATGCATATTTTGGGTGACAACTCCTACAATATGATATATATCAGAACGAATTATAGTCCAATATATTAATTTGCCTGCCAATCTTTGATATCTTCCTATATCCTCAATATATTTTCCATTAGAGGAGTTAATCTTACTGTTTATCTCGAGGGGAGTTTCAATTGGTTTCACTCCAAATTTTCAAGTTTCTTTTAATAGATCCAAGGCATACTTTCGTTGAGACAAAAATATTCTCTTTTTAGAATAGGCAACTTCAATCCCTATGAAATATTTCAATTTTTCAAGATCCTTAATATCATTTTTTTTTGTGAAAGTAAGCCTTTAAGTTCGAAATTCCTTCTTCATCACTTCCCATGATAACAATGTCATCAACATAAATCAACATAATAATAACTCCCTTCAAATTTTTTTTACAAAAATGGAGAAGTCAACATAGCTTCTCTTAAATCCTACTTTAAATAGAGCATCATTCAACTTAGCATGCCAAGCCTGGGGAGATTGTTTTAATCCATATAGAGTCATTTTTAATTTGCATACAATTCTAGGCTTTCCTTCTATGAGATGTCCTGAAGGAAGATTCATGTAGACATCTTCTTTTAGATCTTTATGTAGGAAGGCATTTTTAACATCTATTTGATAAAGATCCCAACCATATGATTAACGGCAATGGATATAAGGATTCAAATGGTTCCCATTTTGGCAACAAGAGCAAAAGTGTGACACACCAAGTTTTCTAAAATTCATAAGATGCGACAAACTATTATTATACTATCTATATATAGAACAAATTTAAAATTTCTACTAGTATATTGGCACTAAAACAAGAATTTTCCATTTCTTTTAATCTATACAAAATCTACCCACAACCGATATTAACATGAAGAGCTAGATATAAACATCTCTTGATAGAACAAGAATTTCAATGGTGCATTTGATCAAAAGTTACAAGGGGAAGGTCAATCATGTTTACAAATTCTTCAAAGATGGTCCTGCTGCATTCGAACAATGAGACTACAATTACCCTGAAAAAATATTTACGATAGTTTGATGAGTTTGGCTACTTAGTAAGTGATCATCATGGTCCTAAATATAATCATGGTGAAAAGATATAAACATTTTCTAAAAAAGATGTCTATAGAAACAATACGAGGAAAAGTATTTATGGAGAACAATTTCATTTTCAGAAATACACAATTAAACAATCCAAATGATTGAAATGCATAATAAACACTTTAACATAAATGCATCATTCAAAGATTTCACAAAGTAGCCTACTAACGTCCCAAGTAGTTCACCTATATACCCTACTAGCTTCCTGATGGGTCTACTTAATCCCTACCGACATCCCGGATAGGTCCACTTAATCCCTGCATGTCTATTCATACCTCACCAATGTAATGGATGAGTCCACTTAATCCCTTCCGACGTACCGGATAGGCCCACTTATACCTCACCGGCGAATCAGATGAATCCACTTAATCCCTACCGACATCCCAAATAGGTCCACTTGTATTTAAATTATCTCTGAAACTCTTTAAACATTAGACAACGTCATATATTCAAAATATACTTGAAATCCTTAACATGAATTCACTTGAATCAATTTATAACAATCACTTTCATTGAAATATCTGTAAGTAACCAGTCAAACATTTCGACAATAATTTCTGAAAGGCAACAATTCTGAAGGACATTCAAGCAGTCCATTATCAATAGAAGAGCTTTAAAGAAAATCTGAAGTTAAACACGGAAATATCACAAATTTATGGAAATGCAATTACGCAAATAATTGTTTTATAGGAATGGGTACAACTTATAATATCTGAAATTCACAGACGGACAAAAAAACAATTAAATACAAAAATACGTAAATCTTACATTATTGATAATATTACAATTTTTATTGAAAGTGCAAGTAACCAAAATTCATAACAGCAACTGGAATATCATAATTTTGCTAAAGCAAACTATTTTTCAGGATAATGAGATCACTTATATGTAAAACTTATAGTGTCTAAAATTCTTAACAGACAAAAATATCACAATTTTAATAAAAGATTATTTTTCGAGATAATAAGGTCACTTTCCTTTATGTATCACTTTGAGATGAGAGAAAAATTAAAAATACTTAATTTTAAATATGACATAGATTATTTATCACCTCGCATCACTGAGGCCAAAAAGCATTTTTGGCTCCGAACTTGCTCTTGCGTGGACAAAATTTAAAAATTCATCATTAACTGCATGATGCCGTAAGATAGTCATCAAACGTCCATGCTTCACATAGATGTTCCTTGTCCTTTGGAACCCTTGTCGCCCAATTGAAAGAAGCTTCAGTGACAGATTGCGAACGCCACACCACAAATCGGCGAGTCGCAACGGATTCGATTGAGTCAACTCGGGAATCGAGCACTCCATGTCGATTCTTCTACAAAACTGGGAATCATCCGATCCTAAAAAGGAATCGACAGTGAATCACCTCTATTACGTCATAAATCGCGATTCCAATCGTCCGATTCTAGAAGAGAATCTACGATTTTGAACAGTTAATCGCCCTTATTAGGTTATAAATCGCCATTCACCTTCTACACTTTCTCCAATTCTTGGATGTGGGACTTACGCTAAGCCATATTATATTGAAAATTCATACAATATAGGTAATTATTGTACAAAATTCTTTAGCACATGAAGGGTTGCCGTGGTTAGCAGTAGTGGTTCTTATGCGTGATGTCCCAAGTTTAAATTCTAGTTGGGACGTTATTATGCAAAATTCACTTTTTGTCTTCCAAAAAAAGTTTTTTAAAAAATAATATCATATAAGAAAAAAGAAAGATAGGTTTTTACTTTTGTCTTAAAAATAAAACTAAAATTTATCTTCATAATATATATATATATATATATATATATATATATATAATAATAATAATAATAATATCATAAATTTTTTTTAAAAAGATAATATCATAAAAAAAAAAAGAAGATAAGTTTTTACTTTTGTCTTAAAAAAAAAACTAAAATGAAGAAAATAATATGATAAAAGAAATAAAGAAAATAAAAAGTAATACAACATGGTACGATTTAACATAAATTTATGAATATTAATTTTAAGATATGATTCATACACATTTGAAATATTTCTTTGTCTCTAACAATCTCTTCCATTAAATTTATTCTAGAATTCCAAAAAAAAATATTTTTAAAAATTTGAAATGTTATTTCGAAAATTGATGCGCATTCAAATAATTTATATATTGATAATCAAATATTTTATTTACTTATTTCCATTATAAATCTTGTAATGTATTATTTTTCTTACAGTTGTCAATAATACATTTTAAATTAAATAATATTATAAAATATTTTAAATTTGCTATTATTTATATAATAAAATATAAACCAACAATTTTCGTTGTAATATATAATATTATAGTTAGATAGGTTATAATAATTTTGGATTATAGTTAGTTAGGTTTTATTAATTTGGTTCCTTTTTTTTTTAGTGGATTAGGTTTTTCCGTCAATTTGAGATTTTAGTGGCCATTTTTTATCGATTTAATCTATTATTTATTGTAGTCTATGTATGATTATATACTTTATCCATGGTAATTCTATGTTTTTTGTTTTATGTGATACAAATTTAATAGTTAACATAAGTTCATACAGGGAAAGAATATCTTAATTATTCACAACTTGATTAAAAATGAAAGTTAATAATGTAATACCCATATTTCTTATTGGATTCTTAAACAATAACATTTATAATGAATTTTCATAATTTTTTTAGATTTTTTTTAAGAATTAATAAGATCGATTGGACCGATTTCCGATCTAAATCGCCAATTCACCGATTCAAATGAGTTTTTGAGGTGCCCGATCCGTTTTTCAAACCACTACCTGACACCAGGGAAGACTCAAGAGTAAGGCAACTCTCCCGTGAAAAGTGCCAAATAGACAACGGAGAAAACTGGCTATGTGGCTTTGATTGCGTGGGTGACACAAGGGAAGAAGCAGAGAGCAGGCAGCTCTCCCGTGCAAAGTGCGAGAACAACTGAGAAAAATGGCTCCGTGGCTTTGATTGTGTGGGCGACACAAGGGAAGAAGCAGAGAGTAGGCAGCTCTCCCGTGAAAAGTGCAAAGGTGAAGGGAACAGCAACTTTCCCGCTCCTATTAATGAAAAGGTTGCCCAATGTATGAACAGCAGCCAGAGGTAAGATTGCAATGAACTGTGAAGAACTGATATTGGGCTTTTATAGACCAGTTAATCCGTTGACCACATGGTAGGAAGGAGCGCAATGGCAACAACAAATTGTAAAGTTGTGATAGCGATCCGGAAGGGAAAGACATTCAAGACCTGTTTGTTATACGTTGAAATATATATTAAACGAATACTAGAGCCCAAGAAGAGCTCCAAGTTGCAAGGTCTGAATCAACCTCTGGAGCTCGATTTTGAATCGGCGCTCTCAGGAATAGAAGTGCTAGCCCCAACCTTAAAATCAGGCCCATCAAAGAGTGATTTTTGCATAGAAGGGGAAACTCCATTACCAAAACAAAGAGGTCCTTTGCTTAACAACAGCAGGGCCAGTATTAGCTCCAAGGTGAAACACTTTTCGTGGGGGTGGATCTAGGGCATGACTGAATCTTGGGGGAAGTCTAGAAGTGGGTTGCATAGGCTTTTGGGCTTCAAAATTGGGTTGTAAGAAGAGAGGGAAATTGCAGACTGGGTGGAGAGTACAAAGTGCAATTTGTGTCCGTGTGAAAAAAAGACCTATGTAAACAAGATCACTCATAGATGGTCTTATTACAAACAATAAAAATTCTAAAAATAAATAACACATCAATAAAGTAAATCTCAACTACTTGATACTATTCATATAACCTAATACTGTGCTTGATAATATAAAATAAAAGAACAAACAATTAAAGGCAAAGATGTCGGAGAATACTTCAACCGGACTTTTTACACCTCACACCGAGTCACCACATCCAATGACGCGGGATCAACGGTCTAGCTTCAATCTCGAACCGAAAAAGCTAATTTCAACCAAACTAGGTAACCACCCTTAAATCTCTACAAAACCCTAACTCCAAAATAATTAGGCTCAAACCCTAAGTTTCCCAACCGTTAGATTAGATCATGAGAGACAGAGAGTCTCTATGTTGGGGCGTGCCACCTAGGGTTTTTTTAGGAGAGAGAGTAGAGAAAAAAAAATCAGAGAGTACAAAGAGAGGGGTGTGGCCCCTAGGGAAGAGAGAAAGAGTTTATGGGAGAGAGAGTTATGTAGAGTTGGGGGGAGAGCACCCCTATTTATAGTGATAGTTTGCCTCTTTCTTGAAATTGAATATAGACTGTTAATCAATGTGACTTGTGGGGTGAGAGACCTGAGCCATCTATTCTATAGATGGGTCATCAACATTATGGTGCATGAACCATTATCCTCATTTCCTTAAACTATTTTTCCATCAATATATTTAAATAAATTAAATCCATTAAAGATATAGTGCATACCATAAATTGCATATTCAGTCACATATTTTCCATAAAAAAATTTCAATAATATCAAGTCAAGATATTCTTTCAATAATCAAGATAAGATATGGTCAATATTTCCTAATCAAAATTTGACCATATGCTACAAGATATAGTTACCATATTTAATAAACTTGAAGACAAAGCAACAAGAGAAGGTATCCAAGGGTGGGGCGTGCCACCCACGTATTGTATGTGGGGCCCCACTTAATACCCACATTGTAGGCCCAGGTGCACTATGGGCTCCCATATATATTTTTTTAAAATAAATATTTTAAAATTAAACAAAATGAATTTTAAAACATTATAACTTTGTAAATTAATAACTTCATTTTTATAAGTCCAAAAATAATGACTTATAATAATTTAATAATAAAATGAACACCATTAAATTAATATGATGGGAAGTATATCCATATGGTTCAGGAATTTAATCAACGATCTCGGACTACTCCACCTTCAATTGTGGACTACATACCACACTTGCTTTATGGAACCGACTCAGTGTTTTTCATGACCCACAGTCCAAGCAGGGGCTCATTAACGGGTCACCAAATTTTAGTCGATGAGCCAAGAAGTCGCAATCCCGGTCTGTGGATTACAGGTCCTCCCCTAGAGACAAGTTAAGGTCACCACGGCTTGATACGACCACAGCTCTATGGCGCATAGGAGTATCTCTCGCACATGCATATGCTTCACCCAAAGGTGGATAACTAGTTTTCCCGAACGATATATCTATATGCATGCTGTGTGATGGAATATGGATGAGGTTTTGGCCTTCGTCTTTGTAGGCCTACCATCACACACAAGGGTCACACAGTCCCTCCGCTCACTCATATAGGCATAAGCTTCGACCTCATCAAGGGCTAACCCAAAAACCTTTCTCGGTTTATTTTTTATGCCCAGGTACCTTGGGTTTTCCAACCGACTGGCCTAGATCGTCAAGCATAGTCCGGTATCCACAAATATCATTTGCTTATTATGGTCCTTGAGGGACCACACTCCCACTGAGTTTAGTTCTATTATAATAAATGTTTTTCATTACACACTCATAAGGCTTTTAAAGGCCACATAAACTCAACATCTCCCACTTGATAAACTCAACATCTCCCACTTGGCCTTTGAAGGCCTTAGATTCTCTCTTCCTCACTTTCTCTCATCCCCATCTTTTTCACATGTCTTACAAAAACATTAGAAACAACTTTCTTAGTCAGAGGGTCTGCAATCATCAAATGTGTAGAAATGTAGCTGATCTCGATCTCTTTCAATCTCACCTCATTTCTCAGGTGATAGAAGTATGACTTGATATGCTTGGAATTCTTGTGAAACCGAGGCTCCTTCGAGACGCAAATAGCCGCCGTGTTGTCGCAGAAAATTCGCACCGCCTCACAACATACAGGATGGAAATTAAGTTGATTAATAAACTTCTTAATCCACACAGCATCCTTGGCTGCTAGACAACATGCCACATACTCGGATTCCATGGTGGATAAAACCACAATATATTGTTCTTTGACTTTAAAAAAATTGCACCCCCTCCAAGCGTAAACACATACCCAGATGTAAACTTTGCATCATCTGGATCTACGAGATAGCTTGCATATGAATATACCTCTATTGCTATTTCAGTTCCCCCTTTATATATGAACGCATAGTTCATGGTCCCCTTTAAATATTTGGGAATTCTTTTTACTACTTTCCAATGCTCATCTCTTGGATTGCTTTGGAAACGGCTCATTAGACTCTTGACGAAGGACAAGTCAGTGCTTGTTTCTGTCATGGCGTACATAAGGGACTCAACTGCGCTCATGTATGACACTATCTCCATAGCTCTTATATCCATGTCTTCGGTCAGACACATTTTATTACTAAGTTTCGTCTTTTTGTCAATTGGGGTTGACATGGGCTTACACATACTCATATCTTTCCAGTATTCTTTTACAGTAGATTGCCTGGGAAAGTTGGATAGTCTTCTCTCTCTTGTTTCTTATTATCTTGATGCCCAATACATATGAAGCTTCTTCAAGATCCTTCATGTCGAAGTGTTGTACAAGGAAATTTTTTTGTCTCTCCTACTAGGGCAATTAAGCTACTAACACTTAGCATATCATCCACATATAATGATATAAAACCACATTACTCCCACTGACCTTTTGATATATGCAATAATCCTCATTATTTGTAGAGAATCCTGCAAGAGCAAAGGTCTATTGGAATTTTATGTACTACAGTCGCAATGCTTGTTTCAGGCCATAAAGAGATTTATTAAGTTTATATACAAGGTTTTCTTTCCCTTTTTCCTTAAATCTCTCAGATTGGGTCATGTAAATTTCTTCTTCTAAATCTCTATTTAGAAAGACTGTTTTGACATCCATTTGATGAACTTCAAAGTCAAAATCGACTGCTATAGTTATAAAGATTCAGATAGATGGAAATTTGGCAACAAGGGAAAAAGTTTCCTCATAATATATCCCTTTTTTCTAGGTGAAACCCTTTGCAACCAATCTTGCTTTGTATTTTTCTATTTTCCCTTCAGAGTTCAACTTTTTCTTGAAAATTCACTTACAACCATTGGCCTTACGTTTTTCAGGTAGGGGTACTAATTTCCATACATGGTTTTGGTTAATAGAAGCATACTCATCTTTCATGGCTTCTACCCAGTATTCCCTTTCAGGACAGGTCAACGCTTCGCGATGAGTTTTAGGTTCTGAATCTGGATCTTCCCCAACCTTATCAAAATGGTTTAGGTAAAGTGGTGGTCTACTGACTCGGTTACTTCGTCTTGGTTAAGGTAAATGTTCACTTTCTTTAGGGAGTTCAGAAACAGGCTGGGTTGGTTTAGAAGTTTTAGGTTCAAGGTTTCGAACTACATCACTGTTTTTGGCCTCATCATAAAAGTTGGCTTGTTTACTACTCACCCTTGCTTCAAGGAACTATTCCTCAAAGAAGTGAGCATCGTGGCTTTCAATAACAGTACCAGTTTTAAGGTTGTAGAATTGATACCCCTTACCATGATCTGAGTAACCAATGAAAATAGATTTGACAGTTTTGGGTTGCAATTTGGTTCTAGTTTGATGTGGGATAAGGACATGGGCTGAGCAACCCCAAACTATCAAGTGTTCAAGAGAGGGATACGACCTATGAAAATTTCGTGAGGAGTACGTGGGGCAGCTTTTGTGGTAGTCTGGTTAAGGATGTAACATGCCATTAATACGACTTCTCCCCAAAACTCCAATGTGAGATTTGCATACCCCATCATACTCCTTACCATTTCCACTAAGGTCATATTCATTTTTTCAACTACACCATTTTGTTTAGGAGTATAAAGCATGATGTACCGATGGATGATCCCATTTTCAATGCATAATTCTTTGAAAATGTCAGATGAATATTCCTACCCTCCATCGGCTCCAAGGACTTTAATTTTCAAGTTGGTTTGATTATCTACTTGGGCCTTATATTCTTTGAATTTTTCTAGGGCTTTTGATTTTGCATGAATAAGGTACACATGGCCATATCGCGAGTGGTCATCTATAAAAGAGATAACATATCTTTTTTCCACTTTTGGTGGTCACATTCATAAGTCCACATATGTCACTACGAATGATTTTCAATACGTTAGTAGCTCTTTTTGCCCTAGTGGTATTTTTCCTTATTAGTATTCTTTGCACACAAGACTCACACACTTTCGATAAATCTCTTTTATAATTATGAAGGATCCCGTCTCTTTTTAATTTTTCCATTCGTTTGATATTAATATGTCCTAACTTCATATGCCATATAAGGTAGCATATAATTCATTAGGGGACGAGACATAAGCAACGTACTCTTTTATTTCAATAGTAAATAGCCCATCTACAAGTCGTCCAGTCATGATTACATCTTTCCCCTTCTTGACCACCACTTTCTCACCAATGAAAGTGGTTATGAATCCAGCCATAGACATCTTAAGAACTGAAACCAAGCACTTTATCATATCAGGAGCATAAAGTGCTTGTTTTAGAATCAAGGTGCTCCCACTCTATAATTTCACCTCAAAATCTCAAACTCCAAGTACAACAGTCTTCTGATTTCCTCCCATATAAATATGTTGTTGTCCTGACCCAATAGGAGTAAAAGAACGGTAACCTTCCTTGGTATTTGTGATATGGGCCGTAGACCCCGAGTCAAGATACCAAGAAGCTTCCTTGGGGTCAGCTAGCATGGACTCGAAAATCACACATGTCAATTCCTTATTAGTTCCACCAGATTTGTTGAACCGACAACTATTGGCTTTGTGGCCCACCTTCTTGCAAATAAAACAAGTTCGAGTCTCTCTCTTTGCTCACTTATTTCCAAAATCTCTTGTTTTGAAATATTTTTTCTTCTCAAAAGTATTTCTTTCCTTTCCTTTCTTAAAATTAAAAGATGGTTGAGATTTTACCATATGCACAACATCCCAAGGGGTTTGCCTTGAACTCCTACTTTCTTCTTCAGATTTGATGGTCGTGATAAGTTCCTCCAATTTTGGTGCCTTTCTTCTAGCAGAGATGGAAAATATAAAAGTCTCCCATGAATTAGGAAGATAATTCATTAAATGAATCACTTATATAAATTTATTGGGGCTTCATGCCTGTATCTTCCAAATCTCAGACTAGCGCACGAAACACGTGCACATGATCTGCAAACTTGGTACCTTCTACCATTTTTAAATCGTTGTACCTTCTCATAGCCATAGTTTGCTTCATGGGATAGGGTTCATCATACTCTCTTTCAAGTTTATCAAAAATCTCACTTGTAGTATAGATTGGCTCGTACTCAGAAACATACGAGTCAGTCATGACACATAAAAGAATATGGTTGCATCTCAAGTTCCTCCTCTTCAATTGGCGTACTCATCTTTGATTATTTGAGATGAGTCGTCAGTTGAACGATGAGGTCGAACCTCAAAGAGTACCTCATGCAAGTTTTCTTTAAAGAGCACAAATTTGATTTTTATTTTCCATGAAGCAAAGTTGGTCTCATCAAACCTTTCGATTATCAGGATCTCAGAGATGAAGGTACGAGCAACCATTATATTTATATTCTCAACCAAAAATAAGAAAAGACTCCGAATAGCAATTAAGTAAAACTAGCTCTGATACCAATGAAAGAAAGACCTATGTAATATTTTGCCGAGGAAATACAATTTTTTTTTTAAAAAATAATAATCACCCCTTATAATTTTGGCAATACGATCACTCATAGATGGTCTTATTACAAACAATAGAAATTCCAAAAATAAATAACACATCAATAAAATAAACCTCAACTACTTGATGTTATTCATACAACCTATTACTATGCTTGAGAATATAAAATAAAATAACAAACAATTAATAGAAAAGATGTCGTAGACTACCTCAATCAGGCTTTTTACACCCCCTACCGAGTCACCACATCCAATGGCACAGGATCAGCGGTCTAGCTTCAATCTCGAACCGAGAAAGCTAATTTTGGCCAAACTAGGTAACCCACCCTTAAATCTCTACAAAACCCTAACTCCAAAATAATTAAGCTCAAATTTTTCCAACTCTTATATTAGATCATGAGAGAGAGAGAGAGAGTCTCTATGTTAGGGCGTGCCCCCTAGGATCTTTTTAGAAGAGAGAGAGTAGAGAGAGAAAATCAAAGAGTAGAGAGAGAGGGGAATGGCCCCTAGGGAAAAGATAGAGAGTTTATGAGAGAGACAGAGATGTGTGGAGATGGGGGGAGAGCACCCCTATTTATAATGAAATTTAGGTCTAGGATTTTTATAGGGTTTCTCATAGTTTGCCTCTTTCTTGAGATTGAATATGGACCGTTGATCATGGTGACTTGTGTGATGAGAGATCTGAGCCATCCATTCCATAGATGGACTATCAACATTATGAAAGGTGCATGAACCATTATTCCCCTTTTCTTAAACCATTTTCCTATCAATATATTTAAATAAATTAAATCTATTAAAGACATAGTGCATACCATAAATTGCATATTTCGTATCATATTTTCCATAGGAATATTTCAATAATATCAAGTCAAGATATTCCTTCAATAATCAAGATAAGATATGGTCAATATTTCCTAATCAATATTTGACCATATGCTACAAGATATAGTTACCATATTGAATAAACTTGAAGACAAAGCAACAAGAGAAGGTATCCAAGGGTGGGGCGTGCGACCCATGTATGGAATGGGGCCCCACCTAATACCCACATGGTGGGCTCATGTGCACTATGGGCCCTCATATTTTTTTTTAATAAATATTTTAAAATTAAACAAATTGAATTTTAAAACATTATAACTTTGTAAATTAATAACTTCATTTTTATAAGTCCAAAAATAAGAATATCAAATGACTTATAAAAATTCAAATAATAAATCTAAAATAATTTAATAATAAAATGAACACAACTAACTTAATACGATGGGAAGTAGATCCATATGGTTCAGGAATTCAATCAACAATCACGGGGTACTCCACCTTCAACTGTGGACTACAGACCACACTTGCTTTATCGAACCGATCCAGTATTTCCTATGACCCACAGTCCAAGCAGGGGCTCATTAACGGGTCATCAACGTCTGGTCGATGAGCCAAGGAGTCACAATCCCAGTCTGGATTACAAGTCCTCCCCTAGAGACAAGTTAAGGTCACCACGACCTGATACGACCACATCTCTATGGCGCATAGGGGTATCTCCCGCACATGTATATGCTTCACCCAAAGGTGGATATCTAGCTTTCCCGAACGATCTATCTATATGTATGCCGTGTGATGGAAATGGATGAGTTTTTGGCCCGTGTATCTGTAGACCACACACAAGAGTCACACAGTCCCTCAGCACTCATCTAGGCATAAGCTCCGACCTCATCAAAGGCTAACCCAAAAACCTTTCTCGGTTTATTTTTTATGCCCAGGTACTTTGGGTTTTCCACCCAACTGGCCTAGATCGTTAACACAATCCAGTATCCGCAAATGTCATTTGCTTAGTATGGTCTTCGAGGGACCACACTCGCATTGAGTTCATGTTTCACTATTATAAATATTTTTCATTACACACTTATAATGCCTTTAACGACTACATATACGTAACACCGTGAACGTGCCTTGTATAAAATCATCAAGGACATATCTAGAGAGAGAGTTTCGTTGCTGTTAATGGTGTTAAAGAGTTTGGGGTTATGAGTTCCTTTTTCATCTCTCATGTGGTTCAGGCTTGCTCGCTCGCGGAGCTATTTCATCTTGATTCCTAAAGAGCGAAAGTGGATGCCTTCATATGAACTTTATCTCTATGTCTCACCTGCACACATCATCTGTGGCTAGGATGGATGCGTGAAGGTTGCCGTTAGGTGGCGATTTGTTTGTGAAATCTGCTGTGTTGATGGGGATTTGTTGATTCAAGGAGAAATCAGCAGCCGCTGTAGCCATTCGTCTTCTTGAGCTATGAATTCGTTACTTTAAAAGAGAGGTGGAGAGGGTTAAAATGGGAGGGCTGGAGGGTAAGGCGTGAGAGAGGGCTAATAAAAACCTAATACTATATGTGTCGATGACACATTGAAATAGGATGCCAACAAAACTCTTAACATACTAATCTTATGCCAACATCACCTAATAGTACATGTGTCCTTGACACATGAATTAAGATGGCAAAACAAAAACACTTAGCTTGCACATCATAGGGCAACGTCAAAAAGAGGAACGAGTGGTCCTCTTGGGCCATATTATAAAAGTGGTCTACTTTAGAAATGGTTTACAAAACAACCAAAATGAATACTCCTAACCGAAACCAAAGGATGCGTAAATTAATGGACCCATGGTGTTACATATACTATACTATATTATTAAGCAAGAATTAAAAGGTGGACACTGTCACAAAAAATAAAAAGGGACCCTAATTCATTAAAGATGGTAGGAGACATTCCCACCTTTAGAGAGGAGAGAGAAAAAGTAAAATATAAAAATATAATATATTGAATGAAAATATCAAATTCATAGGTTAATATTATATTATATTACCTACAACTTTTGTGCTCTATTCATATAACCATATCTCAGATTTTCTACTCGCATGGATACATAAATTGAAACTCCTTGTAAATAATAAAATTTTAGTTTTTTCTGTTAAAAATAATTTCCTTTATAATGTAGAAATACAGTGTAAATTTTAGTTAAAAATTACTATAAAAGCACCTACTACATTCAGAAAAAACTTCCTGAAAAAATAAATATATTTCAAACTTTCAATTAATATAGTATTATATTTACTTAAAAAATTAATGTATAATTTTTAAAATTGATATTTTTTATTTTGAAACTTCCTAAAAAAGATAATAGGAGCTCTATAATCTACCATTACATCTTCTTTGCAAGGTACACAACCTCATGCGCTAAAAACCAAAAATTTAATTATATCTACTAAAATTTCACTCAATTTCAATAACCTTTTGATATTATATGAGTCAAAACTTCATAGTCTAGCCCTAACACACATATGGATAAATTAAGAAAAATTTAATCCGAATATTATAATTTAAGTAATGGTAGTTCATCATATCTATAAAAAAAAAAATTACATTTGATTAAATTGTATATGTGAGCATACTATGAGCAATTTAATCAGCTGATCATAGTAAGTTATGATAATTGTTAAGATTTGTGAGAGCATACATGCACATACATTACAATTGAATGAGGAGAGAAGAAGAGATAGCACAATATTTATGTGGTTCGAAGCTTTACGTTGGGGAGAGAAGAAGAGAGAACACAATATTTATGGTTCGAAGCTTTACATGCATGAATCCAAAGCCCCAACGGGCTATATCTTCATTAATTTTGGATAAGGATTACATCAATAAGTGCCTCTATATATATAAAAGACAATCTCAATAAATCTTGGAGATAGGGGTAAATAATAGGAGGATTTATCACCAATAACTAACTTGATGACCAAAGACATTAAACTAACTTGATGATCAAGGAGAAGTAAATAATATGACGCCTTATCACCAATAACTAACTTCATAACCAAGTCTGTCGTGCTTAAATAGTATGCAAGAACGTGGTGATAACTATCAAGTCTGTCGTGCTTAAATAGTCTGCAAGATCGTGGTGATAACTAACTTCATGACCAAGTCTGTCGTGCCTAAATAGTCTGCAAGAGCGAAAAGCGAAGAGACACTGTCATGCTTAAATAGTCTGCAAGAGCAAAGAGATGTGATCCGGACACATGATCACCAAACTTGGTCTAAAGACGACCACTAAAAGTGCTACAAAGGCACAACGATTTAGTGGATTTAGTGGTCAACGAAACACGGCTCTGCAAGCTCTGCCACAAATAAAGTGTGAATTTAGTGGTCAACGAAACACGGCTCTGCCACAAATAAAGTGTGGATTTAGTGGTCAATGAAACACGGCTCTGCCACAAATAAAGTGGTAACGAACACTGAAAATTGGTAAAAATTTCTCCTTGAAAAATCCGCTAATCATTAATATGCTCCCCTGACGATGTCGTCACTACAATAATAGTGTGACAAATCCTCGAGTGCTCCCCTGACGATGTCACTACAACAATGGTGTGACAAGTCCTCGAGCAAATGATATGCGAGAAGATTGAAACAACGTACGAGACAACAGAAAAATACACGAATACCGGTAAAAACTAATGTTCTTGTCCACATATTGGTAGCGGTCATATTAGAGATGATGACTTGATCACTACTTATCTCATCTCCATATCTCCTATATTCTCCCTGCAAGTTGGATGTGCATGCGAAAGCACACCCAACTTACAAAATACAATTTTTTAGTACAAAAAAATACCAATGAAGTTAGGCTTCTAGATAATAGCCCACATCTTAAAAAAAAAAAAAAAATACTACTCATTTTTTTTTTTTGTTCTTTTTTTTTTTTTACAAAGCTTTGGGGCCAGATGCTTTTTTTTTTTTTTTTTTCTTTGAAACTTGACTCTTGTAAAAAAAATTATAGACAGCGAGAGAAAAAACAATCACCACGCACCAATGTGCCTAATTTTCCACATAAAAAATGAAAATAATAAAGGCCTTAGTTTAAGAGGATACTCAATTTACAAGGACATTCTTTAGGCTCGCGGTGGGGCGATATTCGGTAAGTTAAAGAGGATAATTTACAAGGGCATTCGTTAGGCTCGCGGTGGGGCGACATTCGGGAAACAAATGCCCCGATTTGTAATGAACACCCCACATGTTATAGAGCATCCTCGGCCCCATGGGCCGCATCCGCCATTGACGCACTCCAAGAAGTTTTCCGTCCAAATCATTTGCTGGAAAACCGGAAGGGCGGACCTTCTTATTTCGCTGAAAAATCCCGTGGCCGGATTTCTAGCCGGAAAATGGACCCCTTCTCTTTTCTTCTCCTGTTTCCATACTCTTTATCTTCTATGAGTACAACTTCCTCATAACGTAGGCTTCAGCTTGAAATCCAAGACGGCTTCAGCCTGAAATCGAAGCCATTGCCGGAGATTCGCCAAAAAAAGCAGGAAATTTTGTTGAAGAGAGAGCTGACTGTAGAGAGAGAAGATTTGGGTAGGAGATAGAGAGAGAAACCAGAGGAAGGTGTAGAGAGAGAAAGGAGAGACGGGGAAGATAGGACCGAGACGGGGAAGATAGGACCAACATTGAAGAAAGATTCGACCGAGAGTCGAAAGATAGCAGGGCGAAGATGATCAGGCCCGATACTGATGAGATCCATGAGTCCAGCGCGGCCATAAAACTTGACAAGGAACACAATGGCGTTGGCCTGAGACTCAGGGTTCTTAATCCATTAAAGACATGGCCTTATGCTGCAGTTCTCACTGCAACCCTTACGAAGAACCCTACAACCATTGTAACTCATTCTCATGGTGACCACTCCAGCTAGAGAGAGAAACAAAAAATGGTTAAGGTATGAATGGTAGAGAACAAACATGTAGAGAGAGGGGTCACTAGCTGCTTGCGAATTGCTTCACAATGCCGATCTTGGTTGAACCCGCACCACAGGCTGTGTGGAACAATCTTGCACTCAATCTACTTCACAAAGTCACCAAGGCAACCGATGAAAAAGCAAAGAAACTCAAGTCCGTACTCCAAGACCTTTTAGTTTATTTAGGAAGAAGATCTATGAATATAGCCAAAGCAACATTTCCTTACCATTAGCGTTGCAAAGAAAAAAAAAAAAGGGTATGCGTTGCAAACCATCAGCCAAATAGAACTTTTTAGTAATAGCGTTGCAAACAGTTCAGTTTTGATAAAAAAGGGTATGCGTTGCAAACCATTAGCTGTTAAATAGCAACTTTTTAGCAATAGCGTTGCAAACAGTTTTGATTTCTAGAAAGAAGCAACTTTTTAGCAATGGCGTTGCAAACAGTTTTGATTTATAGAAAGAAGCATTTTTGGGTATACAAAGCGGTTGCAACGACCTTATTTCATGCAAATGGTTTACAACGACAAAAATACTTAGCTTAGAGAGAAGGCGCAAAAACGCAACTTGGGTATGCAAAAGTGTTACAACGACCTTATTTCATGCAAATGGTTTACAGCTACAAAAATATTTAGCTCAGAAAGAAGGAACAAAAACACAACTTCAAAGGGCTCGACTAGGTACGCCTTAAGAAGAGAGAAGGAGCAAAAACACAGCTTCAAAGGGCTCGACTAGGTACGCCTTAAGAGCTTCTTGGAGAGTGAGAACAACATAGCTTCGGCCATCAATAAATCGTTAGAGATAGATTAGCCTGCTCTGATACCTTGTTAAGATTTGTGATAGCATACATGCATAGATATTGAATGGGGAGAGATAGCATATATGCATAGATATTGAATGGGGAGAGAAGAAAAGAGCAGTGAGAGCATGCACAAACATATTGAATGGGGAGAGAAGAAGAGAGAAGTGAGAGCATGTACAGACATTAAATGGGGAGAGAAAAAGAGAGAACACAATATTTACGTGGTTTAGGTCGAAGCCTTACGTCTACGAATCCAAAGTCCTAAAGGGCTACATCTTCACTAATTTTAGACAAGGATTACATCAATAAGTGCTATATAAAGGACGTCCACTAATTTTAGATAAGGATTACATCAATAAGTGCTATATAGACAACGTCCACGAATCCGAAGCCCCAACGGGCTACATCTTCACTACTTTTAGATAAAGATTACATCAATAAGTGTTATATAGAGGACACTACTAATTTTAGATAAAGATTACATCAATAAGTGTTATATAGAGGACGCTATATAGAAGACGTTCACGAATCCGAAGCCCCAACGGGCTACATCTTCACTAATTATAGATAAGGATTACATCAATAAGTGTTATATAGAGGACAATCACAATGAGATAGATGTAAATAATAAGAGGCCTTATCACCAATAACTAACTTGATGACCAAGTAATTTGACTTGATTTCTTCTTATCTTCAACAATATTTATATTTTATTGTTGATATTTTAACTTTTGTGCATAAATCTTGGCCAATCAAAATAGGGTGCAGTTTGCATACGGATGCATCCATAGCTATAGAGTTAAGGTTGAAACAACCGTCACCGTTCAAGCATTTCAACGGTGCATATTGCACTAAGACCAAGGGGAAGACTGGCACTTAATGGTGCCTTGGTTTCTTTCCCTGTACCCCAAAATGGTCTTTTCCCTGTACCCCAAAATGGTGTAACGGGACAGGAAGAAGATGTAACTAGAGAGAGAAAGTTTCCCTTTATGCCAAAACGGTGTAATGGGACAGGAGGAAGATGTAACTAGAAAGAGAAAGGAAGAGGTAACTAGAGGAGAAAGGAAGAGGTAACTAGAGAGAGAGAGAGGGGAGAGCAGTGGTTCAGTAGAGAGAAAAAATACATTTGCCTAAGGTGAAGTAACTAGCTGGAGCCATGAGGGAGATGTAATAAGAGAGAGACGAGGAACTTATGTGAGTAAAGAGAGAAGAGGTGGAGATGATCCGAAATTCAGAGTACGGATGAGCTTGAGGTGGCATTATTCTTCAAAACAGTGTTGTATCGGGCTGGTTATGAAACCGTGCCCTTATGGTTTTCGCTGGAATTTTGTTTCGGGGGTTTTCTTTGCTGCTATTTCTGTCTCAACCAATATTCTATGTTTTATGAATGGAAATAGGGCAAAATCTCATCTAGGGTTTCATTCCTCAATTTCTAGAGAGAGAAAGGGATGATTGATCTAATCTCAGTTCTAAATCCATGCCTCAATGAAGCGAATTAAGGGTTTGTTTTATTGGTACGTGTGGGTGGCCATGGGGCCTTTAAACGTGTCATGTTTCTCTATCTTATAATTTAACATTTATCACAAAAAATAAAGGCTTTTTTAGAGAGAGAATATGTCCTCATCTAACGGGTAAATGACGACTACCCACCTTTCAGGAATTGTAGGCCACGTTTTCTCAAAGATTTCAAGAGGAAGCCGAACGTTGGAGAATGACCTCCTTCATCCCTCTATAACTAGGCATTTCATGGCTATGGAGAGGCATACATTTATCTTTTAAGTTCTCATTGTTTTGGAAATCTTGACCTCTGCGATCCACAGACTCATAACATTGGCCTCGACTTCTGAAAACTTGGTGGGTCCATCTCTTCCCTCAAAATTGGTATAAGAGCGAACAATATTAAGCACTTCACTGGACCTTTTCGCTTTAGGGAAAGGTTTCTTAGTTAATTTACCAAAAATTCATAGCTCGCATGTTTTGAGTACAATTTCTCCTAAATTGGAGAGTAGGCCTATTTTAACTATTTGATTCATTTTGTCTTTATTTATATGTTTTAACCTTAAGTGCCATAAATATGAATCATCCACACACATATACAAAAGTATCAAAAGAGGCATCAGAATAACCAGCAAAAGAGATGAACTATCATTAATATTCAATCGGTACAAATTGTAAACTTTAGTACCATACACCAATGCTCTAGAATGCTTCCCAATGGTGATCCGACTAGACCTGAACCTTATTTCATAACCCTTGTTATCTAGCCTAAGGACAGAAATCAAATTGCGCATCATATTGGGTGCATATAACGTGTCAGTCAATAAGAGATTTGTTTCTCCTGGTAAACACAGCTTAAAAGTACCGACACCTAGTACACCGCAGTAGGTGTCATTTCCCATGTAAATTCGTTGGTTACCGGCTGCAATTTCCTTCAATTCTGTGAATCCGTCCTTGGTCCTCGAGACATGTTGAGTGGAGGCTGAGTTGACCCACCAATTTCTCAAGTCATGGTCGGCAACTATTGATTCTAGGACTACGCAGATCAAGTCTTTTCTTTTATTTTGATTATTTCGAACATGGTTGTTATTCTGGTTCTTATTTTATTTTTCAGCTTAGGACAATTAAACTTGATGTGCCCAATTTTTTTATAATAAAAACAGGTCTTCTCAACCTTATTATTTTGATTTTTAAAATTTTCCCCCTTTCCCTTATACCTATTATTATTTTTATTATTGAAAGATTTCTTGGGGATCTAAAAAGATGAACTTTAGGTAAAGTGGAGCTCATATGACTTCTTTCACATTCTTCTCTCCACTTCAATACTGAGATGCATGGGAAGATTTAACATGGTTATACATTGTGCAAAATGGTTCAATGCAATTACAACAGACTCCTAAGATGGAGGGAGACTGGTAAGGACAATGAACACTTGCATGCGATCGGGGATTGGATTCCCGGCTGTAGCAAGGTCTTTTATGAACACTGTCATTTTATTGACATACTGGGTCACTGAGTCTGATTCTTTCATTATGCAAGAATTGTATTTTTCTAACAACAATTGTACATGAGTCTCAGAAAGTGGTCCCATATTTTTCAGAAAGGGCACACATCATGCTTTGAGCTGTAGTGTGATCCTCAAAGACTCTAATTAAATCATCTTTCATAAAGCTCAACATAGTAGTCCTAGCTACTTTGTCATCTTCTAATCATTTTTCAAGCCGCCTTCTAGCTTGACCATTGGCATTAGGCTCTAAGACTGGTGGTTATGTTTCTAGGACATAATCTACTATATCTTAGAAAAGAATATATCTAATTTTTCTTTTCCACATAGAAAAATTGGTCCCATTGAGTTTTTCAAATTTGGATAGTTCTGACATGACTAGCCTAGATGCCATTTTGAATTTTTAGATAATATCTAAAAGTTCAAAAAGATTAATTGTATTTAAAAAAGGGTTGTCTGCTAGCTAAATCAATAGGTCTGCTGATTCTCAGTGAGCTGCAACCTCAAAGAAAAATTTTATCGAACAATTTATGTTCGCACTGCTGTGATGCAACAAAAAATTGATAAAGTAAGGCAACAACTACTTTATGTCAAATCTTGCATATGAATATTTTTCATAAATATATGAATATGTTTTAGCACAAGAGAGAGAATTTATAATGATATTTAATATTTTTCAACAAAAATTTTGCATAACATAAATCAAAAGAAAAAAAAATGAGTTCACAAAAATCAAGATCATGAAAATTTCTTACTTAAAAAAAACCAAAGCATAGAATAATCAAGGCAGTGACAATTATGATGCAAATAAAATATATAGAAAATCCCTAAATTATAAGCCACACAAAAAAAAAATGCATGCAATTGATATGTCAACCTTTACTCCAATATAATTGTTGTGTGCATAATAATATATATATATATATATATATATATATATATATATATATATATATATATATATATATATATATATATATATATATATATATATATAATCTAAACTTCACAACCTTCAAATTACATAGGTTCAACATAAAGAGAGTTGTGAAGGGTGGATTTATTAATTTTGTAGTCTAATTTTTTAAAAAGTTATTTTTGTAGGGCAATTTTGTAAATATTACTACATAAAGGGTACTTTTGTCATCTCCATAAAGGGTAAAGTTGAAATTTTAACTAAAAGAAAAATGCATTCTACAAATAAAATTATAGGATACTAACTTCCAAAATGTCATTATATTCTTGTGAAAATTTCAAAATTTCCCTTACTTGATGGAAAAGTTACCTATTTAAGTAATATTTTAATAAAAATGTAATGATTGTTTTGATAAATGCACCCTTCACAACCCCTTCTAATTTGAACCTTTGTATTTTGAGGGATTGTTAACTCTAGACAAACCCCTCTCTCTCGTTTTCTTTCTCTCTCTTTTTCTTTATATATATATATATATATATATATTTATTTATTTATTTATTTATTGGAAAAAAAAAAAAAGAACAAATGTTAGCCAAATTAAATCTTATAATTAGAAATTTATGCATATTCAATTAACAACTCATTCTCATGCAACCGCTAAAAAAATAAAATATTATAGTCATCAATCCTGTAAGTGAGTGGAAAACCACGAAAACTTCCTCCATAAGATTTCATAGGGCAGAACATGGATCACCAAGCCCTAATATTAATTTTTTATTTTAAAATTTTATGCTTTTAAAATATGGGAAAGTAAAAGTAAAATAGATATAGAAAATATAAAGAATAAGAAAATCACCCATAAACTAATTTTCAAGCATAAAAAGTACGCACTTAAGTTTTTCAATTTTAAAAGAATTAAAAGAAAGAATATATCCTTTTTTTTTTATATATATATTTCTTATATTTTTAATAATTGTTTCAGGATTAATAAAAATAAATGATTAAAAACTAATTCAAAGATTAAATTTTAAAATTCAAAATTTTAGTTTTTAAATATTAGAAGTTGATTTAGTATTTTTAATTATTTGTTAGTTTTTATAAAATAACCAAAACAAATGTGAAAAAAACTCATAAATTTTTTGAAAATCATAATTAAATGAAAAATGATTAAAAAAAAAAAAAAGGAGTTACCAAATCACAGTTTTAAGCATCAAATAAAAAGTACATACCAAATAAAATTTTTGGAACTTGAAGCGGGTACTCTAAATCTCATGTATCACGTATTTCTTTTTCTCTCTCTCTACCTCACGCTACCTATCTCGCACATACTCTCTTTCTCTTTTCTATTCTAAAATTTCTCTCTACCATTCTGAACACCCATTGTCTGTTCTCTCTTTATGTACCCTCGGCTTCTCCACACAAAAACAAAAATATCCCATAAATGATCACCCATATTTCCCAACACTGATCATGGAGGTATAATAGGAATGCTCTCTCTCTCTCTCTCTCTTTGGCTATGTGCCCTCTTATTGGGTACTTAGATGAGCAAGAGTTTTTTAGTAACTCTCTCTCTCTCTGCCATAAAAGCCCTCGGCTTTTGGGTGAGTAACATCTTTTGTGATCTTTTTTATCTCTCTCCTTATCTACCATAAAAGCCCCCAGCTCCAACCACATGATTGACATAGGTAACAAGTCCCTCTAACAAATGAACTCAAAGAACAAAAGCAAGGGTAAATAAAACTAAGATTTAAGAAACACAGGTAGAAAGAGAGGGAGATAGGAGTGGACTTTCCTGCACTTATTCATCCCGCTTGTTCCTTACTCCTGTAATAAACCCAACCTTCTTTACTCTTCCGTCAAAAGAGTAAATGAGAGATTGAGAGGGGGCCCAAATTTCATTTCTAAAACCCTGAGGATTTATTCCTAATCTTCAATTCAAAAATCCAAAAATTACTTATTCAAGAATCCTCTCTCTTCTATCTAGGATTTTGCATATTAGAAATTCAAAATTAGGCAAAAGCATATAAAATTATCTATTGAAAATGCAAAATTTAATGAAACTAAGCCAATATAACATAACTAAACCACAAAGCATGAAGGGGGAACCATTACCTCAAAGAAAATGTATATTTACATGTTCAAAATCTAAAGTTACGTAAAAGCATGACGGATAAATATATATTGATGAAATACAAAATTTAACGAAAGTAAACCAATATAACATAACAAAACCATAAAACATGAAAGGGGTAACTATTACCTCAAAAAAGTCCAAAATCAAGTGATATTAGAAATTCAAAATCACCTAAAGCATGAGGAACAAATATATAAGGACCATACATATGACTAACCAATATATATAAGGAAACGTTTCTTTTCCGTATGGTAATGACATAAAATCGACACAATATAGTCTATCTACTTCTCTCTCTAATTAGGATATAGAATATAGTATGTTTAGATAATGATAGAATATGGTACCTCCCTTTTGATTTTCTCTCTTAGATATCTATCTATATCTCTCTAATTAGTCTATATAATCTCTCTTCTTAGATCTCTCTACATGGAAAATGGTTTTGGAGATTGAGATTGCTCTTTTATCTTGCTTCCTTTGTACTATTTCCTATCTATATATATCTCTCTATTTTTATGAGATTGCTATTTATCTCTCTCTCCCCTTAAAATCTATGGCACACTTTTTTTTTTTTTTTTTTTGAGATTGCTCTCTTTTTCTCTCTCTTCCTTAAAAGGTGGGAATGTTTCCTACTACCTCTAATAAGTTCCTCTTTAAAAAGTGAGAATGTCTCTTATTACTTCTAAGGTATTAGGGTATTTTTTATTTTTGTGACATGTGTTCACCCATTAATTCTTGTTTAATAATGTAGTATAATATAGTAGATATATAACCTTTTTTTTGGATTTTCTACTATTGTAGGTACATACTACATGTGTGATTTATTCAATTAAAACTCTTTGTAAATAATAAAAGATAAGTTATTCTCTTAAAAATAAGTTCTTTACTAATTTATAAATACATTGTAAATTACATTTAAAATTACTATGAAAAGCACCTACTATATTAAAAAGGAGTTTCTTTTAAAATAAATAAATATTTCAAATTTTCAATTAATATAGTTTAACATTTACTTAAAAAAATTGATGTATCATTCTTAAAATTGATAAATTTTTTTTTTTAAAACTTCCGCTTTGATCGTTGCCCCTGACCCAGACGGCCGAAAAAAATAATAAGCACTCTATGATCTACCATTACATCATCTTTTGCAAAGTACACCACCTCATGACCTAAACACCAAAATTTTAATCATATCTACCAAATTTTCAGTACATTTCAACCCTTTTGATATTATACGTATCAAAACTTCATAGTCAAGCCCTAATCCCTATATGGATAAATTAGGAAAACTTTTATTACATTAAATCTCAAATCTATATAAAATCTATAAATTGGTAGTTCATATTTGATATTAATTTCATATTTTAAGCTAAAAATAATAATTTACATTAAATATTATAACTAAAGGTATATAATATATATTATCTTATATTACTAAAAAATAAAATTAAAATCATAATATAATCTTACATTATATTTTACAATGTAATTAAATTAAAAATTTTAAAAATAAAAAATAATTAAAATAAAATAAATTTAAATTAAAAATTGTAATATTTTGAAATAAAATCTTAAATTCATAGGTCAATATATTATATATAACTTTGCAACAGACTCATATACCATTTTTCAGATTTTCTACTCTCAAGGGTACATACTTCACATGTGATTTATTAAATAAAACTCTTTATAAATAATAAAATTTTAGTTTCTCTTAAAAATAACTTATTTTGTAATTTAAAAATACAATGTAAATTTTATTTAAAAATTACTATGAAAAGCGCCTATTACATTCAGAAGAGGATTCTTTAAAAATAAATATATATTTCAACTTTCCAATTAATATAGTATTATAATTACATAAAAAAATTGATATATAATTTTTAAAATTGATATTTTTTTAAAAAAAACTTCTATTAAGACCGTTGCCCTTGATAGCCTAAAAAAATAATAGGCGTTATATGATCTACCATTACATCATCTTTTACAAGGTACATCACCTCATGTGTTAAACACCAAAATTTCACTGAATTTTCGTAGCCTTTTAAGATTATACGTCTCAAAACTTCATAGTCAAGCCTTAACGCATATATGGATAAGTTAAAGAAATTTTAAAGAAGCTCTTTCTGAATGTAGTAGGTGCTTTTATTGTAATTTTTTAATAAATTTTACAGTGTGTTTCTACATTATGAATGAACTTATTTTTAAGAGAGAAATTAAAATTTTATTATTTACAAGGAATTTTAATTTATAAATAGTACGTGCAGTATATACCCACGCGAGTAGAAAATCCAAGAAATAGTTATATGAATAGAGCACAAAAGTTATAGGTAACATAATATAATATAATATTAATCTGTGAATTTAATATTTTCATTCAATATATTATTATTTTAAATTTTACCTTTTTATTTTTATTAATATAAAAATATATATATTACACAATATGTAATATATAATATATACATATATAATAGATAGTATGTTATATATAATATAGGTAATTATTATTCGGATTAAAATTTCTTTAATTTATCCATATACGCGTTAGGGCTTGACTATAAAGTTCATCACTTAGTCCATCTCAATATTGCAGAGAGTTATTATCATCACTTAGTCCATCTCAATATTGCAGAGTTATTATCATCACTTAGTCCATCTCAATATTGCAGAGTTAGTATCGTCACTTAGTCCATCTCAATATTGCACAGTTAGTATCGTCACTTAGTCCATCTCAATATTGCAGAGACATAGACAGAGGTTCTCTTTGGTGGGTTGAGAGAGGGTTTCAGAGAACTCTGAGACATGGGTTCTCTTTCTAGGGATCTCCCAAACGATTTGATGATAAAAATCCTCACTTTTCTCCCTGTTGAATCTATTCTCAGATTCAAAACTGTTTCCAAATCGTGGAATGAACTTCTCTCCTCTCCCATCCTTCGCCGCAATGCATTATCTTTCCTCTTCCCCTTCCTCTCCTCTCTTTCCAACTTTCCCTCTGTTCCCCAGCAATGACGATGGCATCGTCTATTACTTTCCTCCATCCGAACATGCATCTCTCTCTAACCCCGAAAGGGCAAAAAACCCTTTCTCTCTCTACCCAATTGATTCTTTCCCCCAAAAATTTAATTTTCAGCGGCATTGTCCGCCTCTGACGCTAGATTTTAGCCATGGCATGGTTTGTTTTCAAGCGTCTGATTCTCTCGTAGACAACCCTGCAACAGGCAGATGTACCATTGTTCCGAGACACTGCGAGATCTTCGCAGCAATGGCAATGGGTTTTTATTTTGAACCAATCTCTCTAAATTTCAAGATCTTTGCTTTGGGGATCTTCGATGGTTGGTACAGACCGCTCTTGTTTTGCTCAGTGGCTTGGAAATGGAGACCAATTCAGATGCCTGAGTTTATTGTCCCATGCACAGTAAAAATGGATCTTCTATATCCTCATTGGTGATACTTCTACTCTGGTGGCTTTCGATGTAGAGAGAGAAACACGGGATGAAATCTCCACTCCGGAGAATATAAATCGCTTGAGCTCTGAAGTTCAATTATGGATGTTACCCATATAAATGGAGAACTGAAGATGAAAATGTGGGTTTTAAATGAGAAATCGCTTGAGCTCTGAAGTTCAATTATGGAATGGTCAGGTATCTGTTACCCATATAAATGGAGAACTGAAGATGAAAATGTGGGATGTAAATGAAGAAAAGAATTGGATCCAGATGATAGAAGTGGATCTTCAGAGTATGAGGCTTGAATCTAGCATAGAAAACAGAAGTTCGACTCTTGAAATGATGCGTCCTCTTCTCTTGTTTGGCGATACAATTTTCATCTCTTTCCTCTTCGAGGAAGAGAAGAAGATCATAGCCTTCAATGTAAAAAATGGAAGTCAGCGTTATCCCACGTAGTCTGCCATCATATTTGATACGCACCGACCTACACTCTACACTCTTATCGTGTGAACTATTTAGACCCTGAAACACTCTTGTCGTGTTAACCATTTAGACCCTGAATTTGGTAGTTTCTTGAGCTTTTTCTTAATAATCTTTTTTTCTCTTTCTTTTTTCATTTTCTTTTATATATATATATATATATATATATATATATATATATATATATATATATATATATATATATATATATATATATATTATCTTGGTTAGATTGGAGCAGAAGAATATGGTATGTTCCTATTTATTTTTGTTTTTGTGATTGAAAATTCTATTACTAAGCTCACTCCCAGAAAAGCAAAAAAGAAAGATTGCTCTGATGGAGGCGTAGTGACTCAGCCCGCAATGTTTTTCTCTTCTCTTATGTTATTATTGCTGGTTTGATACTATGTATGTTGCTCTATTTCAAACTTATGTCATTCTTGTTTGATCGTGAATGTTTATTTATCTCCCGTTGTTATTACTTTTTAACATAGTTTTGTTGTAGTTTTAGTTTGCACACCATATTAACTGGGTCTTTGAACTTGTTATAGTCCAAAATTTGATCTTGTTCTGCTTGGGTTTGAACTTGTTATAGTCCAATATTTGATCTTGATTTGCTTAGGCAAACCCAGGAAACATCTCTAGGATAAATTAATTGAGAAATTCAATTGAAAATTTTTTGGTTCGAAGGAACACTTCCTTTTTCTTTGAGGGTAGAATTACCCACATTAAATCCACTCTAGCCACTCCCATCTACCACATGTAATCCATATCTCTTTAAAATTTAACAATAAATTAGGAGAATTGGACAAATCAGCAAATTTTGTCTCAAAATATTTTTTAAAAAATCATTATGAATATTTAAAAATAGGTGTTTTTTTAGTTTCTAAAAAAAAGTAGCTGTGTTTTCCTCCTCCTGTCTAGATGTCCGTGTGATTATTAATTATAATATTATGATAAACATGATTTCAAAATTATTAAAAAACAGTTCCATTTCTTTTATTTTTTTTGGGTAAGTAATTCCATTTCGTAGGATTAAATAAAAAATAGAACCCCTTATAAGTTTTAATATTATGATATTAAAACAAAAAAACATTACCCCAAAAAAATAGGAAAAATTAAGATAAAAATTAAAAAAATAAAAAAGTGGCTTGTTCATTGCTCGACATTGCCACAATCCAATCATGTTTATTTCTGTGGCAAAAAAAAAAAAAAAATAGCCTCAAGTAGAAGAACTAGCTAGAGAAAAAATGGCATAAGTCTTCCATCGCACTTGAAAAGCAAGCAGAGATAGTCCCACATCGGACGCGTAATGGCTGAAATAGCCATATAAAACTTGATCTATTAGCACGTATATGAAGTCTTGTGCTAATTATGGTGGTGGCTGGAAGGTACTTGTGGTTGACTCATAAGAAACTCATATTAAAATAGTGTTTACATTGGTGGCTGTAGGTGCGTGTTAGGAAAAGAAAATTTTGCATTATATTAATATAAAAAGTCTGATTTTTTTGGATCCCAATATATTAGTGGATTAGGATCGCAATATTCGATTCGGATTGAACGATTTCGATCTGAATCGATGATTTTTCAAACACTGATTATAAGTAATTGTGCCCTCTTTATATCGAAAGTAAATGACTTCATTGCATCCAATCCCTATTATATATAATATTATAACAATGTTTTTCTTGATCTCAAGACTACCTTTCATTGTATACAATCCCTATTATATATAATATTATAACAATGTTTTTCTTGATCTGAACTAGCCTGTGAATTGCCTTCCAAGTATCTGAGTTGGAGAATGATTCACGCCATTATCTTACACCATTTCCACTTGCAAGTCCTTTCCCATTTCACATGTCCCATATGTCTTTTTTTTAAGAGAGTGAAGCCATACCTTTTCTTTTTTTTTTTTTTTTTTTTTTAACATTACATGTCTTTTTTAAAGAGAGTGGAGCCATACCTTTTTTTCTTAACATTACCAAATAATTTTGAAAACCAAGTTACAAGATACAGATAAATTCACTTGAAGGAAGTAACACCCGATGAAGATTGGTGTTCTCCTTCTTTTGCAAGACCAGTCAGCCTCGGCATTAGACTCCCCGTAGCAATGGCGGATTTCAACAGTTATAGTTTTGATAATATCCCATATCTCATAAAAATTTATAGTCAACCTCTATAGTATATTAGCATCACTTGTACTCCATTTTATAATGTTTGTTAAATCCCCTCTATGATCTTCTCTTCTTCAATTCTTGACAATAGTTTAATGCCTTCCACAAAGGCCTAACAGGAGATACGTGTGATTAGAGTAGCTAAATTTTACTCATCCACTCTCGGCTAGCCATCATGAATTAAGGGTGAAAATCATCTTTGATTCACTTCTTCTTTTTGGTTCCTTTTTCTTTTTTTTTGAGAGAGAGGGGGGGTGGGGGTTGATAAGTGATCATTTTTTATTGTCCAACTATCCATTCAATCCAAGTAGGATTCCAATGGATCTTTCATTAGATTTCCATAGCAAACTTCTAAAAACTTCGTAAAAAAAAGCTTTGAATCTTTTTTAGAATTCTGTTTAAGAGATAATCCTAATAATCTTTGACTTTTCAAAATCTAGTAACCCCAGGTAATCGTTTTGAAATCAAAATATTAGAAGTTCCAATTAAGAGGCATGCACTACTACATATGCCAAGAGGCCGGCTACATATGCCAAGAGGCCGGCCCAACCATAAAAAAGTAGGACTCCCAGGCCCGGCTGGGATGATTTGGGCCAGGGCCAAGACAGGATTGGGCCACAAGTTGGCCACCATGGCCGATGGCCCGAGGGTTAAGGCACAGCCAAGGGTTGGACCATCATGGCCCGCAAGGGAAGGGCTATGCCTGGGCCTGGGCTAGGGCAGCCCTAACAAAAAATTCTTTATTTTCTCTCTTATTTTTTTATTCTATCTAGCTCGGCCCAAATAGGGTAGGGCTGGGGCCGGGTCAGGGTCTATTTGGCTCAAGCAAAACTTAGGCCAGCCCTGTTAGGTCTGGGCAGGGCTTGGGCCAAGGCTGGCTCGAGCCAGGCCCAGCTGGTTCCTAGCCCTATGGACCTCCTAGAAGTAATATATCTAATCTTATTAGGCCCAGGAACATGTTCCCCATGGACTCCATAGCCAGTGGCGTCCACGTGGTTTCTCTTTGCCGTCCGGCATACATGTGGCCATGTATATGGCCCACATGTGACTCATAATTTTATCCCAATTATATCCCTCACATTAGCTTCAATATAATAATATTCTAATTTTAAAAAGTCCTTATATTAGAACAATATTTATTTTCACAAGCATCCTATTTCTAAAAGCCAAATTTACTTTACAAAAATTAAGGCAACTAAATAGAGAAAATCCTTTGAAAAATTCCATTGAAACTGTGCGCGCTATATGATCTCAACTATAGTTATCAAAACCAGACCGTACTGCTTAGTCGAACCAATTGGATTGACGACTAGTTCCTTGGCAAATATAATTTTAAAATGGTTAGAATTCAATGTTTTACTAGTTTTAATTAGTTGGACCTGTCAATTTTAACCAATTTATATTGTAACTGGATAAACAAAGTTATGCAACTTTTTTTTATTTGTTTAGTAACAACTTTCATATTTTAAAACTTATATTCTAATTTATTATTATTATTCTAACATATGGTTCTATTGATTGAATAGATAGGCATACCACTTTTGATTGGGTCCAACTCCTCACCGGTTCAGTTGGTATGATTTTGATAACATTGCTCTCAACTAAGCACTCTATCATTTGCTCTGAAGTCATACCCTGAATCTTAACCAAACCAAGAGATATACGACTCACGTGTCTCATGCAAGGGATTCATGATCATAGTTAACAAGTTGTGAAGTAATAAAATATCGGTAGACCAAAGTATCAGTAATAAATCAGTTTTATTTCAAAAAGTTGGAGAAAAAAATCGGGTAAAAAAATATGGATCACATAAAAATAAGGTAAGTCATAAAATTGTGAATATTTCAAATTTAGTTCAGAAAAGCATAGTAAAAAAATTGTATATGTAAAGATGACACAATATAAGATTCTGATTTGCAGTTATTATATCGATATATTGAAACCATTAAACTATAATTTTATAGCCTTAATAATATCATTAGAGTAATACTTGACAATTTTTTGTTTAAACTTTCGACAAATCCAGCAACAATACTTACTACGTTGTTACAATACAAAACATATTGTAGATTTATTGAGAGCATAAAATGAAACAAGGACAACAATATTGAACACAATAATTAATTGCCAAATAACAATTGTGAACTGAGGAATAAAATCCTTTTTCAAAGAAAAAAACATTGTAGTTAAGTAAAAGACAATGCAAATACCCAAATATGTAAAATAGTGGTCCATCCAAAATACTATGTTGTATACACCAATGAAATAAAAAATAAAAAGGAAAATAATCAAATTTCCCTATGCATAAAACAAGCAACAAAATACTTAAGCAAATTCAAATCTCGCATTGAATTCCTAGCTATCCAAATCTTTAGTATCATAAAATCGCTCTTGCTCTTTATAAGGACGACGTTATAGGTTTAAAGAATTTTTTTTTTTTTTTTCATTGGGTTACTCTTCTTCTAATTCTGCCTATTATTTTGAGATATACGATTGTTTTGATTACTTGTTTTTAGGGGAATATATTGCTTGTATTTCTTTCTACAATTTTTTTTAATTAAACTCATTTATGAAATTTTTTATGGAATTTTTTGTTAAATCAAGTTTCTTAATTTACTTCCACCGTTAATGTGTATATCTTTAAACTAAAATTCAATAATATTAAGTTAATGAAAAAATAAAGTTACATGGATGAAGTTTTTTTGAAACAGATAAAATACGATTTTATATTGATTCCATTAAAAAAAGGTAATTTTTTGAAGACCTTTTGAAAGCTCAGAATTATTTAAGGATTTCAAAAAATCAGATTTTTTTTGAAAAAATCACCGACTTGCACTATACTCATGATTGGCCTATTAAAACTAGCCATCACATACATGAACCACATGATAGTAATGGATCATAAGCTCATAATCCAAGTTTTATAAAATTTGGATTGTTTTGATTCATCCTTAAAATGTTTGGCTGCTGGGCTTTTCTTTATGGCTAGAAGGAAGCACTTAGGGGTCTATGCCTTCATAAGTAGTTGAAAGGATGTTTTTTAATGTTCATCCGTTAAGATTCATCAAGCTTGGCAATGTGGATGTGTACAATCAGTTGGAATGATGTTTTTTAAAGTTCATGCGCTAAGATTCATCAAGCATGGCAATGGGGATGTGTCCAATCTTTATCCTCGTGGGTCAGAAACGCCCTCAAAGGTCTGATGATCCGCCATCCGAAAATAGTCTAGGACCTTGACGGTAGTATCGATAAATCCCTATAATGAGATCTCTCACTTTATTCTTACCAAAAGAGGGGCTCAAATCCCCACTTACTTATTACTTTTACTTACCAAAAACAACCGTACATCACATATCTTCATCATAAGGCATCATGAGCACGTTATCCAAATTTCGTAAGGTTTTTGGTATGCGACTTCCAATCCACTATCGGCTATAAATGTTTGTTTGCAAAAAATCACATTGTCTCGGACGTACATCACATTTCTTCATCGTAAGGCATCATGAGCATGTTATCCAAATTTCTTAAGGTTTTGGTGTCATTTGATGCGACATACAATCCACTATCGGCTATAAATGTTTATTTGGCTTGGCCAACAGTAAAAATCACATTGTCTAGGATTGAAATGGCGCTTAATGGGTTTAAAATCTAAGTTATTATAAGCAATGTTGTCAAATTCACTTTGCTTCAGCCAAAGAGGACGAACCTTTCGGATATTAGGTCTAAACTGAAAGAAGTGAAGCTTAGTGCTGCCGCTTCGATCAGATTCGGGTATGCTTCAGGCAGATTCAGCTGAAGCGTCGGCCTCTTCAACCCAAGCACCGAAATATCTATAAAAATAATAATTTTTTTTATTTTTATTTTTAAAATTTTTATATTTAATTTAATTAATTAATTATATATATATATATATATATATATATATATATATATATATATATATATATATATATGTTGGTGTGAAGCTTCGGCCTCTTAAGCTCAGGCAAGGAAATATCTATATAAAACTATATTTTTATTTTTTTTTGAAATTTTTATTTTTAGTTTTTTCATTGATATATATATATATATATATCTAATTTATTTATATTAAATTAAAAATAATAACCTGAAGTCTTCTCTCGAATCGGCCGAAGCACCGGAGTGTTTCATTTTTCTCATCAAACCGAAAAAGGCCCTGAAGCAAATATGACAAATTTGATTATTAGCGTATTTCCAAATTTTCTGATCATTTGGAGTTAGTTTGACCTGCTTTTTATCCATGGTGGAGGTCAATACCTATTTAGATCAGTTGTAAAGCTCTGTTCATCAGATAAGCCAACATTTACGTCTTTTGATTAACATTTCTCCCAAACTATGAGGATTTTTATCATGAAATTTAGCGGAAGTATTCCTCACTCAATTCTTATCAACCATAAGAGGTTCATTCCTCATTGATTCGGATACAGGAAGTGATTTGAGCCGTAATGGATGTCATATTAACAGACAACGGTATGGTTGTCGATCTATACTTCAAACTGAGATATCTCCCAATTCTTGAGAAGTTTGCTCATGAAATTTTATGGACATATTACTATGAATTGCTCTAACAATCCTAGAAAAGTTCCCCGGCTGATATATGTGAAAGAAAGTGACGTAAGAAATAGGGAAAATTACAAAAAACCTCAAGACTCTTTCTATGCAACTTACCCCCAACTTAACTTTTTCTCTCACTTTTTTAAAAAGTGACCTAAAAATAAGAAAAATTACAAAAACACTCAAAAACTCTTTCTATGCAACTTACGCCAACTTAATTTGTTCTCTCACGTTTTTCTCCAAATTACACTTTCTATCTTTCTATGCAAATACCCTCGAACCAAATAAAAAATAAAAAAAATGCCTAAACTACTCTCCCTTACTTTACCCACGCCTCTCTCTCCTCTATCCCACCAAAATAAGGGTTCCGGTACTATGTAAGTGAGGTCTAGAAATAGGGCTCCAAAACTGTGTAGGGTGCGATCCGGCAATAGGACTCCAGCACTATGTAAAGTGTAGTCTGGAAGTTGCAAAAGGCGGTCCGAGAGTTGCAAAGGGCAGTCTGGCAGTAGATATTACTGGAGTCTAGGACTTCGGCACTTTGTAAAAGACGGTCCCGCAGTACTTAGTTTCGGTTCGGTAGTTGTCTTAGGGTGGTCCGACACTTCGGCAATGTGGTGTCTAGGACTTCTTCACTATGTAAAAGGCGGTCCCGCAGTACTCAGTTTCGGTTTGGTAGTTGTCTTAGGGTGGTCCAGCACTCTGGCAATGTGGTGGTGCACTCCGACAATGTGCTATTGGGTCCAAAAGTCAACGTCACATCTGGTCAAAATAATTTTTGTGTACGGGAAAGACATTTCCGTCTAAAAATGAACTTTTTTTTTTGGGGGTATTTGCATAGAAAGTTTGTTATGGGGAAAAAAATGAGAGAAAAAGTTAAATTGAGGGTAAGTTGCATAGAAAGTGTGGTCTTGAGTTTTTTTTTTGTAATTTTCCCTAAAAAATAAGGAGATGATGGGGTAACTTCAATGACCTATATCTCCTTTAAATATAATTCACTCATCTTTGAGCATTCTATATGTAAAATATTAGAGTATAAGACTTCATAATGTGGGAGAGATTTGAAGAAAGGCAAATGATGCTCATCTGTTATTTGCATGGTAGCTAGTTTGAGGTGGATATGAGCTTGAGATTTTTGGGGATATTCCTATGTTTTAGGTGTTGATAAGCTTGAGATCATTTAATTTACATCTTGTCACGTTTTTATGAGAGAAAGAAGTTCCAACATGGGTGTTTATCACATCTAAAATCATCATTATCTCTTAGTTGTTCTACATAACCAAGGGAGGCAATCATCATTATCTCGTAGTTGTTCTACATAACCAAGGGAGGCAATTGGGTCAACTAATACAGAAAAAATATATATATATACATATTATTAGTTTTTTTGAGTTTATCTTTTAACTCAAAAATAGGAGGTGCGCAGGGCATATTTTTTGCGTGAATTAATATTGATCAATTGGTTGGTTAGTTAGGAATATAAATAAGATAAATTAAATTTAGGGGGTTTATCTTTTGGCAATGTGGCTATCTATCGAAGATGGTAGGTATGGGTAAAACATGGCTATCTATTGAAAAGGGGAAGGCTCGGGATAAAACATGGCTGGGTTAAGAGAGAGAAAAATAGGGGGAGAGATAAAATAGGAAAGTCCATTGTTTATCTTCTTTCTTAATTTTTTTTGGGTCTATTTAAAGGGATATCTCCCTTCATTGTGAAGGGGGTGTGAATGAGTTAATAAAATTAGGTCTCATGAAGAGATTATTTTGGGATGGATTCTACTGCAAACCTTGAGAGATGATTTTTTCTCTCAACCTTTCTTTTTTATTGTTATATTTTTTATTGTTTTATTTTCTCCCTGCATCAATTGGTATCAGAGCCAGGTCAGATCAGAGCAAGTTAGATCTACAGAGAAGTAACGGCCAGAGATCCGGTTTGTTTTACAATGCCACCAAAAGTTAATCAAGCTAATCATGCTCTTTTGGATGATCGTAAAATTTTGACTAAAGCCCTAAAGGATTTTCGAACTGAAGTACCTGAAATGAATCAGGAGATGAATCAGAGATTGCAGCAATTGGAGAATAACCTTCTTTGTGAAGAAGGTCAGGAATTCCGCGAGAAATCCAGGGTATTGATTCCGATCGTAATGAAGATTACAGGTCAGATCCGCGTCTTATAGAGCAATCACGTCCTATAGAGCAACCACGAGATTTTGGTATTAAAGTCGACCTCTCAGAATTTCACGGTAAGCTCTACATCGAAGGCTGTATTAATTGGTTAAGTGCAATTGAGAATTATTTTGAATGGACTGAATTGCCAGAGAAATGTAAGGGTAAACTTGTTGCTACCAAGCTCCGTAGGTAAGTTACAGCCTAGTGGGAGCAAGTTCAATAATCCCAACTTCGTATTAGGAAAGGAAAAATTATTGACTGGCAAAATATGAAAAAGAAGTTGAAAGAAAATTTTCTTCATACAGATCATGAGCAAATTTTTTTTCAAAAACTCCAAAATCTTCGACATAATGAAAAAAAAAAAAAAAAAGATTATACTAGGGAGTTTTATCGATTAGTTACTCAAAATAACCTCAAAGAGACGGAAGGACAAAAGATTGCTCGATATGTAAATTACCTTCAACCTACCATTAGGGATGAAGTTTTTCTACATTGACCATGGACTTTAAATACCAAGGGTGCACCGATAAACGATTTTACACCAGAATGAGGTTTTAAACCAACCGAACTTTAATGAAGAAAAAAAAGATACTGCAAAGTTTGTGTATTATCGATGCAACGAACCAAAACATCATTCATTTGAATGCTCAAAAAAGAAGATGAAAGTACACTTGACTAAGGAACAGGAATGAGTTCTAGAAGATCAAATTCAAGAAATAGTTCTCCATGGTTATGAAGAAGGAGATCCACTTTGAATCAAGCTCAAGGTCGAGCTTCCCCCAACCCCGGGAGAATGATGTAGAAAAAAACATTTATTATTAGTTTTTTTGAGTTTATCTTTTAACTCAAGAATAGGAGGTGTGATCAATGGGTTGGTTAGTTAGGAATATAAATAGGATAAGTTAAATTTAGGGGGTTTATCTTTTGGCAACGTGGCTATCTATTGAAGAGGGTAGGCTATGGGTAAAACGTGGCTATCTATTGAAGGGGAAGGCTTGAGATGAAATGTGACTAGGTTAAGAGAGAGAAAACTAGCGGGAGAGATAAAATAAGAAAGTCCATTGTTTATCTTCTTTCTTAATTTTTTAAATTTCTCTATGTAAAGGGATATCTCCCTTCATTGTAAAAAAGGTGTGAATGAGTTAATATTTTTTTTTTTTTGTCTATTTTAAGGGATATCTCCCTTCATTGTAATAGAGGTGTGAATGAGTTAATAAAATTTGGTCTTGTGAAGAGATTATTTTGGGGTGGATTCCCTTACAAACCTTGAGAAAGTGTGTATTCTCTCAACCTTTCTTTCTTTATTGTTATTTTTTTTTGTTTTATTTTACACCTTACATCATCGACCCACCAACCCGACGAGTCGATTAGAATCAGGTTTGGGTCTGGGTCCGGTCCAAGTTTTGGACCCAGCATGTTGGGTCAGGATCCAAATGACTTGGACCCAGGGTTGGGGTCCAAATGACTCGGTCCCAACCCATTGACACCGCTATATATAAGCAAATTATAACTGTTGGAGCTAAGGGAAATATATATTTCCATATCTTACAATCTTTTTGGAAACGAAATGCTTCTTATACGCACCCTCTGCAATTCCAAGGACTTCAAAGGCTTCATCAAGATAAAAGATAACTTAAGATTGAAACTCAACCCAGAGCAAAAGGTTGAAGAGAACAAAACCAGCTGAGCAACCTTGCATCAATAGAGGCATTTATACAGCTCTGAGGTCAATGATTGTAACTTTTTGATTTGTAGGCTTTCGTGCAGCAATTGCTTCTTGCTTTTGAGCCGGTTCGTTCACTCAAAGAACTGTTGCTGGTTTTGTAATAGCTACAATACCGGAATCAAGAATATTTGATGTTGTTCATACAAGATTGATGTAAATGAAACATGAAACCTAAAGTTCCTAAAACTCTGCCCTACCCATCTCTATATACCAAAATATCTTGGTCCTATGTAGCCTTGAGAGAATTTGTTACTATATGTGTTTGTTCCTTCTCTATTGAATAGTATTCAAAAGGAGTCATATCATATCAATTCAAGTACGTTTGGTGCAAAAAGTGATACACCCAAGGACCAAGTGTATATCCAGCCCAGGGTTTGGGTTCTACATGATCGAGCCAAGGCCTGGGTTGCATGCCATAGTGAGAGTGACAAAGATTAAGTCCCTCACTGCATCTGCTCTTATAATCCCTTGGAATCTATGTCCTACTCCAAGCACGCACCTGCTACTGTGGGGGCTTAGAGATCTATACCTATTGGGTGAGTGGGGCTATAAAAGGCCATATGAGTGGTTGTAATTAAACATTTTGATATAATAGAACATGAACTCAATGGGAGTGTGGTCCTATAACTATAACATTTGCTGATACCGAACTGAGCTTTATGAACTAGGCCAGGTTGAGAAAAACATATGTTACCTGGGCATAGAAAACTATACTATCCGATAAGAGTTTTAATGGAAACTATCTGATAAGGGTTTTAATAGGTCATCCCTTGATGATGTCCGAGTATGCTCGGATGAATGTGTCGCCCTTGTGTGTGATGGTGGCCTTCAAAGACGGGGCCAAAGCTTCACCTATATATCATCACACGATATGCACATATGATAGTCGTTTTGAGAAAGCGTACCACCTTTCAGGGTGAAGCTTATACATGTGCGAGACATACCACTAATGAGCACCTGCATGGACAATAGGTCATGGCAACACTGGGTCGGTTAACATTGGGTCTGTTTGGAAAAGCAAGTGTGGACCCATTGGTAATACTGGGTCGGTTTGAGAAAGTAAGTTTGGACCGCAGTCAACATTTAAAGGTGGAGTGCCCCAATGTTTTATTTATTTAATTCCTAGACCATATGGATCATTTTCTCATCTAATGAATTTAATTATATTTGTTTTAATGATATATAATTTTTAGAATTTTTATTTGAATTTTTCTAATATCTTTGGATATTTTATTGATCAAATTTGAATTTATAAAAACATAGATATTGATTTTAGATTGATTAATTATTTAAATTGAGTTTTATGAATTTCTAAATATCATATAATATTTTAATTTGATTATTGCATGGGAGACCCAATAAGCTATATGGGACCACCATTGCAATGTGGGTGGGGCCCATGAGTGCCACCTTGTCACGCCCCACTCTAAGGAGCTTTCTATTTTGTTTGATCAAGCTTTGGCTTGAAGAAAAAGCTTTGTGATGTTTTAGAAAGTATTTGCCTTGAGGAAGTTTTGAATGATCTTGTGCACAATATTATGATTGAATTAATTTATTTAATTTCTATTGATGGGAAAATAGTTTGGGAAATGGAGGATAAAGGTTATAGCACCTTCCATATGATGTTGATAGCCCACAAGTCACCCAAGATCAATGGTGAATATCCTCTTTTGAGTTTGATATCGAACACATTAAAGGAAATACTAATTATTTGCCTGCTTTTTTAACCCGTGAGAATGACACCAATAACACCCAAAGGGACGGGAAAAATGGATATAGTCCCAGTACAGGGACAGGGAAACCCCATAATAACCTCTCCAACAACTCCAAACCAATTAGTTAAATAGCAGGCTCAAGAAATAGTCTTCTCCCCTGAAGCAATACCAATACCTAATAATTCAAAAGGAGAAAAGACAAGGTTTATCGAAACCTCCTTTATATCTACAATAATAATAGAAAATATTCATAAGGATAAAGATCCAAATGAAATAGCCAATATTTATTTGAATAATCATTTTGACCAATCTTATATTGATAAACCTCGAAAATGGTTTGAAGCCATCCTATTAGAAACGGGATCAATTACATTGGTCCATTTCTATAGGAAAAATACAAATACAATAGCATACTCCAAACTTCAGATACGAAAAATAATATCATATGAAGAATGGGGTATGCATCCAACAAAAACCAGAAGGCTACAGGCAGAAGGATTTAATAATAGATATTTTAGATATGCTGATTATATAACAGCCTGGAATAAAGTTTTTCTCTTCCAGAATAATAATAATTCCCACACGTGGTTCATCCAAATAAAGATACCGATAATTGGAGAATTTCCCAATTGGTTCAAACGCTGGTTCCAATTTTGGGGATCAGGCACAGAAACATTACCACAAAAAATACAAGCTTCACAAAAGAAGTTTATAGAATTCAATAATAATAATACAAATATAGATCTACATATGTATTTCATGGCTATGTATCAGATACCACAGATTATGAAGTGGTCTTATCAGATATCAGAAGATTATATACAAACATGGGAATATATTCCTGAACTAGGAAGACAAATATATATAAAATGGTGGGATGTCTATGAGAACAAAGCTTTAGACCCAAATAATATCAAAAAAAAAAACGTCCCCATCAGCTCTTCAGATACAGGGATCAATATGTCAGAATATATAAATAAAATACGACAGCAAAATCCCTCAGCAAGCAAGAAAGAACTTAAAAGAAAACTGCTCCAACTATTTGAAGAAGAGGAAGAAATCCTATCAACATCAACACAGAATGACGAAGATTACGCCCAAGACAAAGAAGACTGTGAACTCCAGCAACCTCGGCCCGATTTTCTATAAACCCAAATAATGCCGCTAATAATAGACAATGATTTACACTATTGCTGGATGTTGCCGACAATGCTTTACACTATTGCTAGATGTTGCTGACAATGCTTTATGCTATTGCCAAACAGCTTCCAGAAACTGCAAAATATATCCACTGTTGCCAGACGCTACTGACACTAATATCTCTACTGTTACCAGATACTGCCAAAAGCCACCGACAACTTTCACTGTGCCACCAATAATACCACCAACAGCTTTTCACTGTTGATCCGCCTTTTGTCACCTCAAGCCACTGTGCCACCGACGAATCTTTTGAGCTGGCGTCTGTAATCATAAAGCCAAGTTAATAAACCTTTGAGGTCCGTGGTTTATAAAAGGGGAAAGAAGACATGAATCCGGAGCATCTGAGGAATACAAGTGCTCTCTCGTCTGAAGCTCTCTTCTCTCTCTTCTGAAGCTTTCTCAGACCTTCTCTGCTCCACTCTCGTCTGCTGATAGTTACCTCAGCTCTCAGTCCTCTTGGGTACCTGTCCTCTCTGAGCTTCTGCTTATAGTCCATAACTCTGCAAACTTCCTCTGCTCTGCAATAATACTCTCTCTTATACTACTCCACTACCAGCCACTTCGGTTATCAGCTCTCTCTGGTATGAGTTCTTTTTTGTGTTTTTTCCTCTCTACTATAAGTTTGTAATTTCTTTCTGTAACCTTTCTGTTACAGCTGTCTCCATCTACATGTTTTCTCCAGCCTCTCTCTATTATTTCTCCTCTGACTTCTCAACACCATTCTCTCAGCTTTTCCCTACTCTCTCTTAGTTCAATTCTACTCTCTTCCTGACTTAGACCTCTCTCTGTGCTCCCAGACATCCTTCTAAATCTTCAACCGTCTCTCCCTATCATTATTACTCTCTCTCCTCTACTGCTACTGTACTGTTTCTTTCTTTCTTTATCTTTTCTTTTACTACTATATATCGGGTGGTGTATCTAGCCACAGCGAATCTTTAAATTGTGAGAAAATATATGTGTGATTGTAATATAAACTCTCTACTGAGTTATTGCCCTGAAGAGTGGAAATTGTTCTCTAGTTATTGCAAGTATTCAATGTAAGTGTTCTTTTTCTATCATGCAAATTAGATTGCTAGTTTGCCTAAAATTTAGATATACAACTTACATTAATTGGTTTGTAATAGATGTATCTCCAGTTTTATTTGCTATTTGTCTGCTAGCATATTTTATCATAAAAATCTGTGTACTGGCCTTTCTCTGCAGTACGGGTCACGACGAATTTTAGTTTCAATTCTCAGAGTTATCTTGAATGATAAATTTTATTATGTTTTTAGCCTTTAGAACAGTTCCTAGAGCTACAGTTCACCACTATAAAACTAAACCTATGGCTCTGATACCAAACTAACCAGGATCTATTAACCAGGATCTATTTAGTATTTATTTTAACAGGCACAATCTAACTAATTCTATTCAATTTAGTCTAACAATCTATTCAATTCTTTTCAATTTATTCTAACAATACATTAATTTTCATGATAAAATATGCTAGCAGACAAATAGCAAATGAAATTCGAGATACATCTATTACAAACCAATTAATGTAAGTTGTATTTCTAAATTTTAGGCAAAGTATCAATCTCATTTGCATAATAGAAAAAGAACACTTACATTGAACACTTGCAATAACTAGAGAACAATTTCCACTCTTCAGGGCAATAACTTGGTAGAGATTCTATATTACAATCACACATATATTTTCTCACAATTTAATGATTCGGTGTGGCTAGATACACCACTCGATATACAGTAGTAAAAGAAAAGATGAAGAAAGAAAGAAACAGTACAATAGTAGTAGAGGAGAGAGAGTAATAGTGATAGCTGAGAAGGGAGAGACGGTTGAAGATTTAGAAGGATGTCTGGGATCAGAGAGACAGGTCTAAGTCAGGAAGAGAGTAGAATTGAACTAAGAGAGAGTAGGGAAAAGCTGAGAGAATGGTGTTGGGAAGCTAGAGGAGAGAAATAATAGAGAGACGCTGGACAAAACATGTAGATGCAGACAGCTATAGCAGAAAGGTTACAGAAAGAAATTATAGACTTATAGCAGATAGAAAAGAACTCATACCAGAGAGAGCTGATAACCGAAGTGGCTGGTGGAGTAGTACAAGAGAGAGTATTATTGCAGAGCAGAGGAAGTTTGTAGAGTTATGGACTATAAGCAGAAGCTCAGAGAGGACTTGTACCCGAGAGGACTGAAAGCTGAGGTAACTATCAGCAGAGGAGAGTGGAGCAGAGAAAGCTTGAGAAAGCTTCAGAAGAGAGAGAAGAGAGCTTCAGAAGAGAGAGAAGAGAAGAGAACTTGGCACTGGGGGAGAGCACTTGGACTCCTCAGATGCCCCGGATTCATGTCTTCTTTATAAGCCCTTCTATACCTATTTTAAATTTTTCTTCCTTTTGAAGGGTAAGAATATTAAAATCTGAATCCGAAGGGGTAGGTTCATTAGTTGATGAACTTGGTTCACAAGCCTTATAAATCGGTCGTTGTATATTACTATTTGTTCTACTCAATCCATCTAATATAGGTCTTTGTGGGATAGACGAGGTTGAATGCCTAGAAGGTATAGAGAGTCTAGATGGTGTACATATAGATTCTTCAGATAAGTTAATTCTGGTACGTCTATTCAAATTAAATTGTATTTCGATATCACCGTCTGGATATTTAATGATTTGATCTGGTTCTCTATTGATTGGAATTTTAGCATGTTGGTTCTCACAGTGTAAGGACCAATTTTCTGGTAAAGTTATTTCGGACCAACTAATAGATTTTGGTATGACTGTTTTAGATTTTCCCATATTAGTATGGAAAACACAGTTTGTCCTTTGGTGTCCATTTGGAGGGTATTAGGACATAAGGTGTTCATAACCTTATAGCATATTCTGTATACTAGGGCAATATTTTGTGATCCAGGGTTCATGTCAAACCCTTGGGTCTTTATATTGAATGTAAGGACCTTTAAAAGATTAGGGTCCGTTAAGGAGATGAAATAATTTGAGAAACAATTAAAGTATTTAGGTCCATTGCAAAGACCGGATTCTATTATCCCTAATAGGGAATCTGAGAACTTATTATGTCTATCATCTCGTAAACATTGTAAGACAGAATTGTTTAGACCTAGTTGTGTTAAAGGTTTTATGGCAATCTGTATAAGTCCTATATGTAGATACTTATATTCTTTAGCCTTATGATTTTGTATCAACCTATCAAATAGTAATTGGAAGCTTTCTTGCTCATTATTTATGGATATACTTTGTTCTACTGTCTTTATGGCATAACTAGACTTGAATTCAAAAGATCCTTTTTTATATATATCTGTTATAGGTACCTTAGGGATATTCCAATTCTGTATTTTTCGTTCTATATTATCTATAGTTAATTCTTCTTTATTTTTTACTCGTAGTGTACTGTTAGATATAGATGTTGTTCTATTAGATAGAGTCCTAATAAAATTTACCATTTAAGGATAACGGTAGAAAAGTTGAGTCAGTCGGAAACAGTCCATGTGCCTTTTCAGCGGCTCTCCCTGGCCTTTCTCGGCAGTACGGGTCACGACGACTTTTAGTTTCAATTCTCGGACTTATCTTGAATGATAAATTTTATTAAGTTTTTAGCTTTTAGAACAGTTCCTAGAGCTACAGTTCACCACTGTAAAACTAAATCTATGGCTCTGATACCAAACTAACCAGAATCTATTAACCACGATCTATTTAGTAGTTATTTTAACAGGCACAATCTAACTAATTCTATTCAATTTATTCTAACAAACTATTCAATTTATTCTAACAATACACAAATTTTTATGATAAAATATGCTAGCAGACAAATAGCAAATAAAACTGGAGATACATCTATTACAAACCAATTAATGTACGTTGTATTTCTAAATTTTAGGCAAAATATCAATCTAATTTGCATAATAGAAAAAGAACACTTACATTGAACACTTGCAATAACTAGAGAACAATTTCTACTCTTCAGGGCAATAACTCGGTAGAGAGTCTATATTACAATCACACATATATTTTCCCACAATTTAAAGATTCGGTGTGGCTAGATACACCACCCGATATACAGCAGTAAAAGAAAAGATAAAGAAAGAAAGAAACAGTACATTAATAGTAGAGGAGAGAGAGTAATAGTGATAGCTGAGAAGGGAGAGACGGTTGAAGATTTAGAAGGATGTCTGGGAGCACAGAGAGAGGTCTAAGTCAGGAAGAGAGTAGAATTGAACTAAGAGAGAGTAGGAAAAAGCTGAGAGAATGGTGTTGAGAAGCCAGAGGAGAGAAATAATAGAGAGAGGCTGGAGAAAACATGTAGATGCAGACAGCTGTAACAGAAAGGTTACAAAAAGAAATTACAGACTTATAGCAAAGAGAAAAAAACACAGAAAAGAACTCATACCAGAGAGAACTGATAACCGAAGTGGTTGGTGGAGTAGTACAAGAGAGAGTATTATTGCAGAGCAGAGGAAGTTTGCAAAGTTATGGACTATGAGCAGAAGCTCAGAGAGGACTGGTACCCGAGAGGACTGAGAGCTGAGGTAACTATCAGCCGAGGAGAGTGGAGCAGAGAAGGTCTGAGAAAGCTTCAGAAGAGAGAGACGAGAGCTTCAGAAGAGAGAGAAGAGAGCTTCATAAGACAGAGAAGAGAAGAGAACTTGGCTTTGGGGGAGAGCACTCGGATTCCTCGGATGCCCCGGTTTCATGTCTTTTTTCCCCTTTTATAAGCCACAGACCTCAAAGGTATTAACTTGGCTTTATAATTACGGACGCTAGCTCAGAAGATTCATCGGTGGCACAGTGACTTGAGGTGACAAAAGGTGGATGAACAGTGAAAAGCTGTCGGTGGTATTATTGGTGGCACAGTGAAAGTTGTCGGTGGCTTTTGGCAGTATCTGGTAACAGTAGAGATATTAGTGTCGGCAGCATCTGACAACAGTGGATATATTTGGCAGCTTTTTGGCAATAGCATAAAGCATTGTCGGTAGAATCTAGCAATAGTGTAAAGCATTGTCGGAAGCATCCAGTAATAGTGTAAAGCATTGTCTTTTATTGGTGGCATTATTTGGGTTTATAGAATATCGGGCCAAGGTTGCTGGAGTTCACAGTCTTCACTGTCTTGGGCGTAATCTTCCTCATTTTGTGTTGATGTTGACATGGCTTTTTCTTCTTCTTGAAATAGTTGGAGTACTTTTCTTTTAAGTTCTTCCTTGCTTGCTGAGGAGTTTTGCTGTTGCATTTTATTTATATATTCTGATATATTGATCCCTGTATCTGAAGAGCTGATGGGGACCTTTTTCATTTGGATATTATCTGGGTCTAGAGCTTTGTTCTCATAGATGTCCCACCATTTTATATATATTTGTCTTCCTAGTTCAGGAATATATTCCCATGTATGTATATAATCTTCTAATATCTGATAAGACCACTTCATAATCCATGGTATCTGATACATAGCCATGAAATATATATGTAGATTTATATTTGTATGATTATTATTATTGAATTCCATAAACTTCTTTTGTGAAGCTTGTATTTTTTGTGGTAATATTTATGTGCCCGATCCCCAAAACTGGAACCAGCGTTTAAACCAATTGGGAAATTCTCCAATTATGGGTATCTTTATTTGGATGAACCGCGTGCGGGAATTATTATTATTTTGGAAGAGAAAAACTTTATTCCAGGCTGTTATATAATCAGCATATCTAAAATATCTATTATTAAATCCTTTTGCATGTAGCCTTCTGGTTTTTGTTGGATCCATACCCCATTTTTCATATGATATTATTTTCGTATCTGAAGTTTCGAGTATGCTATTGTATTTGTATTTTTCCTATAGAAATGGACCAATGTAATTGATCTCGTTTCTAATAGGATGGCTTCAAACCATTCTCAGGGTTTATCACTATAAGATGGGTCAAAATGATTATTCAAATAAATATTGGCTATTTCATTCGGATCTTTATCCTTATGAATATTTTCTATTATTTTTGTAGATATAAAGGAGGTTTCGAAAAACCTCGTCTTTTCTCCTCCTGAATTATTAGGTATTGGTATTGCTTCAGGGGAGAAGATATTTCTTGAGCCTGCTTTTTAACTAATTGGTTTGGAGTTGCTGGAGAGGTTATTATGGGTTTTCCTTGTCCCTGTACTGGGACTATATCCTATTTTCCCTTCCCTTTGGGTGTTATTGGTGTCATTCTTCTGTCTCTTTCCCCCTGCAAAAACTCACGGGTTAAAAAATCAGGCAAATAATTAGTATTTCCTTTAATGTGTTCGATATCGAACTCAAAAGAGGATAAGATACCTTGCCATCTTGCAAATATTTGTTTTGAGACAAGGTTCTTGAAATCTTTATGAAGAATATCTTTGGCAGCTTTGCAGTCAGTTTGTATAAAAAAAATTTGATTTAAAAGATCACTTTGGAATTTGGTAACACAGTGAACAGTGGCTAAAATTTCTTTTTTAACCGTGGAGTAATTTTGTTGCGTTTGGTTCCAAGCTCATGAAGTAAAACGAACTAACTGTTCTATATTTGAAATTTTTTGTTTCAAAATTCCTCCTAATCCTATTTCTGATGCATCACATTCAATTATTTTAAATGTAATAGGATTTGAAAGTGTAAGACAAGGGAGTTCCTTTGCTTTTATTTTATTTTTCTTACAGCCATTGTATGCTCATATGTCCACTTTGGTAGATTCTTCTTTAACCTTTTGAAATAAAGGTTTAGCATCAATAGCTAATTCTTTATAGAAATCGGCAATATAATTGAGGCATCCTAAAAATCTTTGGAGTTCAGTTTTATTTAATATAATATCTAGGAATTTATCTGCAAACTCAATTGCCCTATCTGTCGGAACAATACTTCCTTGGAAGACGTTGTGTCCAAGAAATCGTATTTTGGATTGAAAATGATTGATTTTTCTAGCTGAGACTAGTAGGCCTGCAGCTTTTATTGCTTTGATAAAAACATTCAAATGTTTAAAATGTTGTCCAATACTTTCTGAGAAAATTAAGACATCATCTATATAAATTATCATAAATTTCATATATGGGTTGAAAATATCATTCATAATATATTGAAAGTCTGAAGAAGCATTTTTTAGGCCAAAGGGCATAACATTCCATTCATATTGTCCGAATGGAACATTAAAGGCAGTTCTGAATATGTCAATATCCAGATTTTAAGTCAAATTTTGAAAAGATACAAGCATTGACTAATCTATCAAGTAAATCTTTCTTAGTAGGTATGGGATATCTGATCCATTTGAGGACTTTGTTGAGAGGTTTATAGTTTATTACCAAGCGAGGCGCCCCTCTTTCTTTCTCAGAAGCTTTTTCTTCATAACATGCAGAGCAACTCCATAGAGAAGAACTTTTTCTGATCAGCTGTTTCTGCAATAAATCATCGATTTCTTTCTTGCATATTTCTAGAAGCCGAGAGTTCATTTGAATAAGTCTTGCCAGGTATTTTTTCTTCATGGAAATCTTCTATATAAGGTAGAGTCACTATATGTTTTTTCCCATTCCGAAAAGCATTAGGCAACTCATCACATATCTCTTTTTCAATTTCATTTTTAATATTTTCAATTAGTTTTTTATTTTCTGGATTCGTGAGTTTATCCTCAACTATTTTATATTTTATCTCTTCTTTAAGATGGTAAAGAAATTTTCCTTTATTAAAAATAGTTTCTTTGATATTATTTACCTCTCGTATTTTAGGCTTATCAACAAATTTGAATTTTACTCTATGTCCTTCTATTGTAGATTCAATTCCGGAGCTATCAATTTTTAATGGATATAACATATTTAGGAATGGTGTTCCAAGTATAGCAGATTGGCTTAACCTTTTTACCGTTATAAAAGGCGTTTAAAACAATTTCCATTATTGCATACTGCAGTATTAGAAAGTTTATAATTTATGATTAATCTACTACCACCTGCTGTATTTAATATTTGAGTTGTTTTGCTAAAATATTTTGTAGGTACAAGTCCCTCATTTATACAGTTCAAGTCAGCTCCCGAATCTATTAAAGCTAAGGTTTGGAAGTTGTATTCTTTATGGACTATTATCTTTACAAGAGTAAACCATTTTTAAGTTATTACTTTATCAAGTAAATTTACATAATTATCGGGTTGTATTAGATTAGAAGACTCTGGTTTTTCCTTTTTAACAGTTAAAGGTGTCTTATACTTATTTACAATATTATCAAATTCTATTTCTTCATCAGTATTATCGTCGAGGCTATTATCTGAAGAGTAGAGGCTAGCTCTAATATCTGTATCCTATTTTTTAAGCTTATTAATTCATTCATTACTTCATTAATCTCTTGTCTTAAATCAGTTATAGATGGTTCTTTTGTAACATTATTCTTGTCTTCGACTCTTTTTAGAATTTTAGCAAATTGTAATATATATATATATATGTGTGTGTGTGTGTGTGTGTGTGTGTGCGCGTGTATGTGTGTGTGTGTGTGCTGAGATTAGCCCACTAGCTCATATGAACATATGAGCCCAACGGCCCAAATAGAGTTTAGGCCGATCTGACAGTTACAATCTCATTTCATGTTTGAATTTTAATTTTTTTTTTCTATGAATTCAATAACTTGGAATCATAGGCATCCATTCTTCTCATCAAGGCACACCTAATAAAAATATTTTAAAAATAATTTGTAAAACTAATTGATCAAAATACCCCCAAAACATTTCAAGGGTATTTTGGTCAATTTATTTATTACAAATTATATTTTTGATATTTTTATTAGATTCTCTTATTTTTGAAGAATACACGCCTAAAATTTTAACTTATTTGGATTTGTAGAAAAAACATTAAAATTCAAATACGAAATGAGGTCGTGATCGTCATATCGGCTCAGATTCAATCTAAACCGTTGGACTTATCACATAAACTTAACTAATATTCCAGAATTAACAACAAGCATTATCAAAATATTTATCATTCATTGTAGTATATATGAATGCATCAGATAATTTATTAAGCATAAGAAAATAAAAATATCTAATTCATTGTGGTATATATGAATGCATCAGATAATTTATTAAGCATAAGAAAATAAAAATATCTAATTGTATAGCTCAAAACATGTGCGGAGTACGTGCCGGTCGCTATTGTGGCTCAAAGCCCATTCAACTCTTTAAAGGATTCTCACGAAGATTGTGTGGATCAATTTGCTCTCTCTAAGATTGTATTGGTTTTATTTGATGAGTGACAATTGATGGTGATGGGGGCAGTCTTTGGGGGGAAAATACTGCCTCTATCTTTGGTGGGCCTCCACATATGAAATGTGGGCCTTTATGTATTTGTTGGAAAACTAATAAATGCATCAAATAAGCACATTTACAAATGAAGGATCGGACTCCTCTACCCTGTTTAATAAAAAAATTTAAAAAATCCAAAAGTTGGGAAAGTATTTGTTGAAATGTGGTTCATTGTAGGAATTTGTTCTGATTATTTTTATAAAGAAAAAGTTGGCAAAAATCCATCGTAAAAGGTCTTTTTAATGTTGGAAAACCCTGTAACCAGTTATCTTCACAAATGTATGAATTTTTTTTTTAAAAAAAAGATTTTATGTCCCAAAAATAGTACATCTTACAACACATTATTTAGGCCATCCATTTTTAATATTTTCATATGTTTTTAGATCTACTTCATTTAAATTATTTTTGGAGTTTTAAATGTATAATTAGATATAAAAATAGATTCTCAAGCCATCCTAATAAATTTTCACTCTAAAAATACATCTTATGACAAAAGTTGGAGCTGCATCTTACTTTGATTGTTTAAGGTTGCAATATTATACAAACCACACCCTTTTTCTAAATGACAAAGGCTTCTAGTTGTCGGCCGTCTCACCTATTCATATGAGTCTTCCTTTCAAAATCTATCATAGAGATGGATTTTGGATTAAAAAATTTAGGGGTTGACAATCTATACCATAGTGAACATGATTAAAAAATAATAGTTTTTAAAAGGAAAAATTTTATATAAATTTACAACTTTAACTATAGAATTAAGATTGCACCTAAGAAATCCAATGGAGAAGGCTATTTTAATGTTGGAAAATCCCCTAGTTCATAATATCAACATTGAGATGTATAGATGTGGAAAAAAAGGATTTCGAGTCCCAAAAATAGTGCATCTTGCAACATACTATATGGACAATCAATTTTTAAGATTTTCATGTATTTATGGATCTACTTGATTTGAACCATTTTTAGAGTTTAAAAATTTATACATCCTAAGAATTTTTGACACTATGTATCTTATGATAAGATTTGGAGGTGTGCCTTGCTTTGGTTGCTCAAGTTTGCAACATCATGCAAACTACACTATTTTTTAAATAAAAATAATAATTATTGACATATTTTTTGTGTGACCACCTCCTTTTAATATCCATCTTTAACATGGATGGTAGTTACATTAGGGGATGCACATGTAGAAGTGTGTCCCCAGACATACTCTACACTTTTCTATAATTTAAAGGAAAATATTTATTATAAGGTTGCAACGTTTTGAACTATTTTTAAAATTTTAAATTTTACAATTAGATAAAAATGGAAGTTGTGATTGTTAGAATTTTTTGTTTGAAAAATGCTTAAGTATATTTCAAAACAACACTTTGGTTTAATTGTATTTTCCTAAAATGCCTTTGTAGATAGAGAAAGATGTGGGTTTGAGTCCCACATTGAAGATGAGAGAGTTTATTGAGTTGCATTTAAGAGCACGAATTTCCATACAATATACTCTAAGCATAAAGGAGAGAGAAGGAGTATGTGCGGAGCACTCGATGTGTGCAATGTGCACATGCGTGTGTGAGGGCGAAGGAGTGGGCACAAGGGCACTTGATGGCGTACCTGCACACTCGCATCATCTCATGAGGCACCCATTGCTCGAGCACGTGTGCAGGTCTAGCTCGTGGCTCGTTATTTTTTTGTGAGCCCAGCTCGTAAAGGGATCAAACGGTCATCTAGCTGTTAACACGTGTAGGATATCTAACGGTCATCTAGCCGTTGATGAGATGGAGGCGAAGGCATCCAACTGTCATCTAGCTCTTGACACATGTGGGATATCTAATGGTCATCTAGCCGTTGATGAGATGAAGTCGAAAGGAGGCTGTAACAGCAGCCATCAAGAGAGTTAGAGTGCATATAACTTGTAGTTGTTGATGGTATATGTAATCATCACTACAAGTGAGTTAAGGGTCTGCATGTAATTGGTGGTGCATGTAACCACCACTACAGTTAATGAGCAGCCACCTTATAGTTCTATATAATGGGGCCTCTATCCCATATGAGATACACACTTAGAACAACTTTTTAGCCTCTCTCAATAATTTTATGTAATTCTAGCAAGCAAACCAGTGTGCTAAACTCTCTTTCTTCTCAATTTTCTCTCTTTCTCTCTCTAATACATCAAGACTCTGATGTCTATTGTGTGGAGTCTAAACTCGGGTATATAAAGCTTAGGAACATTGTAAAATACCTCTGTTTTCTTGTATCCTGATGACAAATTTCCCTTCTTATACATATCAAGTACTTTATTGAATGAAGAAAATATCATTTTGAGATAGTGCTCATGCGTGCCCAAAACAAGAAGAGTTCGAGAATCTAATTTTCGAAATCATACCATTTTTTCCTCCCATATCACCTAACCAAACTCCAACAATTCAAAACGATAATTTATGAGTGAAAGAAAGGAGAGTGTCATGACTTTTTTAAAGGTCAGGAATCACGACTTTACCCAACTCAAACGCTTCAACGGTTTGAATTTCAAGAGATAGCAGCAAAATGTTCTCTTTTTGCTTACCACTCTCAAAGTGGCTTACAAGCATGTTCTCTCTCAAGTATATGAGTTGCAGCTTGTAGCCAATAACCTTAAAGATTGTGGTATTTCTTTAGATGAATATTTTTTAGTAATATCTATAGTTCATAAGTTAACCCCATCTTAGAGAGAGTACCAAAAAAAGATGAAACACAAGACAGTTGATATTGATTTGATTCAACTTCAAAGATCTTTTTGAATTGAAGAAAAGAATAGACTTAGGGAAAAGAAAGATGAATCAATTAATTTTCACTCTAAGGCAAACCTTGTTGAGCAAAAATCAAGTGCACCTTTTAATATGAAACATTTCTTTTCTAAGGTCCATAATGTAAATTATAAAAAATAAAAATCTATTGCCAACAAAAATAAAAAGAAAGTCACTTGTTATGTATGTGGAAAACCGGGATACCCTTTAAGAAAGTGTCGAACCAAAAAGGGCTAAAAAGACCTAGAGACCAAGTGAACTTGTCAAATGATGAAAAATTTGTAGCAATGGTCACTGAAGTAAACATGATCGATAAAGACAGTGGGTCGTGGGTCAATACCGGTATTACCATTCATGTGTCTAACAATCGAGATATGTTTAAGACTTTTGAACCAGTGGGTGATAGTAATTCAGTTCAACTTGGAACCCAAGATATGATAAATAGGCTTGGAAAGGGGATCATGGAACTAAAATTTCGTTCGGGTAAGGTACTCACCTTAGAAAATATGTACTAAGTACTGGACATGAGAAAAAACCTTGTTTCAGTATGTATCTTGAACAAGAAGGGCTTTAAAATAGTCATTGGGTCTGACAAACTCATCTTGACAAAAAATTGTGCATTTGTTGGCAAGGGGTACTTATATGATGGGATGTTCAAGTTTGATCTTGTTAATGAAATGAATAAGTCTTATGCGTATATTATTAAGGCTTGTAATGTATGACATGGTAGATTAGGATATGTTAATTATGTTTTTATTAAATCTTTGATTAAATTATGATTGATTTCAAATTGTAATAAATTAACTAAAGAAAAATGTGAAATATGTGTACAAGTTAAAATAACTAGAAAATCATTTCCTTCAATTGAAAGAAATAGTGAATTGCTAGGACTTATACATAGTGATGTATTACACATAGTGATGTATGCGATTTAATTAATGTTCTTACTAGATGTGGTAAAAGATATTTTATTACCTTTATTGATGATTTTTCTAGATTTTGTTATGTTTATTTGCTTAAACATAAAGATGAGGCTTTTGAAAAATTTAAAGTTTTTAAAGCAGAAATTAAAAATCAACTTAGTAAGAAACTCAAAATTATTTGAAGTAATAGAGGAGGATAATATTTATCAAATGACTTTAATGAATTTTATGAAAATAATGACATTATTCATCAAGTAACTGCTCCTTATACCCCTCAACAAAATGGACTAATAGCAAGGAAAAATAAAACTTTAGTTGAAATGGTAAATGCAATGTTTATTTCTTCTTCTTTGCCATTAAATTGTGGGGTGAAGCTTTATTATCTGCATGCTTTATTTCGAATAGAATTCCATATAAAAAGAGTGATAGGGCCTCTTATGAGCATTGGTTTGATAAAAAACCTTCTTTGAATTTTATTTCTTGCATATGTTAGAATTCCATATCCTAAAATAAATAAATTGGGTCCTAGAACATCTAAATGTATTTTTGTGAGATATTTTCAAAATAGCAAAGCTTATAGATTTGTAGATCTAAATTCCAACACAATAATTGAATCTAAAGCTGCTGAATTTTCACTTGTAAAAGTGAATTGAAAGAATCATGTAGCCTGCAAAATGAAAATAATCATGAAATGATGAATATGTTGATGTAGAACATGTAAAAAATAATGATGATAAAATAATAGAACCAAGAAGAAGTAAGAGAATTAGATGTGATCCATCTTACAACTTTGGCCATGAATTTTAGATTTATCTTGTTGAGGATAATAAAAATAAAATTTTGAATTCATTAGCTATAGTATCAAATATGGAGGAAGATCCTACATCTCTAAATGAAGCTATGGCATCTCAAGATGCAATTTTTTGGAAAGAAGCTATTAATAATGAAATGGATTGCATAATAGCTAATAAAACTTGGAAATTAGTAGATCTTCTATCTAGTTCTAAACCCATTGGTTGTAAATGGATTTTCAAAAGAAAAATGAATTTTGATGGTTCTATTAATAAATATAAAGCAATATTAGTTGCTAAAGGTTTTAAACAAAAAAAAGTATTGATTATTTTGAGACATGCACCTATAGCAAGAATTGCTACCATTAGATTGCTCTTAGCAATAGCCTCTATCAATCATTTAGTCATTCATCAAATGGATGTGCAAATTACTTTTTTAAATGGTGACTTAGATGAAAAAATATAAATGAAACAATCCGAAGGGTTTGTAATGTCAGATCATGATAATAAAGGTTGTAAATTTGTTAAATTACTTTATGGACTAAAACAATACCTAAATAATATCATAAAACATTTGATAATGTGTTGATGTCAAATGGATTTAAGAGAAATGAGGTCGATAAATGTGTGTAAAGTAAAAAAATAAACTCTTTATGTGCCATAATTTGTTTATATGTAGATGTCATGCTTATTTTTTGCTCTAATCTATAAATTGTGGAGGAAACTAAAAAGTTCCTCGCATTTAACTTTGATATGAAGGACTTAGGAGAGGCTGATATGATACTTGGCATTAAAATAGTGAGAAATGAAAAAATATTAATCTTGATTCAATCTCACTACATTGAGAAAATGCTTAATAAATTTGAACATAGTGATAGTAAGCCAGTCTCTACCCCTATAGATCATCATATTAAGTTAAAGAAAAATAACGAATGGTGTATATCTCAACTTGAATATGCTAGGATAATTGGTAGTTTAATGTATGCAATGATTAGTACAAGGGCTGACATTGCATATGCAGTTGACAAACTTAGTTGATATACAAGTTGTCTAAATAAAAAGCCTTAGGATGTTATATCTCGAGTATTAAGATATTTGAAATGAACTATCAATTATGATATAAAATATACAGGTTATCCCGGAGTGTTGGAAGGGCATAGTGATGATAACTGGAATAATGAAATCTCATATTCACTATCAAAATCGAATGGATATTTATATTAGCAGGTGGTGCAATATCATAAGGGTCAAATAAACAAACGTGTATTTCATATTCTACTATGGAGTATGAAATTATTGCTCTAGACTCTATCGGTAAAGAGGCCGAATGACTAAAGAATTTGTTAAATGACATTCCCATATGGTCAAAACCAATATACAATAACAATATATTGTGATAATCAAGCTACTACACATGTTGCGAGAATACATAACTCCATTAAAATATTAATTGAGGATGGCATGATTAGTGTATAATATGTAAGATCAAAGAAAATTTTGGCAGATCCTTTGACTAAAAAGCCTTGCAAGGGATGACATTAGTAAGATGTCAAAACGAATGGGGCAAGAGTCCATTGAGTAACCATCTGCAGTGGGAACCCAACTTAGATTTTTATAACCTCAAAATTCTAGGTTCAATGTAGTAAAAACGAACTGTACATACTGTTAGTTTGGTTAGTAGACGACAAAATATAAAAAGCACACATTCATAGAAAATCCATAAGGTGGATAAGTCTAGTGATGACCTGTATATCAAGTTGGTTTTATTATACTTTCCTAAAATGCCTTTGTAAATAGACGAATATGTGGGTTTGAGTCTAACATTGAAGAGGAGAGAGTTCGTTGAGCTGTATTTAAGAGCATGCATCCTCATGCAATATACTCTAAGTACAAAGGAGATAGAAGGTGCATGTGTGGAGAAGGGGCATGTGAGGAGGATCCAACAGTCATCTAGCTATTGATGCAAGTGAGACATCCAACGGTCATCTAGTCGTTAATGAGATGGAGGCAAAATGAGATTGTAACAGCAGCCATCAAAGAGAGTTAAAATGCATGTAACTTGTTGTTGTTGATGGTACATATAACCATCACTACAAATGAGTTAAGGGGCTGCATGGTGCATGTAACTACCACTATAGTTCATGAGCGGCCATCTTATAGCTCTATATAATGGGGCCTCTATCACATACGAGATCCACACTTAGATCAATTTTTTAGCTTCTCTCAATAAACCATTCTCTGCAATTTCAGCAAGCAAACCAGTGGGCTAAACTCTCTCTCTCTACTCGATTTTCTCTTTTTCTCTTTCTAATACATCATGATTCTGGTGTCTATTGTGTGGATTCTAAGCTCGGATGCATAGAGCTTAGGAACATTGTAAAAGACCTCTCTGTTTTCATGTATCCCGATGACAAATTGGCCTTCTTATACACATCAAATACTCTATCGAAGAGGAGCAAATATCATCTTGAGATAACTCTCTTGAGTGCCCAAGAACAAGAAGATTTCAAGCTTCCAATTTTTGAAATCATATCATTTTTTGCCCCCATATTAGCCAACCAAACTCCAACAATGCCTTAACTATTTAATGTTGCAACCTTATGCAAGCCGCAATCTAATTTAAACCTCATCTCTTAAATATATTGGTGGGATCACGCGCATTGCGAGTAGAAATGAAATAAGAAATCACATAAATAATTACGTAAATATGTAATCAAGAGTATGTAGATATGTTTCAAGGATTTTTGTAAATAATTTTGTAAATATGCGATGGAATAGTATATTGATAGGTGTCAAGAGATCACCTAAATAATTACATGATTTACTAACGAGAAAGTGCATTACATGTAAAACATATTCATAATATATATTTATAATTCTAACTATATTTACATAATTTTTTTAATATTCATTATAATATTACCATCACATTCCAGTGTTGATTCTGATATTACTATAAAAACAGTTAACGATAATAATTTAAATAATTACCTTAGCTTTAAATTAATTATAATAAATCCATATAATTTATTACTTTAATATATTAATAATATTTAATTCTAATTTTAATAATTCTATGTAAATTTCATAATTATAATTAATGAAACTATACTTATTATTGTCACAATACATGAATTACTACATTAATATTAATAAAATTGTAATAAAAATTAATAAATATTTGAAATATTTATAATTAAAAATATATAATTTTGATATTCACGAAAAAATCATAATTAATTTGTTATTACTTTATTAGTAATATGTTATAACTATTAAAGACATCCTCGTGCTAAATTGGTTTATTAATTTTTTTTTTAATTATAAATTTTAATATATAACTATATTTAAAATCACCTTTAATTTTAAAGAATTTTTGTTGTAAAAGTATGGTCATAAACTTTGTATATTTTAAAATAAACATTAAAAAATAACATGTATTTGGCATTTTATTTTGTAAAAGATGCCCTTTTTATTACATACTTTATCCATTTGTGAATGGACCGATGCTTTGGATATAAATGCCATGTATAAATGCTTTAATTCTAAATATCATTTTATCTACAATTTTCAAACTTTAGAGTTCAAGATTATCCTAAAAAAAAAAATGTAGAGTTCAAGATCTATTTCAACTCGGAAGGGAGTTAATTATAATATTTTCCTTTCAAATTAGAAACTTGGAAGGGAGTTAAAGGATTTAGAACTTTCTATTAATGTTAACTTTAACTTGGAACATTGTAGGAGACTAATGGTAAGTACACTTGAATTCACCTTAAAAAATAATAATAATAATTAAAAAAAAAAAGTGATATCGAACTATTTTTTCCACATTGAATATTTTCAACTTTCCTCTCTTTCAAGCTTCACAAATATATTTACTTCACCACTTGAAGGAGACTAATGGTAAGTACACTTGAATTCACATTTAAAAAAAAAGGTATCCAACTATTTTTGCCACATTGAATATTTTCAACTTTCCACTTTTCAAGTTTCACAAATATATTTACTTCACCACTTGAAAATTAATAGCTCAGGTTTGAAAATGGTTATCAATGAATTACTGCATTAATATTAATAAAAATGTAATAAAAATAAATACATATTAGAATATTTATAATTATAAACATATAATTATGATGTTCATGAAAAAATCATAATTACTTTGTTATTACTTTATTAGTAATATGTTATAACTATAAAAAATTTCTCAAGTTAAATTGATTTATTAATTCTTTTTATTTTTAAGTGTAAATTTTAATATATAATTATATTTAATATCACCTATAATTTCAAATAATTTAAGTATTTAAAAATAGGAGAAAATTACGTAAATATCCGTTATATTTTTTGTTACTATGAAAATACCTGAAACTTTATGTTATTATAGAGATGTCTATTTTTTAACTTCATAACATTTTGTCTAAAAAAAAAAGAAATTGTCAATTTTCGGTTTTTGAAAGACATAAATTTTTTTCATTTAGGTTAAATTATATATATTTATTTTTAAAACTCTCGATTACAAACCATATTTTTGCAAATGGGCTCTCGCTCTCTTTTGATGAAGAGCCTCCCTTGTGTTTGGACTTATGAGAATGATTTGGGTACAATGATATTTGATTGGGGAATTCGATTTAGAGCAGGTGTTAGCGGCAGCTTCCGAGGTCTTTCAGTTTTTGAGTTAATGAAAACATTCTTCCACATGGATATACTTATGTTACAAACAAATGATATATGGCACATATACGAGCATCGGAAACGCTTACTCCAGCGTTATATATGGCACACATAAGTATCGATATACTTATGTTACAAACACATGATATACAGCACAAATACGAGCATCGGAAACGCTAACTCCAGCTCATATATGGCACATATACGAGTATCCGAAATGCCAACTCCAGCATCAGCCTTAATGAGCATGTCCATATATCATTAAAAGGAGTGTTTTAAAAAACGGAAGGGGAAGTGGACATGAAAAAGGGCAAGTGGGCATAGGAAATGACTCCGCGTCAGCCATCATTAAAAGAAAGGGAAAGTGGGCATGAACATGCTTATAGATCATTAAAAAATATATATATATATATATATGACGGAAAAGTGGGATTTTGAGTGAGATTAAGGAATTTGATGGTAAAATTTTGACAAGTCTAATTTCCAAAGGGTTAGACATGGTAGCATGGGCATTGTGTAGAAACTTGCTAAAAACTCAAAACTCGGCGAAGTCCCTCACACTCCCTCGTTGACGAGTAAGTTCATAACTCATACTCCCTCGTTGACGAGTAAGAAGTTCATAACTGAAAGAGCAAGGAGTTCATAACCAAAACAAGAAGGCACCAAAATCAAGAAATTCATAACCAAAAGAGCAAGAAGTTCATAACCAAAACAGGAAGACACCAAAATTCAAGGAGAAAGCAACAATAAACGAAGAAGTTTACACAACAAAACCCAAAGATCATAAGAGCCAACATCCAACATGGTGAAACAAAAAAAATTACAAAAAGAGCACTAAGATGGAGCAATGAAGGAGAAAGAATCCCACCTTTGAGGTAAATCTATTGTATCTCTCCACAGAACTGCTGCTCTTCCCTGTTCCTTTTGTCCGGTGCCGATTCTTCTGTCCAGGGCTCCGCCATGATTTCGAAAGTCAAAATCCCATCTGAGAAACTCACATTGTTGAAAGCAAGCGAAAAATCAGAGGATTGAGTATCAGCAGGAACAACCAACTCCGCCATCGCTAGCTGTTCTGCTCTTAAACAAAGAGAAAGAAGAAGAGAATGACATTGCAGCCGCCTATAAAATTATTCCACAATCAATATCTATGATTCTATTGTCGATAAGCCCATTCCAATCCTCTTTGTGGAAATCCGATATGTATTGGATGAAGCTTTCTGATTCTATTGTCGATAAGCCCATTCCAATCCTCTTTGTGGAAGTCCGATATGTATTGGAGGAAGCATTCTGATAAATATTGGGACATGGCAGCTAGAGTCGTAACAATTTGCTCTTTCTATTTTTTTTGGTTCTTTTAATATTTTGGGAATAAAGCTACACTCTCTCCTTCCTTAATAGTAAAAACACCCTATAATGGCTGATTTTGTTCCCAATTGAGATCACTGTATGTAGTCTGAACCAATTTCTCCAGAAATGCTGGATTCTTTATTGTGATCGCCCCACGCTTTTTGAAAAATCGAACGTTTTAACTTAAATGCTTTTGTTGCTCAAAACACAGATTGGGCTCAACAACAAGAAGAAAATGAGATAGAGAGTAAAGGGTGGGTGAGAAGTAGAGAGATTCAAAAATAATATATATATGTAAATTCGGTTTTTGCAAAAACCGAAAATCGGTAGTTTTGTTTTTTTTTAAAAAAAAATAGTAAGAACTTGAAAAAACAGACACCTATGTAATAAGAGAAAGTTTAAGATATTTTTATAATAACAAAAATATAACTAATATTTATGTAATTTTTCTTTTATATATATATATATATATATGGGGAAAAGTTTATATAGAGCCTCGGCTCTAAACAATCAAAATTTTTTTGATGCCCAAATATCTTCAAATTTATCATCTTGACATCAAGAAGCATGGACATGAGAAAAAAAATAGATTCAAGTTTTGGAAATAGTGTATTTTGTAACGCATTTTTGAACTGTCAATTTTCAAGATTTTCTTAAATCTGTCGCTCTACACTATTTTTGAAGTTTTAAACTTTATAAATGAATATAAAAAAATATTTTAAGGCTATCACAAAGATTTCCAATATTAAAACGAAATTTCTCGATACCATTTGAAGGTAGGCTCTAATTTGGTTGTTTAGAGCCTAGGCTCTATACAAACCGCACCCATGTATAATTGTATATGACGGTCACAAGTACTTACAACCATCCAATGTGAAATCTGATAGTTGGGTGCGTCACAAAGTTCGAAAAAATTTGAACTTTGAGCTTAGTCGATGAAATAAATGCAACCACCCAATTTCACATCCAATGGTCAACATTAATTGTGACCACCTTGTACCAAACGTAAATGGCATCATTATATATTTTCTCTATATATATATTTTTCCCTTTTTTCCTCACTCTTTTGAAATAATAATTCCTTTTTGAAAGGTAAATGGCTTCACTCATATTTTCCCTATATATACTTTCTCGTTTCTTCCTCTCTCTCTTTCAAAATAATAATTCCTTTTTGAAATAATAATTCCTAAAACCAGGTGTGAAAGCGTAAGCAGGATGCATGCAATTTATCGGTACCAGGCTAATCTTGTATGCAGTTTGGTGGATTCCTGAGGTATCGGTACCAGGCTAATCAGTTTTAGTGGGTTCCTGAGGTATCGGTACCAGACTAATCTTGTATGCAGTTCTAGTGGGTTACTGAGGTACTATGCAGGTGAGTTCTTGATTCGTTTTTTATTTCTATAATTTATGGTATTGAGCAATTGATCGATAAAAGAACCATGATGGTATTGAGCAATTGATTGATAAAAAGAAATGAGTTGATTGATAAAAGAAATGAGTTATATCAAAATAATAAACGGTTCTCTTATCTTTTATTAATAATAAATATATGCAGGTCTGTTCTTGATTGTATAATTCTTGGTGTCTAAGTTGATCAAAGAACTTAGGTATGTCAGAATAATAAAGAGTTAAATATAAGGGTGCAGTTTGCATACGGATGCCTCCGTAGGGGTAGACGTACGGTGCCTTTCAAATTTTATCATGGTATATAATTTTGATGTAAAATGTTATTAGGATTATCTTAAAATCTATTTTTACATCTAATTATAACATTTTAAATTTAAAAAATGGTTAAAATCAAGTAGATCTATAAACATATGAAAATCTTGAAAATGGACGGTGTAGATAATATGTTGTAAAATGCACGATTTTTTAGACTTAAAATCCTTTTATTATTCACAGTCATACATCTCGATCTCGGGATGATCAATCAAGGGTTTTTCAACATTAAAACTACCTTTTCTGTTGGATTTTTGAAGGACATCTGTAGTCCTACATTGTAAGGTAGCATCCTTATATAAATGTTTTCCTAAATATAAAGATTGTTAATGAAAGATAAGAAAATTGTATCTGCCTCTCTGGGAATTATCAATTATCATAATAAATGTTTCTCTTTTTGGGACTGCTTGTAAACATGTTGATTTGAAAGAAAATGACTTTATTTTATTTTTATTTTTGTTATGGTTATGGTTGATCTCGTGATTTTTTTTTTTTTTATGTTCTTTTCTAAAACACCCTATCACCTAACCGATAGCGCACTTTAGATTTTTGAATCTACAAAACTAAATTGTGAAGCACCTCTGTGAGACCCTTTCTTCTTCTTTTTTTTCCTAAAACACCCTATCATCTGACAGATAGGGTACTTTAGAATTTTGAATCTATTGAATCTACAAAATTAAACTGTACAGCACCTTTGTGAGACCCTTTTTGAAACTTGTGGGGCAAGAGAGCTAGGGTCACAATTCGGGGTTTCACGAAGAAAATTTGGGGTTTCACGAAGAACCCATTTTTTCACTCTTGGCATATGATAAGATAACACCTTATCTCGAAACAAAATCAAGGCTAGGGTGTGCCCCCTCTTTTACCTCTCCGTTGTTAGGTGCGTGCCACCCCAATACTTCTGGGGAGTCGCATGCCACCTTTATGAGAGAAAAGAAAGAGGAGTAAGAGAGAGAAATGCTAGAAGAGAGAGGAGTGGAGATGAAAGAGAGATGAGAGAGATCTATGTAATGGAATGATGGTGTTTTCTAGAGAAAATAAATCTGAGCCACCTTTAGCTCTAAGATTAGCCTTCCTCATCTAGAGAGAACATTCGGAACCTTATCCTCTAAGATTTGACCCTTATCCACTTCAAATCAGTATCTATATCTATGACTAGTTGAACTTATCTTCTAGTAGTCTCTAGAAAATATAGGATAAACTAGAAATTATAGTCTATTGTCTCACAAAGAGATATTAGGAGTCCAAATAATTTAAAATTGGTAAAGATAATCTAGAAACAATTATCTATATATAATTTTGTTAGAAAATATATTTATTTCAAAACCATAATATAAAATCATCATCATCATTGTTATAGCCTCTTCCCAACTAATTAGGGTCGGCTACACAAATCTTGGTCCACCATTCTGCTCTATTAAAGTTTATACCCTCAGTGAGACCATAATTCCTTATACCATAACTCTCTATATCATTTCAGACTTTTTCCAACTACGTCCTTTTGGGCCTACCTCTTACCATTTTCAATCATTCCACTTAAACTAACTTGCACCTCCTAACACGTATACAGGGTCGATGCATGGCCAGTCTACTTAAGTTGTCAACACATGGCCAACCCACCTAAGTTTACTCTATCTCATCTTATCACCTATTGGTACCACACCTAAATTTTTTCGAATGGATTCATTTCAAATTCTATTTCTTCTTGTCTTGTCACTCATCCATCTCAACATCCTCATCTCCATTACACTCATTCTATGGTTATATTATTTTTTATCCACCCAACATTTCGCTCCACAAAGAAGAGCTAGTCTCAGAGTTGTACTATAGAACTTGCCCTTCAGCTTCATTGGTATGTGGCAATCGTATCCAGTTACACATCTCCACTGCGCCCACCCAACTCTAATTTTGTGTGCGATATCTTCCTCAATCTCTCTATTTTCCTAGATTATCGACCCAAGATGTCGAATGTGCGGTCGTTTTGTACTTCCTGACCATCAATATTAACAACTTCCTTGTTTTCACTCCTATTAGTACTAAACTTGCATTCCATGTGCTTTGTCTTAGTTCGATTAATTTTAAAACCTTTGGATTCAAGAGCATCCCTCCAAAATTCTAACTTCGTATTGATGCCGCTTCGGGTCTCATATATCAAAACTATATCATCTGTGAACAACATCACCATAAGACCTCATCCTATAGGTACCTAGTTAAGTCATCCATAACTAAGACAAGGAAGTATTGACTCAAGATCAATGACTCTCTTGATAGATTTTTTACCATTAGCAAATCTCCTTATCTAACAGAGATTTCTCTTAAGAAGAAAGTGAAGAAGAACAAAAGTGTGCATAAGAATCCCATTCTGACTATCGTTCCAAGGCTATTTGAAATCAGTAACAATGTCTTCTTTGATGCTTCCAACTGCAAGCTAGAAGGCTTCAATCAGTTTTACTTTGCTTGAGACCTAATATTGGTCTAAATGAGTTCATGCCATATTTCAAGATAGGTAAAACCAATGGTTTAAAAACCGGATTGGTGCCCCCGATCAAGTACCCCAAAAACCCATCCAGATAAGTGAATCGGCGATTTCAGATCTGGAATCGGCCGAATTGGTCGGATTTAGCCTTAACAAATCCAAAAAAATTATTAAAAATCATTATAAATGTTGTTTTTTAAGAATCTAATAAGAAATAGGGGTACTCCATGAAGAACTTTCATTTTTTACATCAATATACGAATATTGAAATCTTCTTTCCCTGTATGAACTATTGTTAACCATTAAATTTGCAACACACAAAAGGAGAAGCATAAAATTATCATAGATGAAGTATATCATCATACATGGACTACAATAAAGCATACAATTGGATCATATATTATAATTAGAAGAAATAGAAAAAATATATATATTATTAAACTAAGAGAAACAAGAGCATACAATCATTTGATGTATCAATCAAAATTTAATTACGTGTCTAGATTCAAGAAGATACATGTTAGTGCATAAAAAAAAATGATGATAAAATTAAAAAATACAATCTTTATTGCATTATAAAAATATATTTGATACATAATAAAAATACATTCATGACATAGAATTGGACCATTTGATTATAATTACCAGAAAATAGAAAAAAAACCCTACTCTTATGCTGAGAGAAATAAGAACATAGATACATTTGATGTATTAAGGAAATTTAAGATGATTATAATTACAAGAAAAAATAAAAAAATCTATTCTTATACTGAGAGAAATAAGAACATACATGAATTTTATGTATCAAGGAAATTTAATTATGTACCTAGATTCAAGAAAATTCATACATAGAGCATTTTCAACAAGGAAATTCATATAAAAAAATAACAAACAATAAATCATGATACTAATACATATAGGCATTGAAATAATGAGGATCATAATAATATCTCAATTCGATCTGAATCGATTTATATTGATCAAAATTTTCGACGTTTTCATCGGTTTCTTCGTCATAGCGTGTCGAATATGTTGCCACGATCGTTTTGCAAAACAAACGGCTCGATTTGGTGCCCGGACGACCGTTTTTCAAATTGGGAAACTTTGGCTAGCGTTTGGATTCCGGTGGCCAGAATTGCAAAAACTTCGTACTCATCATGTGTTGACCATCCATCATGTGCGATGTTCGGCTCAAATGAAGCCTCTGACCTTATGCTCGTAATGAGTCTGGTTTGAGGTCGATCCGATGTGCGAGCATCGTGATATGAGCGTTTGATCGAGATGACATGTTGCTGAAAATTTCCTGCTACATTTGGAATTTTTCGACAAAATTTTATTTTCGAGTACTCTCGGGTCGGGCCGTGTTATCATGCGTGTTATATATCAAATCAACCGGGTCATCGAGACGAACATGCTCCCAAAATTTGAACTCAATCTGACTCGGGATGAGGAAGATACAACCATTGAAGTTTGCCCCCGAAATTGAGAACCACAGTTTCCATTAATGGAAACTAGATCACCGAGGATGCACCATAATAGTGTACGACCTACCCATTCTGAGTAATGTGGCCATAACTTACTCGAGAAGCGTCCTAATGTGCTGAAAATTTGTACCTAGGGGTTTTCAAATGTTTTGAATCCAATGGCTTTGGTCTGGAGACCATTTGAACCTCTGATAATGGTATTGTAGCTCAGAGTCCATTTTCAGCATGATAGAGGCAGAATTTCTTGAAACGGTTTTATCGTCTGCACTACCTAAAACTCATCAGATTTCGACGAAACTTGGAAAGTGCTCTTAGGAGACCCTTAGGCACAATCTTGAACCTTCTTGGGCCATTCTGAGACTATAAAAAATTTCACTTCTGGATCAGGGCTTATTGATCTGCGGCTTCCGTAGTCCACAGGCATTTTGGTACCTGCAGACCTAGGTCACAAACTATTTTCTCCTTATTCGTACCAAGGATACAAGTGATGGAAAATGAACTCAAACGAGAATGTCATTAGGTTGTTTCATTACTTGCAGAATAGAGATGTGTTCGAAAGGTACCATTGCCAACATCTGGCCACGAGACTGTTGATAGGAAGTTATATTCCAGATGAGTTGGAGGGAAGCTTGGTGAGTAAAATGAAAATTTAATGTGGACCTTTTTTTACCTCTAAAGTTGAAGGTATGCTGAATGGTGTGGATAACTCTAGAGCCATCATGCAGGATTTTTATGCTAAGTTATCATCTGAAGCCAGTGATGGTACAACCCTGGCTGTTCAGGTTCTCACGACTAGATTCTGCCCTACTTGGCACATTGCTTCATGTAGTCTTCCAGTTGAAATTGCAGGGTGTGGGAAAAGTTTCAAACTTATTATCTTAGCATACATAAAAATCGCAAATTATTGTTACAACCAAACATGGGCACAACAGTTCTTAAGGCAACCTTTGGCCAGTGTCGAGAGCATCACATTAATGTCTTGACTTATCAAATGTGTGTTCGAACGCTGTTCAATTCATCTGATCGATTAAGCTATAAGGACATCGAATTAGCAACTAAGATAACGTCATCAAATCTGAAGAGGTCTTAGGAATCCTTAACTTCATATGGGGTAAATATATTGTGTAAAAAGATCATCAGCAACAACCTTATAGAAGACATATTTTTTGTTAACAAGAAGTTTACTAACCCATTCTACAAGATCGAAGTTGGCACTGTTACTTTGGAAAAGGAGTCGGAATCTGAGTTTGAAGAAACTGTCCAGAGGGTGGAGGAGCCACATAAGCATACGATCGATGCTGCCATCGTGAGGATGATGAAATGGGAACGTATCATGGAGCATGATAAGCTCTTGGTTGAGGTTACAAAGCAGTTGCAATCATGGCTCATGCCGAACCTTTTATCATAAATAATAGAATCAAATCTCTAATCACAAGTGAGTATCTCGAGAGGGATGCAATTAATGACAGTTTTTATTGTTATGTTCCATGACAACTCCTCACATGCCCTCGGCAGTTTTTGGTGAGTAAGGTAGGATACGGATTTGATTATTTAAAACCAGGATCCAAAGTCCATTCAGGCACTGAATTATGACATTTTCGAAAGAAAATATGATACCATAGCAATTGTTCTGTAATATCTTATGAACTTGATTGCACCATCATGCAGATCTGCTGTGGAGATGCCAACTTAGCTTCAATGTGGATGAAGTTGCTGATACAAGCCCAACCATAGTCAAAGATGTAAATGATAACCAGCCATTTTATAACAACTCTTAACTAATGTTTTGACATCAAATGTGGGAAATTTTGAAGTGAGTTTCCTACTGGAATTTTGGAGGGGAATTTGGACTTAATGGTTGTCATGAAATGGATTGATACTAGTACAATGAGGCGATTATAGTGTTACATTTTGATGAAGACTTGATAAATCACATGCTGCCAAATGTTGGTAATTTTGAGGACACACTAAGAAGTATCTCAAATTTGCTATACTTGAAGGTTTGTGTCCCATGTAATGGATGTAAATTGATGCTTTTAGTAGGCAAATGAATGGGCCTATTTGGGTATTTGCATGTTTATTTTGATTATTGAATGCATGTAAATAATATTCAAGTTTTTTTTTTCTTTTTTTCTTTTGTTTTTGGGTTTCATGTTTTTGAAGTTTGCATGATCAACTATTTGTGAGATTACATTTTGAAATTGTTTGCATATATTTGTAAGGATGTTAGAGTCCATATGGAGGATGCACAAATAATCCATGATGTTCGTCTTTCAAGATGGTTGGGTTGTTGTAGGGAAAATATCCAATGGTCAGTATGAGTATGGTGCAGGGTACTTAGATCCAACACCCACTATCAATACTTATCTATTGATGTTGGATATGACTTGTGGCTCTTAAGGTTACCCTTGTTAATATGAGGGAACAAATACTACCCCCTCTAGTGATGAGTATGAGTAACCAATATGGCGAGTATCGGTTCCCAATACTTAATTGTATATAGTAGAGGGTCACATTATTGGAAAGAGTTTTGTGAATGTATGTGCACTTGTGCACTTTCACACTTCACACATACACAGAGATGTGCATATATCCTCTTTTTAAGCTATTAAGACATTCATACATGTACATTTATTGTATTTATCAATGGGAGCACGCGTGTATATGTAGGTATACGTGCATGTATGTACGTAGGTACTGGCATGGATGGACAGATTTATTAATTTGCAGGCTTGATGCAAGATGAATGTATGCGTTTTGTTGAAATTGCATTTGAGGAGAGTTTCTCGGGATTTTACCCAGAACAGATCTGCAATTAGCTTTTTGAGATAATGGTTGCTTTAGTAATCATGAGAGTTATGAAATGTGTAATTGTGATTAATTAAAGAAAATATCTTATCATTACAAAGATTATCGTGTGACAAGATACATGTTGGGCCTGCAAGTGCCATTTTAAGAAGGGCTTTCTAGTATGAGTAAGACAAAGGTCAAAATCCACCCTTTGGATGGAGGATGGGATGTTGCCTTGGCGGACCAAATGGATGATGATGATAAAAAGGTGGAAGGCCACTTTGAGTAAAGGCTGCACCCTTTTATCACATCCCACCATGTGAAGCTAAAGATGTTGATGGTACCCAAACCCACTACTTGACATTGATCTCTCTTTTTTTGACAATAGACATTGATCTCTCTCTCTCTCTCTCACTCACGCACACACAGTCATTTGTATTGATCTACTGTCTGAAATGATAAGATTTATTTTTGGGGGGTAAATCAATGGAGAGAAATAGTCAGACTTGATGGGAGGAACTGTTCATCACAATCGTTCATTGTTGAAAATGGCCGGTCGAGGAAGGGCATGTGCTATGTATTACATGTATCACGATATCACAACCATTCATCGCATTTTAGATGAACTAATCCTATGCTCAATTCTATCCATGTCTATTTAAGAGAATAATTGTTCTTCTTAACAATGGATGATTGAGGCACGTGAAACATGCTGCAAGTATTACATTATGCAAGCAGTTTCATTTTTCAATTAGTATAAATACGAAAAACTTAAGGAATTTATGTGTAGCTTCAATAAGCGATAAGTCGAAGAAAAGTAGATTCAAATGGGCATGCCATGTACAATGTAGACCTTATATAACATTAGTTAGGAGTTGTGATTTAGTTCAACTAGAAGGCTCTAAAAGGATACAAGAAAGACCTAAAAGGACATGGATGGAAGTAGCAAAAAAATATGTAAAGATTTATGGTCTTCTTGAGGGTATAGTCATCGATAGACTAGAATGACTGAACATGATTCGTGTAGCTGATTCCAAATAATTGAGATAAGACTTTGACGGTGATGATAAATAAGAAAAGCAACTTGCCTATATTGAATAAGATTTGTAACTCACTCAATAAAATCAGCCATTTGAAAGTGTATGAAAAGCTTAGTTGGAGAATTGAGGACCACTAGAAAGAGAAAGAGAGACCTCTTCTTCCCTACTATAGAAAAGCGAGAGAATAAAGAACATGTTTGGTCTTTGCTATATTGGCGTTATTCACTTATTTATACATGTGGAATTCCTCTCATTGCCCATCTTTCTTGTCCTTGATCACCTTTATTGTGGATTTCTTTCCCCCAAAAAAAAGTACTATATGCATTTTCTTGGGGGAGAGATATTATTAACTTTAATGGGTTTTAATTACTCAGGCATGCATAAGAACTAAAGTTTGCAAATTATAGAGATATTGACAGGTAGGAGTTGTATAAAGTAAAGTTAAGACAACTTAATATCCAATTAGAATTGCCTGAGGTTCACACTTTTCTCCCATAGGTTCACCCCTCTCTCCCTCATACTTTATGTCTTCATGAGGGTCCCCTTGGTGCTACCATCACTCACATTTGGACTAAAAGTCCCATTCAATAGATGCATCTCTCTCTCTCTCTCTCTCTCTCCCATTCAATAGATGCATCTCTCTCTCTAGATGTCCCATTCAATAGATCATCTATCTCTCTTTAATAGTTTTCTTGAGGACTATTCATCTCTCTTCCCCTCCAAGAGTGCTATCTTTTTCTTTTTCTTTTCTTTTCCTTTTTTTTTTTTTTTTTTCTTTGGAGCTGGATCAAAAGCCACGTGAACCTCAAATCTTTTTCAGTTGCTTTAGCACATAGTTCACTAGACATATTGGTCATAGGGTTTAAGAAGAAAAAAAAATAGGCAAAAGATTTAATAGACTAGGCATGAATAAAGAAATTAATGGGACGGGAGGTGTGCACGCAAATCAGCATTCACATCAACAAGAAAGAATGAACCAAACATTGTCAAGGAATAGGTACATTTTGAGAGAGTGAGAGAGAGCGAGAAAAGGTCTAAAACACAAACTCTAAGGAAATAAAAGGGTCTAAATGGATTTGAGAAAGGGAGAGAGAAATGGTTTCAATCCATTTACCGAGAGAAAATAATCAATCTAAGACCCACTTGGGGTGGCACGTTCAGCCATTATCAAAAAAAAAAAAATGAGCTCTATAATGGGACATTTGTTTTATGAAAAAAGCACTTTCCCAAGTCTATCAAAAGATTTGCTGACCTAAAAAATTTCCCTATGAACCTGAAAAAGCACTTTCACGAACAAATAAATATAGCAGCAGCACACGATAAGAATGTCCTTTTCCAGTTAGTATAATAACTGCTACTTTCTCAAAAAACAAACGGAAATAGATTAGTCAATTGAGCTAAATAACAAATAGATAAATAGATAGATAGAGAGAAAGAGAGAGAAGGAGAGGGAGTAGGCAACCAACGACTAATTACAACCTAACGCGATTCCAAAAAGCTGAATCTCCAACCATGTAAATTAGAGATTTTGTTGACATATATTGCTATTCAATGCATAAGTACTACCTAACTAGGTTGCCCTATTCACTATGACTTCAAACAATAGGAAATAAATTCGCTATGACTTCAAACAATAGGAAATAAACTCATTCCTTCCAAAGCATAACTTATTTCCTACACATTTGTTTATGTTATCCTTGTCTTTCTCCTATGTTTCATGCCTAAGACTAAATATGTATTTTTAATTTAATTAATAATGTCATTAGTACCCCTAAAATTGCAATTTCCTAATGTCATAATTCCACGTGTGAGCCCAACAAGTGAATAGGTTGGCCCACCCCTATAAACATATGAAAATATTGAAAATGGATGGTGTAGATAATATGTTATAAAATGCACTATTTCTGAGATATAAAATCTTTTTATTTTTTATGATCATACATCTCAATGTCGAGATGATCAATCAAAGGGTTTTTCAACATTAAAACTACCTTTTCCAAGGGATTTTTGAGGTGCATCCGTAGTTCTACATCATAAGGTTGCATCCTTAAATAAACTTTTTCCATCCTTGACAATCTCATGATATATCCAAATTTACCCTCCTCCTTGCCGTGAGAGAAAGTGAAGCATATCATAAGGGTGAGAATGGGGTTGGCGTCGTGGTAGTAGCACCACTTGTGCCCCAGCTAAGTTCTATGTTTCAATTCTCACCTAACACATTCAAGAATCACTAACGATTTAAAAAATAGGTAGGAGCTTGTCATCCCCACTGAATTACCTATATATATATATATATATATATATATATATATATATATATATATATATATATATATATATATATATATATATATATATATATATATATATATATATATATATATATATTTATATATATCATAAGGGCTGTTTATCTTGGGGTATAGGGTCAATATTAGTTGTTAGAATTAGGGAAAAATTAGTGATTTAGACAAGAACTTGCCGTTTCAGATTGAGAATCCATTGAGTCGATCTAGATCCCCTAAAATATTGCCGGTTCTCCTATGAACCAGCCAATCCGTACCAATTCTCTGATACAGCCAATGAATTGGATCCACATTTTGTTTTATATTTATTTTTTAATTGTTGAATCAGCCGATTTTGACCTGTTTGGGCTGGTTCTTTAATAACAGCGACCGGTTCTATCAGAAAACTAGCCAGAATTGACACCACTTAATTTTTTAAATTTTCTATATCATCAATCTAGAGAACCATATCGAAAATCCAAAGGGGTGATCCTTTGTTCAAATTGAAATATAACATTTTGAGATATGCCATTAACTAAACCTGAAGTTTAAAAAAGGATATCTTGAATTTTGTGGCAATCCCTAGCCGTGTAGGGGTAACCACAACCTTCGTATACTAATGATAAACAATCTTGCATTATAAAATCCAAAACTAGGGAATTCCTCCTTGAAATTTTGGGGGATTTGAATTAATGGTTGGTTTTCTAGATTTAACTAGTGTTATCAAAATTGGATTCGCTAGTAAATCGGTGAGGGGTCAGTCAATTCAAAACTGGTTTGTAGATGATTGAACCTGTTCGAACTAGGGTTCTAGTTCAGCCTTGCCAACTATGGATTGAACTAGTTAGATTTTGATAGACTGATAGATGGCTTAGATGTCTTTCTTTTTTGAATGCTGGACGGCCTAGATGTCTTGGCCTCTTTTATCCAAGGTCGACTAAACTTGGGTTGGCACTTCGGTTGACCTCGGTAGGAATCCTAATCTAGCTATTGGATCTAGCAGGTTCCCATAAGTATGGACTAGATAGTGGGGTTGAGTTCGGTTCAATTTCATCTTGGACCTAACCTAGGTCTAACTTGACCTGAAGCAAACCGATATACTCTATATAATTTTTGTATCATAAAAATATAGAATATATTTAGAATATATTTTATATACCTACCCCACTGGCAAGTCAGGTCCAGGTCCAACTAACCTAGACTTAACCAGGTCCAAGTCTACATGTGTGTTTGTCAGGATGTTGTTAAAAGCAATATAAGGGTTTGTTGGATTGCGATGTTTGCGACATACTCTTCCAAATACCGGTATAAAGGATTAGAGCAGCAAGGATGGGAACTGATTTATAGTAATATATGCCGATCTATAGGGGTCTCACTGAGAGTATGCCCTTGATAGAGTAAAATGGCAGAATATAATTCGTATAGCCAATTCTAAATAGTTGGGATCAGACTCAAATGATGATCATGATGCCAATCATAAGGGTTTAAAATGGAAAATAAGACCATAATTGTATCTTAAATTGCTAAGACTTATAACGGGTATAGCAATTTTGCTTACACGTTTGAAAGAGCAAAACACTTTACCAATATATAGCGGCCGCAATAAATCTGTTAATAGTTGATATTTGATCAATGAAATTGGCGGTTTTATGCAATTTGCCAATCATGGTCTTTTGTTAAAGAATTCAACATCCCTTGTGAAAAGATGACATCATTTTTTAATCTTAGTGATAATTATCATTATCAATATATTATGGAAAAGTATAGAATAAGACAATTTACCTTTGGTATAAGGTGATCACAATTAATCTTGATCATTGGTTGTGAAATTGAGTGGCCGTATATATTCCATTGACCAAATGCAAACTTTAAAAGAATTTTCTTGAACTTTGTGACACATCCAAGCTATCAAATTTCACATCGGATGGTTGTAAGGAATTGTGACTATATTGAATCAAAGATAAATGGTCTCATTGTATAGAATCTAATATATTCTTGGAGGACGGTTTTATCGGGACATTGGAGGTTTATTTTCTTAATCGATAATTTGTCGAATAATTACTGCAACTCCAATTTGTGAAATGAACAATAAAAAGATAAATAGTTTAAACAATATACAAATGACAAAGTTCAAAATAATTTTAATTTGTATGAAGATTAACATATCAAAACTAATTATCTGACTGAATAGTTTACCTACGTAATTGTTATTGATTCTAAGGAATCGGGCTTGGACGTGATTAGTTAGCAGCCGACTTGTAACAATGCTATATTTCAAGTTTGGTTCTTACCACTAAACTACCTAAAAAAAAAGTTATTGATTCTATACAAATTGTTCCACACTAGTCTTATTAATATTTTTAGGGTTACTTTTAGGTGAGCGATATATTCAAATTGCAAAGTTTGATTTTAGGATTGATACATGTCATTCGTGTTTGAAAAGCTGGCGAGCGGGCTCAGAACTACATGAGTTTTGCTCATAACCAGTGGATGACTAGTCTGTTGGTAAGCCGGCTAAGAACTAACTACATGAGTATTGCTCATAACCAGTGGATGACTGGTTTGGGTCTAAGACTCCTCGTTTTTGCCCGATTCTCACCTAGTTTTGTTTGTTTACCCTTTGAGATTCTTCAATTAAAAAATCCAAAGAATTAGAGAGCCGACTTGGGTGGCTCTAAGCTGGCATGAAAATGGTTAGTGACCGATTCGAACTTCCAGTTCGATTTTTAAAATGCACATGTTTTTATAGGGATGATCTTTTAACTTGATAACAATAACATTCTTAGAAATATTTTGAAATATACATGTAAAAATAGGGAAAATCTTTTAACTTGATAACAATGAGATTCTTAGAAATATTGTGGTAAACTTGTTCTATTGTGTCATCATCATTAACGGCAGTATAATTTATCTTTATAAAATAAAGATAAGGACCCAGTTTTTATGCGGCTAAGCCTGCATATGTAGACATGTGGATCTTTTAATAAAAAATCTATGTTTGAGATCGATTTTTTGACTTAATTTTTAAAGACATGTAATCTCTAACATAGAGATCATGAATATGAATACATAAATAAATTTTAAAAACTAAAAATAATAATTCTAATAAGAAAACATTTGGACCGTTAATTTCTATTGTTTTAGATGGAACCCCTACTTGCATCTATCTTAGCTTTACACTTTCTGGACTACATTTCTATAAATGCGGTCCAATCCACATGAAACAATTTTCCTAAAGATATATCAAATTTGTTAAAAATAATTATCATTGAGTTTTTTACAGCAACATGACACAAAAAGCTTTTAACAATAATACGTTACATCAGTGTTTAAAAAACCGCCGAGTCGAACCGGACTCGCCCTGTTTGAGTCGGGAATCAGCCATAGACGTCTCGAATCGCTCAAAAAATAGGGAATCGCCCGGTTCTAGAGAACCTGGCGATTCTGTACAGTGACTCGCCGATTCACTGTACGGAATCGGCGAGTCCCGTGAAGAACACGGGCTGCACAGCGTTCTTCACAGGATTCTTCGAAATTTATCATTTTTTTATCATTTTTCTTGTTTGTTTTGGCATGTGATAGAATATGCAGGCTTTAAACAGCTTTATTCAGCTTTTTCTCAGATTAAATGGTTGAGAAATTTTATGTTTTTGGATCACGAACGTTGCATTTTTTGGGTTTCCGCCTTTCCTTGTGTTTCATGCCAAATAGGGCATGAATCTGTCAAAATTTGTAGGCATTTTGATCGTAAAGTTGTTCATCAAAACCTTATGTTACGAATTTATGATAATCGTTGAGAAAAACAGAGTTAATTGGAGATTGAAGGCTCGGGTTCACAAAACCAGGTAAGAAGTTTGGGTTTTTTTTTTTTTCCGCCATATGATTAATTTCACTACATATTTTGAAGATAATGAGTTCAATTTGTAGATTTTTTAATCTTTATTGTGTCTATTATGATTTAACATATTCAATTTTATTTAATTTGGTCAATTACAGCATGATTTTTTAGATGAACACAGTGATGTCTGTGAAAAAACATTTCTGCTGTTTTTTTTTTTTTTTCCGCCTTGCGATTTTTTGTTCATGATATATTACAAATAATGTGTTAGATTTCTAGCGTTTTTAATCGTTATCATGTTGTTTATAATTAGATGTATTCAATTTGATCCGATTTATTTAATTTGAGCTTCATTTTTTAGATTCAATGACTGTTGTCTGTGAAGAACTACATTTTTTTTTTTTTTTGCTCAATTTAATCGATTTGATTTGATTTATTGATGATAATGTGTTCAAAATTTAAGATTTTGATTCCTTATATTGTTGTTTATCAGAAAATATACTCAATTGGATGTAATTTATTCGCTTAGAGGTGGATTTTTTAGTTAAAATGGCTTATGTAAGATGGCTCTGTGAAAAACAAAATTTTCTTCTTCTTTTTTTTTTCTTTTTTTTTTTTTTTTTTGTAATCCATGATCGAATTTTTTGTAATACATGATCGAATTTTTTGTAATCCATGATCGAATTGTTTTTTTTTTTTTTTTGGTAATCCATGATCGAGTTTTTTGCTTTTTTGTTTTTTGTTGTAACCCATGACAGAATTTTTTGTAATCCGTGATCAAATTTTTTGTAATCTATGATCGAAATGTTTGTTGTTTTTTTTGTAATCCATGATCGAATTTTTTGTTTTTTGTTTTTTTTGTAACCATGATAGAGTTTTTTGTAATCCATGACCGAATTTTTTGTAATCCATGATCGAATTGTTTTTTTCTATTTTTGTAATCCATGATCAAATTTTTTGTTTTTTTTTTTTTTGTAATCCATGATCGAATTTTTTGTAATCCATGATCGAATTTTTTGTAATCCATGATCGAATTTTTTGTAATCCATGATTGAATTTTTTGAAAATTTGTGATTTTTTTTTGTTAATCCATGATCAAATTTTTTTTTGTAATCCATGATCGAATTTTTTGAAAATTTGTGATTTTTTTTTTTTAATCCATGATCGAATTTTTTGAAAATTTGTGATTTTTTTTTTTTAATCCATGATCGAATTTTTTGAAAATTTGTGATTTTTTTTTTTTAATCTACGATTGAATTTTTTTTTGTAATCAATGATCGAATTTTTTGAAAATTTGTTCATTTTTTTATTTAATCCATGATCGAATTTTTTGAAAATTTACTGCACTTTTTTTTTTTTTTTTTTTTTTATGATCTAATTTTTTGAAAAATGATGATTTCCGAAAAGATGTGAAAATCGTGATAAGGTTTTGATTATCATGATGTATTAAACTCAATTTTTAATTTTTATTGTTTGAGTTTGCTGTACTTTTTTTTGTTTTTTCCATGATCGAATTTTTTGAAAAATGATGATTTTCTGAAAAGATGTGAAAATCATGACAAGGTTTTAATTATCATGAGGTATTAAACCATATTTAAAATTTTTATTGTTAACTTTTTTGTTGAAAAAATTGTATGTTGATAGATTATTTATGCAAAACAATGCATGTTATTATATTTTTAATGCAAAATTGTATTTTTTTAATATGTTGTTAATGCATTTTTTAGTTGGAATGACTGATGTTAGGTGGCTCTGTGAAGAATTGTTTTTATTATTAATTTTTTAATGCAAAAAATATATGTTCTTGATAATTGAGTTGTAGCCATGTTTGGAGCTTGCATTTTGTATTATATTATCCTAAATGTTTATAATTGATATGTACGAAAATATTATTGTCAATAGAGGTATTTTGCAATAACAAATAACAACAAATCATATTATCACTACACATGATGATTATTTTTCTTGTTGAACTGTCAAGTTAATTTTTAACTTTTTACATCTTAAAATAGTTGAATCACGTCACGATCTGCAGAAGATCCTGCATGGCAACATGGGGTCAGACTTGATCCCAACAAAAAAGACAAAATTATTTGTAATTACTATCAAAGAGTGAAAAGTAGTGGGGTACATAGGTTCAAGCAACACTTGGCAAGGGTTAAGGGAGATGTTTCTGCATACACTAGTGTCTCTAGTAATGTAAAAAAACAGAAGGCGGCAATTCTTAATGCTAATAAAGGCAAAAAAATTGCCAAACATAGGATGAATGAGGAGATAGCTAGTTTATATACGCCATCAAGCAGGAATGATACAGAAGAGCAATATAATAATGACCTAAAAGAGTAACATAATAATGACCTAGACATGGCTACAAGATTGAGTTTACATGAACTACATCAGAAGGAACTTGGGTTTAGAATGCCCGGTGGGGGGCTCAGACATGCATGGTGGGCCTAGCTGAAACATGCATGGCGGGCCCAGCTCGAGTATGTATGGCGGGCCCAACTCAAATATGTATGGAGGGGTTGGTGGCAATATATATCAAGGAGAATCAGATGTTGAAGAAATTGTTTCTAGGTTACTTAGGAGTGCCAGTATTGCAAGTCAGAGTCGTAAAGACCCATTTCTCTCAAAGCCTAAGTCACAACAGATGACCCTTAAAGGCATGGTTAAAGGTACAAGAAACATGTTGGGGAGATATGTTGGTAAATGGTTCTACGATAAAGGGATTCCCTTTGATGCAGCTAATAGCCCATATTTTCCACCTATGGTCAGTGCAATTCAGAGAGTTGGGCCAGGGGTAAAACCCCCGACGGCATATGAGCTCAGTGAGCCAATATTAGATGAAGAGATGGAGGAAGTTACAAAGTGGATTGAAGAATATAAACAGAGTTGGCCAAGGACAGGCATTACTCTCCTGAGTGATGGTTGGTTGAATAAAATTAGCAAAAAGGAGTTTTTAAACTTCTTGGCCTATTCCCCAAAAGGTACATCTTTTTTGTCTAGCAAAGATGTATCAGGGGCGAAGAAGGATGCAAACTTCTACGTACAACTATATGATCAGATAGTGGAGGAGGAAGGAGATAAGCATGTAGTCCAGTTTATTACAAACAATGCGCTTGCATGTGTTTCTGCGGGCAGCAAGTTGATGGATAAGAGGAAGCATCTAGTATGGACCCCGTGTGCTGCACACAGCATCGATCGTATGTTAGAGGAAGCAATGTTGGTGTCGAGATTTATACACAACCACTCTAAAATTTTATTTCTGTTTAGAGAACACTCTAAAAAAAAAAAGATAAACAGGCCTGCCATAACCCGCTGTGCGACCGATTACTTAGCTGTGGACTCCATTCGATAATCTGAAGGTGCATTAAAGAGATTGTTTACTTGTGAAGAGTGGTTAAATGATCGTCTCTCGAAGTCCAGTACCGGTATAAAAGTGGACAACATAGTCTTAAATAGGCGGTTCTGGTCTCGATGTTCCAGTGTTGTAGAGGCCACTGCCCCTTTGGTCACGGTGTTAAGAACGGTGGATGCTGACAAGAAAGCTACCATGGGTATCCTTTATGAAGGTATTGAGGGGGCGAAATCAATTAATGAAGAGAAGTGTAGTTTTGCTAACAAAGTGATCGAGATTATAGAAATGAGGTGGAACACTAAATTTGGGTGTCAAGTTCATTATGCTGGTAAATATATTTATATCATTACAATATTTCATTGTAAATCATTTTTTTATGAAATTATAAATGACATTTTTCTATCTATATATTTTATAGGTTACTACTTCAACCCAAAATTTTTCTATTTGACACCTGAACATCCCCACAAGATTATGGAAGGGGTCAGATACATTATTGCAAGGTTGGAGAGAAGCCATCGAAATCAAGTAGCAGCAATACAAGAGGTATTATTTAATGTTTGGGTAAGAACTTCATTGAGTTGTTATATTTGTGAGGAATAATGCACTAAAACGTAATATATTTGTTTTAACTTGTTATGTATAGGGATGTTATAGGATCCTTCGGAACTAGACTTGCCAAGAATTCTCGAACTATGATGGATCCAGGTTATTCTCTCGCTAATATTTTGTTCATTCATATATTTAATCTTATGAATTGTTATTGCCCTTACAATGCTTTTTGCATTTTAATCCAGTTGAATGGTGGGAGATATATGGTACTGATGCACCTCACCTAAAGAGGATAGCAATCAAGGTGCTCTCTCAAACATTTTCTGCTACTGGCTGTGAGCTCAAGTGGAGTACGTTCCAATGGTTGCACATTACTAGGAGGAATCGACTTGCTTTTAATAAGCTTCATAAACTAGTGTACGTTCATTATAATTTAAACCTCCGAGAGCGACAAATAAGAAGGAAGCTTGAAGACTATGGGCCGATAGACTTAGACACAATATTTGTCACAGACACAGCAGACCAATGGGTAGTAGAAGAGGAGGAGCCAGTGTTGCACAAGAGAGCGTTCCTTGAGGCTATCAGTAAGAAAAATCTTGAAGAAGGTGATGAGCAGCATGAAAGAGGAAGCAGCCAGCCAACGTATCCACAATTCGTCGGAGATGTTGGTGATATTGCACCTAATGAGGGAGAGTGGGAAGGGGGTCTAAGAGAAAATGAGAGAGACGATGATTCTGAGGCCACCTCATCCAAGCCATATTATTCACATATCGAGTCCCGACAGCAACAGTGTAGGTGAGCATGAAGGATGGACAAGCTTCGGGGATTTTGGATTAGGAATACAACAAAACACTAACACTCAGGGATTTGAGTATAGTCAGACACCTGCTAATATCGATGATTCATTTTTAGATCGAATCAATGAATTGTCAAACGAATTCAATCAATAGCACCAGTGTGATCAAGAAGAACAACAACGACTGTCATTTTATTTTTAGATCGTATGTTACTAATTGTATGTTTTATTGTAGTCCATGTATGTTTATATACTTATTCCATGATAATTCTATGTTTATCCTTTTGTGTGATGTAAATTAAATGCTGAATAGTAGTTCACGCAAGGAAAGAACATATCAATATTCGCATATTCATGCAAAAACATGAAAATTCTTAATGGAGTACCCTCATTTCTTATTGAATTCCTAAAAAAACAATATTTTTAATAATTTTTTCGGATTTTTTTGAAGCTTTATTCTGACCGATTCAGTCGATTCCCGATCCGAAATTGCCGATTCGTCAATTCGGATCGGTTTTTGAGGTGCCCGATCCGGGTCACCAATCCGCTTTTTAAACCATTGCATTACATGATAAGTACACTTTCTCAACAATGGCCAGTTGGTTGACGGTTGAACCCAACCTCAACTAGAGGATAAAACAAACTTAGGTCTAGGATGACAATTAATCTTATTAATGAAATTAATAGCAATGTACTTTATATAATGGGTACGGTTTCTATAAGGTTGCAACCTTAAACAATCCCATTAAGGTGCACCTCAAAATTTTATCATAACATGTAATTTTGTTGTAAAAAATACCTAGAATTATCATAAAATCTATTGTCATATCTAATTATAAAATTTTAAATTCCAAAAATGGTTAAAATCAAGTAGATCTATAAATATATGGAAATTTTGAAAATAGATGGTCTAAATAATGTGTTACAACATGCACTATTTTTGGGACTAAAAAACTTTTTTTTTTCATATTCATACATATCAATGTTGAGATGATCGATTAGAGGGTTTTTCAACATTAAAACAACATTTTCGATAGATTTTTGAGGTGCATATGTGATTCTACATTTTAAGGTTGCAACGTTATATAAATTTGTCCCTTATATAATATTCTTCTCTTAGTTGTTTGAATAGGGCTGCCAATGGACCGGCCCCAGTCCGAGGCCGGTAAGGCCTGGAACTATTTAGGCCCGATTTATAAATTGTTCATAAAAGCCTGCCCCGGCCTATTAAGACTCTATTGGGCTGCGTTGGGCCAAGACTGGCCTGTTAAGAAGCTTTTGTTTTTCTTCTTCTTTTTCTCTTTTCTTTTTTATCTTACTCTTCAAACTTTTCAGAGTAGTAAGCCAAAAAAAAAAAACATATGCTGAAATGGTTTTTAGAGATAGAAAGAGAGATTACGTTTCTAGAGAGAGAAACTCGGTTTTTAGAGAGAGTAGTCTTTAGAGAGAGAAAGTAAGATTGGGTGTTTTTTGAGATATTGCATTTGTAGAGAGAGCATGCATTTTTAGAAAAAGAGACTAGGTTTTTAGAGAGAAAATGAGTTTTAGAGATAGTAAGAGAGTGTTGGGTTTTTATAGAGAGAATGGGTTTCTAGAAGGAGAGAATGAGTTTTTAGAGAGAGAAAGCGAGATTGGGTTTTTAGATAGAGATTGCACTTTTAGAGAGAGAATAAGTTCTACAGAGAGATTGGGTTTTTAGAGAGAGAATAGATTTTAGAGAGAAAGAGATATAGAGTTTTTAGAGAGAGAAACTAGGCTTTAGAAAGTGATTGGATTTCTAGAGAGAGAATATATTTTTAGATAGAGAAAGAGAGATTGGGTTTCTAGAGAGAGAATGAGTTTTTAGAGAGATAAAAAGAGATTGGGTTTCTAGAGAGAGATTGGAATTTTAGAGAGCGCAATAGATTAGATTTCTAGAGAGATAATGGGCTTTTAGAGAGATTAGATTTTGAGAGAGAGAATAAGCTTTTAGAGAGAGAAAGAGATTGGGTTTCTAGAGAGAGAAGGAGAATGAGTTTTAGAGAAAGAGAGAGATTGAGTTTCTAGAGAGAACAAATTTTTAGAGAGAAAAAGATATTGGGTTTCTAGATTGAGAGAGATAATGGGTTTTAAGAGAGATAAAGAGAGATTTGATTTTTAGAGAGAGAGAATATGATTATAGAAAGAGCTAGAGAGATTGGATTTCTAGAGAGAGAATCGGTTTTTAGAGAAATTCGGTTTCTAGAGAGAAAACAAATATATTGTGTTTGTAGAGAGAGCATGAGCTTTTAGAAAGAGAGATTGTCTAGAGAGAGAATGGTTTTTAAAGAGAGAAAGAGAGATCGGGTTTGTAGAGAGAGAAAGTGAGATTAGATTTCTAGAAAGATAGTAGGTTTTTAGAGGGAAAAAGACGGATTGGGTTTCTAGAGAGAGAATAATTTTTAAATTTTCTAAAAAATATTTTAGCATCTAATTATTTTATTTTATTTAGGTTACTAGAAACAGGAAAAGTTTGAAGAGTGAAAAAAAAAAAATTAAATGGGCCGGGCTTGATGGGTTGGGTTGCAATATGTTTTGGGCTTGCCGGTCCAACTCAGCCCCTTTGGGCATATTTTCGGGCTTTTTCCAGGCCAATTTGGCCGGGCCTGATCTGTTAAATAGTTTTCTGGTTGGTGATCCCACCCAATGCCCGAAAGAGGCCCAATAGTAATCTGAAATCAGGCCTGGCCTAGACCAATAACAACCCTATGTTTAATACGTACCTTGTATTATATAATATAGGCATGTATTATATAATATATTATTTTAAAAAAAGTATACAATGCGACCTTTTATATTTAGTATATGGAGGTCATAATTAATCCTGACATTGGATATGAAAATTCGGCCATTGTACATATACCATTGGCTACGCTCAAAGTTCAAAAGAAACTTTTTCAAACTTTGAGACACACTCAAGCCGTTAGATTTCACATCGGAAGGTCATATGTAATTGTGACCTCATTGTACTAAACGTAAATAATCGTATAGGATATAGTCACATTATTTAATTATTCAACTTTTGGGGGAACTTTCAGCTCTTTTTTAGTTATTTCAAGCTAAAACGTGATTCTCAATTTAGAGTATGTATATTATGCTCCCTTCGAAGCATAATTTACTTCTACTTGCTCGATTAAATGGCCTACATGGGAGGGATTTTTTCAATTTGAAATTTGGGGAACCAACTAAGAATAACTAGATGTTTCTCAAAAGAATAAAATTGAAATTTGAGTTTTTTAACACTTAGATATCACTATCTAAAAATTGGATGATTTTTATTCAATCTTGAGATATTATTTTTTCAAGTGCTTAAGAGGGTACAAATAAGAAATTAAAGAGATTATAACCCCAAAATTTGGGGTCCTAAAACTAACTCTAGGTGAGGTTTTACCCAATGGGTATACTCCTAAGGGAGCAAATGTTGTTTGGATTTAATAAATTCCTTCGAATGAAGTGAAAACAACTATTCAAACGACGAACTTATGTGGAGGAAAAGTGTTCTATGAGTAAGCGAGCTTACAAACATCCATCCGAAAGATGGACGTTATGTATGATGTATGGTCCACAAATAACATATGGATTGTGCACAAAAACATACCAAAACTTTATATTTTTTATTTTCAGTGTTTATTTTTCTTTTCATATCCATGATCATCTTGGCTAATGATTCTAAACTTTCCTTTAATCAATCTCATGTCCGCATAAAGGGGCTGGGTTGTGTTAGATAGGCAGCCAACATAAAATTTATCAAGATTTATCATGAATCTTGAAACTATAGTATCTCAAAAAGGTGTTGAGAACAAAGAAAATGCCAAACAAATGGATGATAAGTATTGTAATACCTATTTACAAGAACAAATGAGAGACACAGAATTGCACGAACTATCGAGGGATCAAGCTTATGAGCCATACTATGAAGCTCTGGGAGAGACTGATTGAGCAATAACTAAGGCATAAAACGAGTGTATTTGAAAACCAATTTGGTTTTATGCCTGGAAGGTTAACATCTTAGGCTTATTTCCTACTTAGGCGCAGATTGATAAATTTAGGGCGAAAGGAGAAGACATCTACATGGCTTTTATTGATATAGAAAAAGCTTATGATAGAGTACCTCGAGATTTGATTTGATAGGTATTTAAAAAGAAATAAGTCTCTAGACATTCATCAACTTTGTGAGAGATATGTATGATTGAGTGCTAACTGGTTTACAAACAACTAGTAGAAAGACAAATGAGTTTTCAGTGGCAATAGGTCTACATATAGAGTTAGCATTGAGTTTGTACCTCTTTGTCTTAGTTATAGACGGCTTAATTAGGCACCTATAATATGACGTACCGTTGTGCATGTTGTTCGCAGATGACGTAGTTTTGATTCATGAGACCCAAAACGACGTCAACACAGTTAGAACTTTGGAGGGATGCTCTAGAATCCAAAGGTTTTAAAATTAGTTGGATTAAGAAAGAATATATGAAATGCAAATTTAGTAATAATATAAGTTGAGACGAGGAAGCAGTTAAGATTGGGGGCTAGGAAGTAAAAAAAGGATCGCACTTATAATATCTTTGTTGATAATTTAGGAGAATGGAGAAATTGAAGACGATGTGGTACAAAGAATAAGAGTTGGTGGGCAGAGTGGAAATGTACAACTAGAATTTTATGTTATCGCTGCATACCAATGAAGCTAAAAGGTAAGTTCTATAGTACAACTGTGAAACCATCTTTGCTCTATGGGGCGGAATGTTGGGTGGACAAAAAACAATATACTTATAGAATGAGAATAGTAGAGATGAAGATGTTAAGATGGAAGAGTGGCAAGACCAGAAATGATAGAATTCGAAATAAATCCATTTAGGAGAATTTAAGTGTAACATCAATAGGTGATAAGATGAGAGAGGATAAACTTATGTGGCCTTAAAAGGTCTTATGAGTGCTTGTAAAATGAAATAATATAGTGGAACATGAACTCAGTGGGAGTGTGGCCCCTCGTAGACCAGACTAAACAAACGATGTTTGCTAATACCGAATTGTGCTTGACGATTTAGGCCAGTTGGTTGGAAAAAAAACCCATGTTACTTGGGTACAGGGAACAAATCGAGAAGGGTTCTAATGGGTCATCCATTGATGAGGTTGGAGCATACGCCCAGATGAATGAGAGGGACTGTGTGACCATTGTGTGTGATGGTGGCCTACAAAGACGCGGGCCAAAGCCTCATTCATGTGCCATCACACAACATGTATATTGATAGATCATTCGGGAAAGGAAGTAAGCCACATTTCAGCATGTAGTGTATGCATGTACGAGAGATACCCCTATGCACCAGAGGAGCTGTGATCGCATCAGGTCTAGGTAACCTTGACTCGTCTTTAGGGGAGGACCTGAAATCCACACATTGGGATTGCGACCCCTTGGCTCATCAATCAGGCTGTGGTGACTCGCTAATAAGCCCCTGCTTAGACTGTGGGTCATGGGAAACACTAGGTCGGTCTGATAAAACAAGTGTGGTATGTAGTCCACTGTTGAAGGTGGAGTGCCTCATGATTATTGACTTAATTCCTAAACCATATGGATCTTTTTCCCATCAAATTAATTTAATTGTATTTTTTTTATGATAAAAATTATTTTAAAATTATCATTTGAATTTTTATGAACCCATGGATATTTTATTTATACTTTTTGAATTTATAAAATTAAAAATATTGGTTTTACAATGGTTTAAATATTCAAATAATATTTTAAAAACCTTTTATTAATTTTAAATATATAAAAATATCATAGGGGCCCATTGTGCACATAGGCCTACTATATTTCTAGAAGGTGGGGCCCATGAGTACCTCCCTTGGGTGGCATGCCCCACCCTTATTCTCTTTCCTATTTTTGTGGTGATATGACATATGGCCATATGGTTGGAAGATATGGACTAAATATTAACTTGATATATTTTTGAAATATTTTGTGGAAAGATTGAGTATACTTGTGCTATTTTATGGTATGTACAATATTCTGATTAGATTTAATTTCTATTGATGAGAAAATGGTTTAGGAGAAGGGGATAATAGTTAATACCCTTTTCATAGTGTCGATGACCCATTTATAGAAAGGATGACTCAAATCTCTCACCCCACAAGTGATCCAAGATCAACGGTTCATATTCAATCTTACAATGAGAGGTAAGCCAAGAAAAACTGTAATCTTGTTCAAAGTTTATAAAAAGATATTGACTCTACCAAAAAATCTCTACCATTTATCTCTTGTACCTAATTCTGTATTTCTCCCTCGTATCCCACTTAGAATTTCCCTCTCTCTCTCATAGGAAAAGTTTCTCTCTCTCATGAAAGCAAAAAAAGGGGCACGCCCCACTCTCTCATCTTTGATATCTTTCTCTCTCTCTCTCTCTCATATTTTAAAGAACCTAAGGGTTTAAGTTATGGAGTTATTCTTTCAACTATGAATTTATGGCTAAAGCTTCTAGGATTTAACAAAAAGAGAATTCATATATCTCAAACTAAGTTGCTAAGGGAATTCACCTAAGGTTTTAGTTTGTGATCAAAGAAGTTCATGTTCTATTGGTGTGGCTTGGCCTAAATTTGCTTTTCCGGTTGAGATTGAAGGTTGATCATTGATCTTGTGTCATTGGATGGTGGTGACTCGATGTGGGGTATAATAAGCTCGGTTGAGATAATTTCTGCCACTCTCTTTTAGTTTCTTGTCATATTTAATTATATTGTCTTTATATTCTCAAGCATAATTATGGATATTTTCTTTGTTTAAAAAAAATTGGTTTAATGGTTTTTTAAGATCTTGGATTGTTAATTTTATTTCTTTGAAGCAAGAATTATTATAATAAGACTACTTGTAAGTGATCTTTGCCAAAAGAAAAGAAAATAGGTGAATATATATATATATATATTCCCTGGCAAGATCATATTAGTCTATCTTTCATTGGTATCAGAGCTATTTATACTTGATGTCATTAGTTGTCTTTTCTCTTTATTGATTCTAGATCAAGCTTGGTAATGAGAGAATGATATTTGTGGTCAAGCAACCCCGATTAAATAATTATTAGAATATTTAAATACCGAAAAGGCACTCTGCATTATGGGTATTCTGAGCTATTTTAGATCAGTGATATGAAAAAGATAATGATGTATTTTTCTATTTTATATTTCAGTGATATTGTATGTATTTGAGATTAGGATCTACCTGCAAAGTTTCAGTTGGAGATCATTAGGGAATTGAGAGTTATAGAATCATCAATGAAGGGTATCAGCTCTGACCCTGTAAAATCCAAGAACTGTCAATTGAGTTCCGTGATCTTTCCCACCAATCATATGATTTTATTTCTTACTGAAATTTTACTGTGACTCACAAAATTGAGTCTACTTTCAAGAAAAAAATGTTTCAACAAGAAATTCCTTATGGATATGATTAATTTATTGAAGAGTGCACAAATTTTGTTTTCTGCAATGAAAACTATTTTCATGATTTTGAAGTCATGATTTTATTTCTATTCTTAACATAATGTTTTATGGCTCACACTAAGTTTTTAAACTTCCACTCTGAGTCTAGTTTCTAATAAAATTTATTTGAGAGAGAAATATCTATGGGAAGAGATGAATAAAAATTTTGGATTGAAGAGATGTCATCCTGAATTTTCTGCAATTGGGTATGTTTTTCATTAAGACATGAATAACTATATTTATCAAGCCTACTTAACAAAGTGATATGATGCTTGCGAAAATATATGTGCTACCATTATATGTCTACTTTTACACAAAATTTGTTTTAAATAAAAACTCCATGAGGGTAGAGAGAAAATACAATTTTATTATATAGTGTTCATCCTGGGATTCTGCAGTATGATTTATTTTTTGATGTATATGTCACTTTATTTATTTCTCCAAAGAAATGTATTATTTGGGATTTACACCATAATGTTATGATTTGGTTTTGAGTCTAGTTTCAGGGGGAAATTATCTAAGGCTTGAGATAAACAATTTTTTTTATTGAGAGACGCTCAACCTGATTTTTTTGCTAAAAATTTGCATTATGATGTAAAAGTCACTAAAAGGTAAACTCATTAATGGTGTGATTTATAGATGGAATTGAGTACTATTTCATATTTTTTTATTCTATTTCAGTACTAAAAAAGATTTGGAAAAAAACTCTTTATAAGTTGAGAGATATCATATTTTTATTGTGGGATACTCGAAACTGAGTACTATTTCATATTTTTTTATTCTATTTCAGTACTAAAAAAGATTTGGAAAAAAACTCTTTATAAGTTGAGAGATATCATATTTTTATTGTGGGATACTCATGTTTTATACTGCAGTAAATTAGAAGATGTGGTATGTTAAGACATATATTTGGATTCCTAATTATGGAGACCTTTTTAAGGCTCAATTTAAAATGTTTTATAGTGCACCATGAGTACAGTTTATTATAATATAACTTCAGAGAGAAGTAATAAATAGTAGGCAAGATAAGATACTTTCTATAAAGAATATTTGATTTGGGAATAGCAGAAAGAAGAAGAAACACAATACTTATAAAAGCATCTTAGTTCCTTCGAAATCAAGGGATATATACAGAAACTTGGTGATAGCATAGAAACACTAAAGATCAGTGGGAGAATCGAAATTGTGATATTTGAAATCATGGGTTAAAGAAGATTATTTATTCACGTTGTGAGACAGGGAGAATCCAAGTGCCAAAAAGATGGACACTTAATGACATATGAAACCGATGACCAAGATATTCTCCATCATTTGCGTGTTCTTCCAAGATCACAAAAGCTTGTCAAACAAATAAAAGTAATGAATCAAGAAAGCCCAGGTACCACACTACATGATTTTGAGGTATGAAATTTATCCCATATTATATTGTAAAGTCATATAGAGAAAGATGATTCATTAACTTTTTATTTTATATGCTTTGGTTATATTTTGGCTAATTGTTTTATGAATATGTATGGCGTGTATGAACATTAAGTAATAGGTGCTAACAAATAAGAAAAGCCAATTTTTTAATACGCTGTGTTTTAGTGCCTCATTGTGCTAGAGTATGAACTACTTAAGGTAGTAATACACATAGAGATGCGATTTAATCAAGGGCTTGAGCCCTAAGGATGAAACACAAAAGATGTGTGTGGCTCATTCAAAAATGTAAGCATGAAGGGAGTGTTCCGATGGAACTCAGTCTTAGTGACCATCCTCTCATTACTGTATATAATATGATGTGTTGTATGTGATAATGATCTCTTGATTGCCAAAAAAGAAATATTTTGTCAAACCTTTAATATACATTCTTTAATCATGCTTTATTATTATAAGATTGCATTTATGATTTGTTTTAGTGGCCATGAACTTGACTTGGTAGGAAATTAAAAGTGAATACGGTAAAATGATTTATTAAGGCTAAGCATATATTTTGAAATTAAAATTGGATGATTTGAGAAAAACCTAAGTCTATGAATATGGTTTTGAGAAAATCACATAGTTTTGCAAGGTCCATTAAGTCTTTATGAAAATCATTTTAAACTGTTATACTATTATATAACTATTGCTTGTGAATATATATATATATATACACTAAGTTAATATATTTTATTATAGAGAAAAACATTGTGTCTTGATGATATTTATAAAAATTGGAATAAAACTGTCAGGCACTAGCTTTTAAATGCCCATTTGCATTGACCCATGTTTCCAATTATATAAAATCGTTGGTTACTTAAGACTTGGAACCATATGAAATGTTGAAGGAAGGCCATCATGCTAGGCTTCCTTGACATATATTGTGTTGATAACTTAGTTTGTATGGATTTACTACCAAGATGACTAATGTGGTTGAATCTTTATGATTCATGAAGGTTTTGCATATTGTGAAACCAACGAGATTAAATTACATATTGCATAAGACTTGTTATGCTACCTTATGTTACATGCATAAGAATGTTGAGAATGTATATGTTGTATGTACAATAATTGAGTGGGAGCTGCTATATTCCCATGTTTCATTTAACTACTTAGGTATTCAGATATACAGGTACAAGCTATCTCACGGATCCAGATGATGTAAAGTCTGCATCTGGATATGTGTTCATGCTTGGAAAGGGGACAAATTCTTGGAAATCAAAGAAACAAGATGCGGTAGAATTATCCACTATAGAGACAAAGTATGTGACGTGTTGTTTAGCGGTCAAAAAGGCTGTATGGAATAAGAAATTTCTTAATCGACCTGACTTTAACCGCTTGCATTGTAAGGTAGTAAGTATTTTATGTGACAACACGACAACGATACGCATGTCAAAGGAGTCATGATTTCATAAAAACTCCAAGCATATGAAAACATATTTCTATCACCTAAGGAATGAGGTGAGATTCAGAAAGATCGAGATCTAGATAAACTAAATATTTTAGTGGGAGCACCTGCTAGTATTTGACAGGTCAGATGGAACAACATACTATAATGTTGTTCGCCTATGGAACCCAGATGTGTGGTGCTGGTTGTATGACTACAAAAGGAGCATCTTATTTGAAAAACTCTTTTGAACCCATGAACATACGACCCCATGCGATGAGGGTACGTGATGGTCTTCTGCAACAACATGTCCATAATTCGCAATGCGATATGAAAGATGGGCTACGACCATTTTTGGGATATGATCCGAGCAACAAAGAGAAAAAGGCATTGCCTCTATAAATCCTTTTATGAAAGGATTGATGAAGAAAATCATGATTAATGTATTGAGAGATAATAAGTGAAAAATGCTTGAGAGAAAGATTGTAATTGAGAGAGAGAGATGTGGATGCGAGAAAGTGGGTAAGAGAGAATATAAGGTCTTCAAAGGCCAAGTGGGAGATGTTGGGTTTATGTAGCCTTTAAAGACCTTATGGGTGCTTATAAAATGAAATAATATAGTGGAACATGAACTCAGTGGAAGTGTAGTCCCTCGTGGACCATACTAAACAAATGATGTTTGCTGATACCGAACTATGCTTGACGATCTAGGCCAATTGGTTAGAAAAAACCCATGTTACATGGGCATAGAGGACAAACCGAGAACAGTTTTAATGGGTTATCTGTTGATGAGGTCAGAGCATATGCCCAGATGAGTGAACTGAGGAATTGTGACTTTTGCGTGTGATGGTGGCCTACAGAGATGGGAGCCAAAGCCTCATCCATGTGCCATCACACAACATGCATATAGATAGATCGTTCGGGAAGGGAAGTAAGCCACCTTTCAGCGTAAAGTGTATACATGTGCGAGAGGTACCCCTATGCACCATAGGAGCTGTGGTCGTATCAGGTCTAAATGACATTGACTCGTATCTAGGGAGGACTTGAAAGCCACAGACTGAGATTGCCACCCCTTGGCTCATCGACCAGATTTTGGTGATCCGCTAATGAGTCCCTGCTTGGACTGTGGGTCATGGGAAATACTAGGTCGGTCTGATAAAGCAAGCAAGTGTGGTCTGTTGTCCACAATTGAAGGTGGAGTGCTATTGATTGTTGATTTAATTCCTAAACCATATGAATCATTTCCCATCAAATTAATTTTAATTGTATTATGATGAGAGTTATTTTGAAATTATTAATTGAATTTTTATGAACCCCTGAATATTTTATTTATAATTTTTGGATTTATAAAATTAAAGATATTGATTTTACAATGATTTAAATATTCAAATATCTCTTTATTAATTTTAAAAATATAAAATATCATGAAGGCCCATTGTGTATTGGACCCACCATATTTCTAGAAGGTGGGGCCCATGAGTGCTTCTATTGGGTGGCACGCCCCATCCTTATTCTCCTTTCCTATTTTTGTGGTGATATGGCGTATGGCCATATGATTGGAAAATATGGACTAAATATTGACTTGATATATCTTTGAAATATTTTGTGGAAAGATTGAGTAGACTTGTGTTATTTTATGGTATGTACAATATTTTGATTAGATTTAATTTATTTAATTTCTATTGATGGAAAAATAGTTTAGGAAAAAGGGATAATGATTCATACACATTCTATAATGTTGATGATCCATCTATAGAATGGACGACTCAAATCTCTCACCCCACAAGTCATCCAAGATCAATGGTTCACATTCAATCTCACATAAGTCAAGAAAAACCCTAAGAAACCTTAATTTTGTTCAAAGCATATAGAAATGGATTGTCTCTACACGAAAATCTCTATACCTTATCTCTTGTACCCAATTCCATATTTCTCTCTCATATCCCACTTAGAATTTTTTTCTCTCTCTCTTGAGAAAAGTTTTTCTCTCTCTCATGAAAACAAAAAAAGGGACACGTCCTACTCTCTCATCTTTGATCTCTCTCTTTCTCATATTGTGAAAAAACCTAAAGGTTTAGGTTATGGAGTTCTTCTCTCTCTTATCTCTCAACTATGAATTTCTGGCTAATGGTTTTAGGGTTTAGCAAAAAGAGAATTCATCTATCTCTAACTAGGTTGCTGAGGGAATTCACATAGGGTTTGAGTTTCTGATCAAAGGGGTTCATGTTTTATTAGTATGGTTTGGCCTAAACTTGCTTTCCTGATTAAGATTGAAGGTTGATCGTTAATTACATGCCATCAGATGGTGGTGACTCGATGTGGGGTGTAATAAACTCGGTTGAGGTAATATCCGGCACTCTCTTTTAGTTTCTTGTCATATTTAATTATATTGTCTTTATATTCTCAAGCATAAGAATTGTGGATATTTTCTTTTTCAAAGAAAATTGGTTTAATGACATCAAGGTTTTTAAAATCATGAATTTGTTAGTTTTTTTCTTTGAAGCAAGAATTATTGTAATAAGACTACTTGTAAGTGATCTTTCCCAAAAGAAACGAAAAGTAGTGAAAAGATATGGGGACTTATGACCTCACTGAGGGTATGATATTTAATAGAGCAGAATGATGGACCAGGATTCATGTAGTCGACCCCAATTCATTGAAAAAATGCTATGATGATGATGATTCATGATCATCTTAGCCTAAATGATGTATCTATAAATAAAAACTAGATAAAAATCCATTTCTAAAATGGATTTAAAGGGGGCTGCATATGCACATATTAGACAGCCGATTCATAGAAACCCCATCCATATGTACAACTTCCTCTAACTTTGTCAAGATTAATTTCATCGAAATATTGAATCCGAAGTCGTAATGAGCAAATCTAAGTAAGCCCAAAAAAATGGAGTGATATAGCAAAATACATAATATCTATCGTCCTTTCCTGATGATGAATGGACCCAAGAACTTCGATACACCATTGGTGTATGGTACAACACAGGATATTCCTTTGCTGGAGATGGATGTTGCCATGACATTTTCTTTCTTACTTTTGCTCCTTATTGAGCATCTGATGTTACCATACATCACCGGTGTATCGCTTACTTCCACACATGGCGATTGAGGCTTCGCACACGTTCAAAGGAGGGCCATTCAGCTCAGCTTGATTGTGAAAAAAATTAGAATATCAAATTTTAAAAGTAGCGTATATTGCAACAAATCATCCAAACTATTCATTTCGCCTTAAAAATAAGTGTTTTTGAGTTTCAAATTCTATTACCTATGTTGGAAATTAATTTTAGAACCATGTGGTGAAGCTATATTTTGTTACCATAAAGCTTAGGCTATTTAGGAACTTCAACCTTTAGTCAAATGGAGCGATAGCGCAAAAATATGAATGCGAGGACTACTAGCGTAATTTTGTAGAATCCAAGGGGCATTTCCTCTAAAATTCCAAATTTTATTATATTTTTCTAGGCCTTGGGTTTTTATTTTGGCCATGTGTTGGATCGGTCAGTCCAAAGTCCAAACACGCGCACTCCTTTCTCTCTCTACTCTTTCTCTCTCTTGGAGACTGCTCTTCTCTCTACTCTTTACTCTCTCAATGGCCATAACATTCCGGCTGTGACAGGATAATATTCCGGTGACTGCGATCCCTGTTTCGCCGGAATGTGGGAATTCCGGCACTTCTCAAATCCAGGTACTATCTCTCATTCTCTTTCCTCTTGATATTCAGGGTTTCTTCTATAGTAACCTTGGTTCCAAGCCTAAAAACTTGGGAGCTTTTCTTCTTCTCTTCCTCCTGTAGTTTTAGCAGCCTTTTTTTTGCAGCTGTTTTGTCGAGAAAGAGTCTTGGAATTCTTCATTTAGTGATGGATAAGTGAAGTAGAAAAAGCTCAGGAAACTGGATATACAGTCCATTGTTGCATAGACTTTTGCTTTTCTGCAATTATGATTTTTGGGATTTTTTGGGACTTTTGGTGATAATTCAGGCCTTTTTCTCCCAGTATTGGGGCAGTAGGAGCAGATACGCATATAGCTCTTAAACTTCATGCCTTTTCAGATTAGTGGTTTGTTTGTTTTTTTTTCATGGCTTTCCTTTTTTGCAGATTTTTAGGGAATTTTGTGTTTGTTTGTGTAATTATGTGTTTATTGCTTGATTTTTACCAGGGCACAGTGTTCATTTTGTCTGGAAGGCTTATTTAAGTGACTTCAACTTCAGAATATGAGGATGTTTCAGTGTCACTTATATGGTGATTGATGAGAGAGGGTCTGAAATTCTAGGGCGAATTTGATGGATTATTCTTTTGATTAGTCACTTGTGGTTTTCTTTAGAACAACTGCGCAAATCCAGTTAATTTGAGGTAATTAATGGATGACAAATTAGGCTTTATTTGGTGTGCACACTAAGTGGGTGATGATGAATTTGAGAGAATTTGTTGGGGTGGTGCCATGAAGCAGATGGCGGATGCTACTCGGAGTGGCCCCGTTGAAAGGGATATTGAGCAGGTAAAATTGGTTCCATATAATCTGGCTTCTTTGCTTATGTTGTAAAATTCAATTACTTGTAGTGATATCTCAGAAAGAGCTTTGCGTTAATAATATCGGCGAGAACTTATTTTCATTATGTAAATTCCCTTCTCTGGTTCTAGTATTCGAGATTATGTTGATTCTAAGGATAGTGGGAGGGCCCTGTAATTAAGCTAGTGTGTTTACATTCAACTCTTGTCTGCTGCTCAATGATGAAAATTTCACACTTGAAAACAATTTGAATTCTCTGAGTCTATCTTTCCAATACAGTACATACCTTCTGTTATTCTAGGCGATAGGGTTCTGTGATCTTATCCATATCATGGTAGCCACTTGCCATAAAGGCGCTAGTCCATCAACCTCAGGCACTGTAACTCGAAGCCACTAAAGTCTTTGGCTGACAAACCTCTTCCTATTGAATACTATTCATTTATATGGAAAAGGTCAGTTTCTGAGTTATGATGTGGACATTTTACGTGTGATGAATTACCCAATTACAGGCCTATTTGTTATGATTCTTTTTTATGTTTGTTCTTCATGTCCTCCTTAATTCTGTCCTGAGGTTGTTCTCATGCTGTGTTTTGATGAAATTTTTTTCTTTTTTTGTCTCTTTTTCTTTTGCACTTCAGAACTTAACATAAATTGTTCAAATGGTTTTGGTCTAGGAATGTCTTGTGTACATACATTTTTTTCTTTTTTTTCTTATTCTCATTTGTTCTGCTTCTTTTTAGTTCTGCTTTTCTGTCCCTCTGTATCCTATTTGGTTATTCATATCACTTTACAGTTTCAATTGATTTCCTGCTCAAGTTCATGTTGTTCCTCTGTTGATTATATTTTGTAATATCACTGCTGCTTGCAAGTCATCATTCTTTTGCCAATTTTTTTTTTTGTAATATTCTATTGCTAATTTTCCTGGTGTTCAATTGATGCCTAATTTTTTAATTTATGCAGGCCATCACCGCACTTAAGAAGGGAGCACATTTACTTAAATATGGCCGCAGAGGGAAACCCAAATTTTGCCCTTTCAGGCTAGCCAATGTATGTTCGTTTCAATGAATGCACTTGTTACAATCCACACAAATTTATTTCCATGTATTCATACGCATTAAGCCGATCATTGTCACTGGTTATTAGATATAGATACAGCAACACTTATGATAGCCTGATTGTGTAGATTTCTAGCTTCATTTCCTGCCATAGTTTATGAAAGTATTAGGCCTGAGGTATCTGATTTGTTTGTGTTGGATCCCAGGCAGCAGCAGCTGCCGCTGCTCCTTATTTGGAATGAGAATGATTATATTATATTTTCCTAAAGAGTGTATGATCACTATGGGGTATTGGTAGAATGGATAATGCACAAACTTGAGAAGTCTTAGGTTTAAACTCTGAAGGATATGCATAATCAATGTCCACAAATGTCAAAACTACTGCATGCTCTTTCAGGATGGGCATGTCAACTAGAATGAGTCAGAATTGACAACATTATGGTTCACGCTTGCATATATCGGCCACTTCATGTATTTATGGAATTACAAATTCCCTGGCTTTCATAATTTTTGTTATTGTGGAACTCGTTCAGTATGGTTTACATCTCAATATGGCAATTAGAAAACCCATACTTTAACTAAGAGTTATTTCATTGTTTGGAACAGAAGTTTGATATACATGTGGATTCTGTGAATTTTTCTTGTTTGGTGTGTTTCAACTTGTTTAACCTTCTTGCCTTTGTAAATCTTTTTCTTGTGGTAATATATTATGGAACTGTATTCCTTTAGTTCCAATTAAAGACTACCTTGTAAACTTGTCGTTACTTGCTTAGAAGCATACATTGCACTCAGGTCTCTATGTGACATGTTTTCTATTAGTAGTTGACATGAACACATTTTTGCAGGATGAATCTGTTCTAATATGGTACTCTGGCAAAGAGGAGAAAAGCCTCAAACTAAGCCATGTATCAAAAATTATACCTGGCCAACGTACTGTGAGTTTGCAGATTACTGGAATGTCTTCTTTTTGGACACTTTTCTTGTGGCATTCAGTGTGTATCTACCTGCTATAACTGCTGATACTTAACTAATCTCTGTGACAAATTTGTATAGATTACTTATTGTGATGGTTCTATTATATATTCTGTCATAAATGACTACCTGTTGTACCTTTTTTGTTGAATTCGTTCCTTATTACTTATGTCAAGTGTTTCTATCAGTTCAACTGGGTTTAGGTTTGGCGAATATGGGTAGATCATCGTGAAGTTTGTTATTCAGATTCTACTTGTTCTAAGCAGAAATCCGAAGCCACATTCCTATAAGAAATATTGAATGTAGTTTAGATTTATGATCAGTTATAGAACCTACAGTACTTCTGAGCCTTGATGGTCTGTCTCCATGTTGTGAATTTCTGGAATCTTACACTGCAGTAGTTGATCAAGTTAGCACTCTTCGTTGTTGAGTGGCTTTTCTTCTTCTAAGAGAATGTGCTCGACTGTTGGAGAACTACAGTTTTCTAGTGGATGGTGGTTATGTGCAACACTCTGATAATGCAGCTCATGTTTTTTTTTTTTTTCAATCCTATCAGTTTACATTGTGCTCCCATTTTTGTAGATAAGTGAATTTGTGCTGATCACACAGCCAAAGTAATATGACATGTGATAAAAGAAACAGGATATAGAAACAAAGCAGAAAAAACAGAAAAACAAAAATATAAGAAGAAAGATTATGACGACTGAAGAGCTCCTGGCTATCCTACTGGAGCCTGGAGGAGAGATCCTGTTGGCTTTTTGGAGCACATAAGAAGTGAGATAGACAAAATGTGGCTTGCTTCAAAATATCCCCTTTATATCAGTGAATATCCATAATAGCCCACCTCTTTGTAGAGCCATCTAGTGACTTTAAGCGGATTATACAACTGAGGGCCTGATATAATGGAAAAGAAGAAAAAACAAAGGTCCATCGAGAGGGCCCTTTTGCTAAAGAGTGACAAACACTTATTGGTGATTAAACCATGAGCTCGGAACAGTCACGGCTTTCCTTAGGTCTTACTGTTGAAATTGAACTTTCTCATTGGTTTGGTAACTTGGTCCCTGTAGGGCCCTATAGGGCCCAAGGTTTGTTTGTGAGGTTGATAATGCTTGCTTACCATCTTCAATTCTTCAATCAGGTAGTTAGATTCGAAATCAATCATGACCTTAGAGTAAGGCCCCTGATTTGTTCCCTTAGTCTAGTGCACCCAATATAAGTGCCACTCAAGTCCTTTCATTTCTTCTTTATGGATGCCTCAAAATACATTCAGAGGGCATATTTTTGAAAGAAAGTGTCCTTTCTTTGTCAACCCATGTATAACTCCAATACTGGAGATTCATGTTAGACTTGCACTAATTCAGGCATAACATAGACACCGAATGCATTTGAAACAAGTTTAGGAGCATAATGCAAATATTTCTTTCATGCCAGGGAGGTCAATGGTTTGATTTGCCCTTCGAAACATGAAACAAATATTTGGGGTCTGCAACCAACATCTTTAGGAGAGGATATGTGGTGAGACTTAACTAGGGTGACAAATCAATCAAAGAAGAGGATAGGCCTTGGATATCCTCAAACTAGCCTCTATGAGAATTTTCCCACCCTACCTCAAATAAGCTTTTAACAAGGATCTTACCATAAGATGATTCTCAGAGTCACATTTCCACCATCTCTTATTTCCACCTCTAGGTATTAATGAATTCATTTCTGTACATCCCAACAACCAACACAAACCATTTAACTTGTCAGGTTCCTTAAGTCTCTTGTCCCTTAGTTTCCTTATAAACCAGAGGCACCAAGACCCTTTCCTTTCTCTCCAACACTTTAGGGACTGAAGCTAGACTGGTCAAATGCATGGACAAATATTCAAGACTTCCATCTTGCTCCATACATCTACTGCATTCCTTTAATGAGAGGGAAAACCTTACCATTTGCCACCTAAGTTTCCAAGATCTTCTAAAATGCCACCTTTATTTTTACTTTCTCAAAATTGCCACCCAGGTTTTTCAAATAATTCAATAGTGCCAGACTTTTAACTTTTCCACCTAGTTCTTCTTAAAATATCCTTTAGGTGTTTTAAGCAAGTTCTATAGAATGTGCTTCCTTTGCTTTGTTGATCTTCTTCTCCCCCTCTCCCTGCTCTCTTTCCTTGTACCACAACTTCATGGTCTCACCTCTTCCCATTACTACTAGTATTGAGCAGCTTCTTATGCTATCTTGCTGGTTGATTATGATATTCTCCCTCCTTCCATCTCTCTCTCTCTCTCTCTCTCTCTCTGCGAACCCAAAAGACCACAACAATTATTACTTCTTTCTCCAATAAAACAAATTATAACGTTATTGCAATAAGTGCCCCATTCCCTTGCATTCCAAAATTCTATGTAGTTCTTCTCAATCCTTTTTCATTTTTTGGGTTTTGGAACACGGATACAACTATTCAAACAAACCCATTACAACACTATCTTTTTGTCATTCCAATAGGAGTGGTACTCTTAGTTGGGATCCTAACACAAAGGAAAGTGGCAATGCATATCGTAAGGAATTCTGTAAGTTTTTGAGCTGGCCACGAGAGTTTACTATTGATGTCATTGTGATATGGTGTCTCTCTCTCTCTCCCCCCCAGCAGCCTGCAACCCCAAAATTTAACTGGTTATGTAGTGTAAGAGATTGTGGAACCTGAGCTTTTAGAGAGAATACAGGATTAGTTGAGAGAACTTATGGTCTGAGGAGGTTTGGATAGAGAGAGAAACCCTTGGGAGTTGGGTTTAGAGTTAGGAGAGATGATAGCAATGGAATTTTAGGGAGGGAATCTTGGTCTAACAACTCATGGTCGCCAGATTTAGAATAGTGGAGAGCATTGCTCCAGGTGCATGACGAGAAGAGATAAAGAGAAAGTGGAGTGAGACAGAGAGAAGGCGGTGAAAGGGGATATTTCCTTAGTGATTTGGCAATTAAGAAAATAATGAGGGGTGTTCTTGAGGAGTAAAGGGTAAGAATATTGCAAAGTGGCATGATAGATTTGTAGAATTGAGGTGGTAATTTTGGGAATTCTAAAATCATCATTGTCAACATCCGAGCCTTATCCCAACTATTTGGGGTTTGCTACACAAATCTTGTCCGCCATTATGCTCTATTGAGGGCCATACCGTCAATCAGGCCATGAGTGACCATATCCCTTCTCACGACTTCCATCCACATCCTTTTGGGCCTTCCCTTGGCCCTTTTAGAGCCTTCCACTTGAACCAATTTGCCCCTCCTAAGTGGTGCTGTATTAGGTCTCACTGCACATGATCAGCCCCCACCTAAGTCTACAAAGGGGTCATGTTGGGGAGATTGGAACCCTCACCACAATGGAAAAGAGTCGGATGTGCTAACCAAAATGCTACTTGAACTTTTGCAAATTCAAACATAAATGTCGTATTTATGAAGTTTCCTGAAACTACAACAGCAAAACTGAGGTTTGCTCCAAATAGAATTGTCTTGAACAATAATCCCTTTCCATGTTAGAAAATCATGCTATATCTATTCTAATATCCAATATCCCCTTAATTTCTTTCATTCTTCATGACCACACTACCCTCCATTACTCAGTGGGCTCTTCCGGGGGAATCCCTGTGCCATTGGGCCTAAAGATATATAATAATCAATTTATATTCTCCCACCTGACTAAAATGGCATCGGCAGTTGGCACTGCATCCTGTCCAGAGAGACTCTTGAATTGGTTTTAAGTTAATTTCCACTCCTGTTGCATGTCACGGAGGAATAATGGTTTCTGTCTACAAATGTGATAGCCATATTTTTTTTGCTTCATTTGAATGATATAAATGTCAATTTAGAATCATTGACAACATATCTCTGTTACAAGGTCCGTTTTTGCCTTGGCCACGGTCTCAGTCTCACCAAAACATTGGACAGTCCCCCCCTCAAAGTGTATTTTTTTGATGGTTTGGGGACCAAGAAATCTGCAGATTCATCCTCTTGACCACCAAGATGAAGATCCTCAAAATAAAATGAACTTGGAGCCCTATGAATGCTCCATCTTGACTGCTATCTCAACATCTAATCTGGACTGGCTATTTAATTGGACATATATTAATTAGATTTCCACCATTATTGGAGCTCTAAATCTATTTTGTCAGGGAAGATATGTATTTGGAGCTGTTTAGGACGGTCGTTGGATCCTCAATCCATCAAATAAGAAGAATTTTGGGGGGACAATATGGTGTTTCTATGCCAGGGCCTATTCAATGCGTTTTCCTATCTTATATTGTTAAAATTTGATTTATTGGCATTTTCCTTTGGATTAAGTTATCAATAACTCTACATAGCTAATGATGAAGTAATCCAAGCCACATTGAGCAGTCATACCTGTCCGTTTCTCAAGAATAACTTGCCAATAAATCAATAATCAGAAAAAGTCATATTAACTTAGAGCATATGGATTACTGTTTCTACTATCATGCTTGCAGCATATCTTTTCGTTTTCCCTGCTAAGCTGCTTTGTCGCTGCATTTCTACCCCCTGGCAATGCGCAACATATGCTCTTTTCTTTTTGTTTTTTATAATTATGCTGTTCTGTTTTTGTTGAGCAACCATTTTAAGTCGCATAGACTTGTCATGAGTGCCTACATCGTAGAGATCTTAATGCGATCTGTTTTACAAATCATTAGCCTTTTTAGGCTAACCCCGTTTTGAACCAAGTTTTATGTCCAAATGCTATTATCAATATTTTCTATCTTCATGAGCAGCCCTTAAAATTGATTACGGGGTGATTGGATCTCAACTTAGAGATTCTTTTTTACCTTTACAGGGTCATGTGATCTCAACGTATAGATTCTTTTTTACCTTTGTCTTTGAATACATGCATATTTTTATCGATTGTTTGACATTTAAGCTTGATCTCTACTCCATTTCTTTCTCTCAGCCAATCTTTCAGAGATATCCACGGCCAGAGAAGGAATACCAGTCCTTTTCTCTCATATACAATGATCGATCTCTGGACCTGGTAAGTGCATCCAAATTGTACAGTGTTATTTCTTTTTTAGGACAATTCTTTTCTCTCTAGGTATCCATAGATCACATAACTTCCCTTAGAAACTTGAATTCTCTGATGTAGTTATGGGAGGAAAAAATAATTCTTTGATATGGCATATAGCATAATGCTTCTATAGATTTAGATGAATACTTTCCTATTGTCAGATATGTAAAGATAAAGACGAAGCAGAAGTTTGGTTTATTGGTCTCAAAGCATTAATTTCACGTGGTCACCATCGGAAATGGAGAACAGAATCAAGGAGTGATGGAGCTTCATCTGATACAAATAGTCCCAGGACATACACTCGGCGGAGTTCTCCTATGAGTTCTCCCTTTGGCAGTGGGGAGAGCTTGCATAAGGTGAGTTCTCGATCCATGATTTCTGAAAATATTGCATACTGCTATGTTTTTACAGGGTATATGTTCCTGTGGATTATAAAAAACCATATTACATAGGATTGTCACTAAGCAATCAAATGGGCAGTAATGGAGAGAGAGCGGCCACACTATTGTTTCATCTCATTAGGTGGGCCCCGTTCCATCACCCTCCATCATTTCATTGGAAGGTCTTGACCTCAATAGGCTACGTCTCTCTGTATAGTAACTTGGATTGTATTATATTTTCCCTTTTGCAAGTGTTCTTGGTTTTTATTGTTGGTAAGTGTGAGTGACATTCTTCTTGTATGTAGGATGGAGGAGAGACTCTACGAGTCCATAGTCCATATGAAAGTCCTCCAAAGCATGGTGTGGATAAGACATTATCTGACATGATCTTGTATGCGGTACCTCCCAAGGGTTTCTTTCAGACAGATTCTGTTGGTGGTTCTGTCCATTCTTTGTCATCTGGTGGATCTGATAGTGTAAATGGACACATGAAAAGCACAACTGTGGATGCTTTTAGAGTAAGTTTGTCTAGTGCAATAAGCTCATCTAGCCAAGGTTCTGGTCAGGATGATGAGGCATTGGGAGATGTATTCATCTGGGGTGAGGGGACAGGTGATGGGATTTTGGGTGGTGGCTCACATAAAGTTGGTAGCTCTTCTGGTGTCAAGATGGACGCATTCTCTCCAAAGGCTTTGGAATCTGCAGTGGTGCTTGATGTTCAAAATATAGCTTGCGGTAGCAGACATGCTGCACTAGTCACTAAGCAAGGGGAGGTCTTCTCATGGGGGGAGGAATCAGGAGGCAGGCTTGGGCATGGAGTAGATGCTGATGTTTCACAACCAAAGCTTATTGATGCTCTGAGCAATATGAACATTGAACTTGTAGCTTGTGGTGAATACCATACTTGTGTTGTGACACTGTCTGGTGATCTGTACACTTGGGGTGATGGTACCCATAGTTTTGGGCTTCTAGGGCATGGAAATGAAGTGAGCCATTGGGTTCCAAGAAAGGTTAATGGCCCATTAGAGGGCATACATGTTTCTTCAATTTCCTGTGGGCCTTGGCATACAGCAGTTGTAACTTCTTCTGGCCAGTTGTTTACTTTTGGTGATGGAACTTTCGGTGTCCTAGGTCATGGTGATCGTAAAAGCTCATATATACCTAGAGAAGTGGAGTCCCTTAAGGGGCTGCGTACTGTGCGAGCAGCTTGTGGTGTTTGGCACACTGCAGCTGTTGTGGAAGTCATGGTTGGAACTTCAAGTTCGAGTAATTGTTCGTCTGGAAAGCTGTTTACATGGGGAGATGGTGATAAAGGCAGGCTTGGCCATGGTGATAAGGAACCGAGACTTGTTCCAACTTGTGTGGCTGCTCTCGTGGAGCCAAATTTTTGCAAGGTAGCCTGTGGGCATAGCCTTACGGTTGCTCTCACAACTTCTGGGCATGTTTATACTATGGGTAGTACTGTTTATGGCCAGCTGGGAAATCCCCAAGCTGATGGAAAGCTTCCCACCCGTGTGGAAGGAAAGATTCAGAAGAGTTTTGTGGAGGAGATCTCTTGTGGTGCTTATCATGTCGCAGTATTAACTTCCAGAACTGAAGTTTATACTTGGGGTAAGGGGGCAAATGGACGCTTGGGCCATGGGGATATTGACGATAGAAATACCCCAACAGTGGTTGAAGCTTTGAAAGACAAGCAAGTTAAGAGTGTTGTTTGCGGCACCAATTTTACTGCAGCTATCTGCCTTCACAAGTGGCTCTCTGGTGTTGATCAATCAATGTGCTCGGGCTGCCGCCTTCCTTTTGGTTTTAAAAGAAAACGCCATAACTGCTATAATTGTGGGCTTGTTTTTTGTAATTCATGCAGCAGTAAAAAGTCTTTGAGAGCATCTATGGCTCCAAATCCCCATAAACCGTATCGGGTGTGTGATAATTGCTTTTGCAAACTTAGGAAAGCTATGGATACTGGTCCAACTTCTCAACTTGCTATGAACAGGAGAGGAGCTGTCAGTGATAACTACAGCGACACTACTGTGAAAGAAGAGAAGGTGGAGCCTAAGTTGCAGGGGCAACTCTCAAGGCTCTCCTCATTGGAATCATTTAAGCATGTCGAGGGTAGATCTTCTTCCAAACGAAACAAGAAGTTTGAATTTAACAGCAGCCGTGTATCTCCTATTCCAAATGGAAGCTCCCAATGGAGCGGTCTTAACCTTTCAAGGTCTTTAAATCCTGTATTTGGTTCCTCAAAAAAGTTCTTCTCTGCCTCTGTTCCTGGGTCAAGAATCGTTTCTAGAGCGACATCTCCCATATCAAGACGACCCAGTCCTCCACGTTCAACAACACCTACACCAACTGTGGTAGGGCTTGCATCCCCTAAAGTTGTTGTAGAAGATCCAAAGAAGGCAAATGATAACCTTAGCCAAGAGATTCTCCAATTAAGAGTTCAGGTACTTTTTACAAATGCTTTTCTAATTTTTCGTGCCCTATTCTACTGTTCCAATTAATTTCCTCTTGTTTCCAGAGTACACCTTTGTAGCTCAGTTATAACTATCCTTTACCAACATCTTTTAATGAAATGCATAGGTTAGGGTTGGTAACAATTATGGTGAATTGATCTTTCACTTTATAATAATATTAGGTATGGCTTATTTCATTGGATTTCAAATGATGTTAGTGGGGTGGGTATATAGTCGTCAAGAATGTTATCTTGAGATGTTTTCTCTTATAGTTCAGCTACTTCTGATGCAATAGAAATATCACCCCCCATCACTTATCGATCTGCTCTGGATTGCTAGTATAACGCTATAAATTTGATGTTAGATATGGATGGATGTTATCATTGGTTCAGGGAAAATGTTAAAATCTTTATTTTGCATGCAGATATTTTCAAGATTCATCATGTTTGGAATCAATGAATCTTACTATTTCATATTTGACTTATAATTGACTGTTTTCAATCGCTTGTTGGAAAACAAATTTAATTTGAGTGCACATAAAAATTATGGATAAAAAATTGCTTCAAGTGCTTCTGCTCAGCTTCCATATACTGTTGAAACATGCTCCTTTCTTGAATCCAAATCCTCTGCATGGTTATCAATGCATGTCATCAACCAACACCTGACAAAGAATTTGGATGTATTCTGATATGTGAGCAGGCAAGTGAAATGTTTATGTCGGTAGCTGTCACTTTCTTTTTGACTCCATATTGCCAATTGTTGTCACTTCATTCCATCTAAGGGCCCAGGACTTGCCTGAGTTGACTTGGCTTAGCTTTGCCCTGAATTCTGCTGGGCAGTACAAGTATTCTCTCAATTCTCATAAAGACTCATGGGTCTCTATGACAATCTAAGTCTCATGAAGAACCTGAGGTATCTTTAGAGACATTGCGAGTTGCTAAGTGTTATAATATTTATTCATTTCCCATCTATTAGAAACTGTTATGCGTTTGTTTTGGTTTCTAGCATCTCTTTTCCCTATTTTACGGGTATCAGGTGTTTTTACCATTTTGTTGGGTTCAATGACTTTTTCATTTTCTTTTGTTTCTTTTTTTTATACCTATTTTATATTATTATTATTATTTTTTTTTAAAAGATAAAATTTAGTGTCTTGTTAAGGTAGATTATGTCTGGAGTTAAGTAGATTATGTCTGGAGTCAACTCACTCCTGCACTAAGACAGTGTCTTCAAACTTTTCTTGAAATATTCTTTTTTGATGTCTGACATCACGCCTGGTAATGCTCCTAAGCCACGAATGGTTGCATTTGAGATTTTACAAGCAGCTATGTGAAATTGGCTGCCATATCCATGTTGATGCTTTGGGAACATTTGTGAAGCACTAATAGTGATGTTGTAGCTTGTCTGCACCCATATTTAGGCATCACTGCTAGTAGTATTGCTGGAGCTCGCATTTGGTTCTCAAATTGGCCGTGGCAATGTTATCTGGTTGGTTATTTCTTCTGGCCCTCTCGGCTGTATACCTAATTCATTGCCTCTAGATCGTGTTAGCAAAATGAAGGCTTGTACTGCTGTCAATTCTGCCATTTCCTGCTAATGGAAACTTTTCAGTATGGTTTATCTGTTCCGGTAATGGTTGTCTGAGATTGGTTGCACTTTTATTTTTATATTTATTGCTGTCATGGCCATGTCATAAGATCATTACTGTAATATCGTTGCATTTGATGCTTTTGTCTCATTGTGACCAAATCACAATACCTTGGTTTCACTTTAATTCATTGCTCAGCACACAAATGTATAATGGTCTTTATTATATGATACGGAGTCAATGCTCATTTCTGTGGTTGGAGCAGCTTCAAATCGGTTCATCGTTAGGCCATTAATGTAATATTGATGTCTTTAGGTTCATTTTTTTTTTTTAAAGTGTTCGCTGTTGTACTGCTGGAGAGTATAAGGTGTCCAAAAAATGGAACACCCTCTAGGCAGGTGTGTTTATATACAAAAAACCTCTATGGGGTCCAAAAAATTCTATACTTTTAAGGTTACAAAAATATAATACAATAGACGTTTAGATCTCAAAAAGGTGCTCCAAAGGCTCTGAGAAGATCTGCTGTGAGGCTCCTTCTTTAGTGATGGTGTCGGCTACTATGTTGGCCTCCCTACAGGTATGCCGATAGACCACGGATATATCCCTACAAATGTGAAAGATTTGTCAAAGATGCGAGCTAATCGCCAGGGGTAAGCTGACAATCTTGTAGCCCAGGCTATGATGTTTTTGGAGTCACCCTCTATAATGAGAGTGTTACTCTACGATGGATCAAATCTACGAAGGCCCACAAGAAGGGCCAGAGCTTCGGCCACAGAGGAGTTGTTGTGACTGACGGAGAAGTTGCTGTCTTTAGATTCATTCGTTTTTAAGTATTGCAGTTACTGTCACAGAAGCCTACAGTCTCATGTTTATAGTCATAAATCCACTGCTTATTAACAAACACACAAACAGAATATGTGCATTATAGCCTTTCTATCACATTGTATAGGAGTCAAAAGCTCCTTTCCTGGGTTGGAGCATGTTCAAGTTGGCATAACAATCACCATGTGCAACCAAAGGAATTTATGCCTTCATACAACAAAATAATCGAAAATAAGGCTCCATGTTTCATTGTTTCTCTCTTCCTAGATGAACCGGGCATCATTGTTGTCTGAATTTACTTAGAAATGCATTATCAAAAAATAAAATGTATCTGTAGACTACTTCTATATTGCCATAAACTATTAAAAATCCAACAAGTTGCTATTTTTCGAACATGCAAGGACTAGGTGAAATTATATTCAAATCATAAAATCTAACTTTATAGAGATGATGATGTTGTGAAGCTCCATCTCTATCTTCGAAAGATTACTTTGTTTTGTTTTATGATTGGTAACTACAATACATCAAGCAACATGATGTACAAGTATGTGTTGTTTCAAAAAATAGTATATGCCCTTTACAGAAAACTGAGTTTATGTAGAATTAGACTCTATATAGGACTCTAGACCCGATGCTTCAACCCACTATATTTCATAAGAATTTACAAAATTGATTTTAAGTTCAGTTTTGGAAACCCCATCACAAGCAAGCATGTCAGCCTCCAAGTTACACTCTAAACCAAAAGTTCCCAAGGTTACCCTTGTATTCATTCCCAGTGTTGCTCGTACTCATTCTCAGGGCTCTTCTATCACCATCATGTTGTTCAATGGCCTCATCATCATCATCATCATCATCATCATCATCATCATCTCCTCCTCCATCCTTCCCTTGGTCCTGAACTTTTGCACCTCCTTTAACTTGTGCTGCTTCAGTCCCACCCATCTTTCCTTCATCTTGAATGGGCCTTGACTCTTCTTCCATACCCTCTTATTGAGAACTGGCTCCTCGTCTTTCACCAATCAAAGCTGGATCCTTTACAAAGATGTGATCCGAATTGATAAGGTCATAGTCCTCAGCTTCCTTCCTCGATTTGTTGCTTCAAAGGTTTATGTTGTAATGCATGTAGACTAGCTTGAGAAGCTTGGATGCGGCCAACCTGTTTCTCCTTTGCGTGAATGCACTAGAATGCACCAGTGTCACTCACACCTTATTGTGGAACAGGTTTGGCTGAGCACCTTCATTGTCATTCTTTGAAGGTTGGGAGTTATATTGCCATGTAGTTCCCACTGCGTTGTTGAAAAACGAGGAGCTCATAAGGACGGAGTAAAATGCCAAGAAAAAGAAATTTACAACTAACCTACAACTTATAGAAACTTGTAAATTGACCTGGATTTGGGGGTGTAACTGAGCTCGGCTGGGGTGGGCTGGGCTGGTAAGCCTTGAAGGCCCTGCCCGTCATAGTAGGCTAGGTCCGGGCTAGGGTGTAATTTAAGGCTTGTTAGCTTAACAGGCCGTGCTTGACATGCCCTAATCTTACAAAGTTCTTTAGTGCAAAATGGTGTAAATGGGCTGGGCTGGCTCGACAGGCTGGGACTGAGCCCTGTATTAAGGCCCATTGAGATGGGCCGGGCCTGCCATTAACACCTGTTGGTTTAAAGGGCCGGGTCCATGTTGGCCTAGGCCTGGCACTCTTACTCCCCTACTTGGATCTAGCAGAGTGTGAGGTCTTTTTGCACGGTTTGTCACAAACATCCCTTGCACATCCATATACAAAGAAAAATGAAGAAAAAAATGGGTCTATTGGTTTATAAATGTGGCTTACATAATTTGTAAATGCCCTAAATTGAGGAAACTTCCTAAGTCTTTCTTATCTCCTTCTGAGCATCAATATGCTTTTCTCTATCTTGCTCAAATCTCTCAATCCAATATTTCACTCCCTTCATGATATCAGGGTGAATTGATTGTCTTGGGGTATAGAAATGTGCTGGACTGAAGAAGAAACCTAGATATCACACATCCTTAAGACAAGATCCCATGATTATTTACATAAACCCTCATCAATAATTAATGATAAATTTACAATCCAAGTTTTAGAATTCAAACGGCTATGACTATCAAATGTTTTAAATGTTAAACCATTTACTTGCTTCTTGCATTGGTTGGTGCAAAAACTATCCATTGGTCATTCTTTTTCTTGCATATTTTGTGATGTAATATACATGTGGCTTCGATGGCCTGCTTTACATGACCAGCCATTTCATATGAGAAACCCATAGCACACTTCTTAGGAGATCCACTGTCTTCAAAATTGCACTAAAGGAGCTATGCTACGACAATATGATCACACCCATGTCTAAAACTCCTGTTGATAATTACCTTCTCAAGTTGCCCAATGTCTTTGAGCATTAGGTCTATGCACAAAGACTTTGTACTGAATGCCTCCTCTTCATCAACCTCTTTTCTGTGTTGACATAGATCTTGGCATTGTTAGTCATTACTTGGACTATGTATTGTTCACCAAACTGTCTCCACATTGTCAAGTAGTCTGAACATTAGCTTCCACTCTTCACCTTATCAGAGTCATTTACATTGCTATGGGATATTGTCCCTCATGGGCAACATACCAAGAAATAAATCAATGTTCACCACTTGTTGTCTTTCCATTGATCTGACATGATCTTTGCATCTGATATCTCCCACATTCGCTTGTACTCATCCATGAATAAGAGAATCTCATCCACTTTCTCATATCAGCAGGGCAGACTAAGCTCATATGCAATGGAAGATTGATTTGAGGCCCTGCATTAGCTAATGTGGATATCATTGGCTTGTAGTACTCACTGTTGAATGCATAGAAAGGAAGAATAGCATCATGATGGAAAATTGCATTTGCCTACATCACATGCTTCATTATGGTCTTAGTGAAACTTGACTTAATGGTTCTTTGCTTTGTTGATGGCTTCGAAAGGGAAGCGTCAATTTGATCCCTGGTAGGTTCCGTGCATTGAGTAAGTTGAGCAGGCTCAGCTGGTCTAGCTTGTACTCCTTGCCCCCGCTCTACCTCAAGCTCACATATCTGATCAAATCCAGTGTGCAGCTCCCCATGTCATCTGCAATGTGGGTCTAAGGAGCCCTTAAGGACCTCCTTGCAACACTCATGCCAATCATTGAGAATCCCTGCATTTACTCTCCTTGGACTGCTCTATTAGCTGTACATATCCTCAAAAATTGCTTGTCGTAAGTTCGAGTTGGGCCTTGATCTCTTCACCATCATTCCTACCCTCTTGAGTTGGGTCGTAGAAAACCAACCTCCTTAGCCATCTTTTTTTTTCATTGTCTTCTTTATTACGCTCTGATAACGACTAGCATTTGTTGCCTTACATTCTCTAGCCCTTTATCACATTGGACATTGCTCTTGACTTTGAGTAGGTGATTCTTCAGGCAGCTCATACTGCCACTCGAACTCCTTTGCACAACTACACATGTGGTCGGGAAATACCCTCGCTTATACTCCCACACAGGATCCTCTTTTACTTGCGACATATATATCCACTGGCAACTGGCAACTAAGTAGTCTCGGGACCTGAAGTCACATAAAAAAAGGAACATTGAAAAGCATTTCAATGCCCAAAAAGTCACTCATTTCCAATTTTTCTAGAAAAAATGGTTATCTGAACCCAAAGTAAATGTTTTTGGTTAAGAATTGGCGTCCTAAAAAGCATCAGACATGGAAAGACATGTAAAAAGAAAATTAGAAAGCATTTAAGTGCCCAAAAAATTGCTTGTTACCAATTCTTTTCTCATAAAAATTGTTATTTAAACCCAAATTGTAAGTGTTTGGTTGGGGATTGACATCCGTAAAAGCATAAGAAACACAAAGACAAGAAAAATAGAAGATTTTAATTCTTAATAATTTGAACACGTTTTGGTGGGGAATTGGTGTCCCTAAAAGCATCAGATGCTCAAAGATAAACGGAAAAAATAGAAGGTATGTTGTGAAGAGAAAAGGAAAAAAATGGAATAGAGAGGGTGGGTAAAAATGAAAATCCAAGTAGAGCTGCTGAAAATTTAGGAAAAGCTTGTGGTAATGCATAATATGTTGGTGAAAACAAAGTCATGAAATTTTCTTGTCATTTCTATAAATAATTTCTACATATTATTTGAAGTGTAATTTCAAAGAAAAGTGTACAGCAGTTGGTCAAAAAAAAAAAAAAAAAAAAAAAAAAAAACAAGAACACTGGATCTAGGTGAAATGAAGTCTAGATTGATTTGATCGGGGTTATTTTGAAGCAACTGAACCAGATTTAGAGTTTTATTGTAAAAAAAATCACATTTAGAACGGTGAAATTTTTGGAGCACAAAACTTGTAAATCTAGCACTAGTCATGGATCAACCTGCAAAGTCCAGAAAATCGAACCCCCTATGAATTTTGGGGCTTGGGTTCGGTCCGATTAATCTTTGAAAATCATAAATTAGGATGATTTCTCACATATCTTGTTAAATGAATTGATGGAGGGCTTAAAAACAATCGTAGGTGTATGTTAAGGGCTTAATACCCCACGTTGGCTGAAAAATTCCCGCCTTTTACTTTTTATTCTGTCCTAAATCAACAGTTAAAAGGGGACTCAGCCGAGTAAGACTAAGAACCGGTTGGTCCCTGTAGGGATCCTCCTGGGTTTCAACTTGGGGTCTATGTCTCCCGGAATGGGCAAGTTCGAGCCCAAGTGGCCAAGTTTTTGTTCACTGGTTAAAAAGAAACCTGCATCTTCTTAGTGGTTGCTCTTATTTCTTTAAGTATTGTTTGTGAGGGCCAGGGGTAAGCCCTTTGCTACCACTTCTGTTTTATGGACCTCAATCCATAGAGTGGGCACCAAGCTTGTTCTTTGTTCACATCAGTTGTATGTAGTGCCCCAAATGGGTTTTTAACACCTTGCCATTGTGCTCACACACTGAACCTCTCAAACCAGCAGGCACAGGGTTGCCATGTGAACTTCCATTGAAGTTTAACTTCAAGATGCCCACTGTCGGAAGCTTCCACTTTGTAGGCATGGACTGATGAGATTATTTCTTTTATTCCATGTAATTTCAAATTACGGAGTTGTATACTCCCGAAATTCATGTCTCACTCTTTTCCATGTTGTTAACATGGTCAGCATGACCAAGTGGCACAAGGTGCAACTTTTAAAGATTTTCAGCAAAACCAGAATGAGCGTCTTTTATTAATGCCACTATATCTACTTGGCATGTGCCTGCTGTAAAAATGTTGATACATGAAACTAAACTCCAGAACACGAAAATAAAAATGTAGCTTGACCCAGGAAATCTTGCTGCCACATCCTCGGAACAAGTTTCCAATAACAGCTAAATCTGCGGTGAAAACATCATATCATATTTGCCCAGGATCTCCCCTAGGACTTCATACACCCCATATGAGACTTCATTCACCCCATGCTATCTTCCTGGATTTATGATACACCTTCTGGACGACTAGTTTCCTTCTTTCAACTCTGTTTGGGCGAGTTTTAGAACCTAGAAATTCCATTTTGCAGGGTTTCCTCCTTTCTCCTGTTGCTTAAACAAGAACGTGGAAGAACCCAAACCCGTAACCCTATCTTATAGGCACCACTCCTTTCTCTCATCCTATCTCGCACAAATCCAAATATCATTAGAAAGAAAACATATCTCCCAGTTTTGTGTTAAGAAACCTAGCTTGGAGTTTCTGGATATAGGCCCTCGTCTTCTCTATACTTGATGTCTCCCTCTAAACCAGGAGAAAAGATGACAAAAAACTCAGCCCCCCCTTTCTCGCTCTTTTTCACACTCATCTTGTGACCTTAGGAGACTGCCTACCCCTCTCTTTCTAACCTAGAACCACGTCAAGGTGAGGCTGTAGGCCCTCCACGCGATGCCCTATAGAACGATTAATAGAAAGCACACATTTCAAGTAGGTACGATATTTATAGACTTCTCCGAAGGATAGAGTGGATATAAAGGGCACTGGTTTTCTAATTCTAATAGGAGAATTTTGGTGTGAGGGCTAATCTTAGCCATCCAACCCTTGCCGAGTCATCATGAATCAAGGTTTAACAATACACTATCATCTCTAGGAGGATTCCTAGTTCCTACACTCTTCTAATTATAGATGGAATGCATTTAGATCTTTTGTAGAACTCGATCTTCTAGTTGGATTCTCATAACCAACTCCAACTAGAAAAAGATATCCGAGATCTAAATCTTAACCATCTAGATTTGAGTTTTCAAAATTTGTAACTAGCTGGATTTCCAAAATATTCAACTACCTGACCACCTAGGTTTTCTTGGAATCTAACATCACTTAGAAGTCTAATTTGGAAGTTCTTCACCTAGAAGATGGAAGGGCCCAAAAGCCCAGTAGCTTTGACTCTTTGACCAGCCACACTTCCATGACCAGTGTGGACCACTTGGGTCAAATGATAAAAAACTGTAAGCCCATATAGACAGAAAACACCTCAAATATGAGCCTCATGCACAACTCCATAAACCTCTAAATTTGTCTTCCACAAAAACAAATAAACACTTTCAGGAACACCCTTGTATAAAACAATACATTTATTCCTACAGAAACCTTGTTTTAAATACAAAAATCATTACACAAAATACAGGAGGTTAAGTACATAAAACAGAATGAATTTTATTTCCATGAAAAACCCTTTGAAAGGCCTCTTCAAAAACCTTAGAAGAGTGTGCTAACACTGCACTAGATCCTTCTACCTGGTGCTCCATGGCTATGCCTATGATCACATCTAGACCCCAAACCAACCCTGAAGGAACCTTGACCCACATGTCTCCCATGAGAGGGATTAATAATTGGCCTATCAAAGCTGGTCAAGGCATAGAAGTGCCACATTCCGTAAATAGACCCAGATTTCAAGTGCTTTCCTTAAGGACAAGTTTAGGGTCTAGTGCACAACACTCATAACATGAGTTCCCTAGTTTCCTCGTTGTATGATGCATACTAACAGTAAAACAGACCCAAAAATTTCCAGGATCACACAGATCCAAGGCAAATCGTGGCACATATGCTATTTCCGATTCTATTACCAAGGTTTTTTGGCACTTCTCCCAACAAGCCACAAAATGTTTTACAGCACAGGGACCACTTTCATCTCCTAGCCAACCAAACAACATCCACCCTAGCTGTAGCTGATATCCACAGGGTAACTGTCGATCCTCTTTGATGATGCTCAATGGGGGGCTAACCATGAACAAAATAGGGTGTGTCATCTAGCCAAAGCCTAGATACTTGCCTAGGTGAGAGTGATGGAGTCCACTATGTCTCAGGTAGAGCATAACTCTCCACTCATGCCTTGCTCTAGGTATCCATATAGAGCACACTCCCACTTAAATTGGGAGTAAGCCATAAATAGAGATGACATTTACACAGGGAACATACAACATAGCTTAAGTAAAAAACCAAGTGTAAAAGTATTTGAGGCCTTAACCAGACCCTGTACTTTAGTGACCTGCAGCTTTTATCATTATAGTGCTTGTAATTTCTTTCCAACCATACTATCCATGGGATTGCCAATAAAGTAGTTCTACGTAACTTGACATCGTACTTTGGCAGGAAGGGGTTAACTATTGTGTCAATAGAACTTCTACAGATATTGGATGCATGGTGCACCCATATGGGATTGAACAGATTCCTATAAGGGTGACAATATTATGGATGGGATGCTGTTTCCACATCCGTCCCACCCAATGGAATATATATTTGGCATTATCATAGTTTGTCACCTTAGAATGTCCACTGTTACGCTGCTACTAGCTGCTGTAGAGTGATGAGCCACACATATCTCCCATTTTACCACTGCCCTGAATGATCTTGAATTCTTCGTCTGAGTTTATGGATCTGTCTTCTGCTAATGTGCTCAGTATTTCAATTTGATTGCCTTCCTCTCTTCGTGCCAAGGAAGGCTTTGAGTGGAGCATGGAGACCCCTGCTCTTATTTTGACCATAGTGCAGGGCGCAGAGGTCTAACATCTGGATGTCTCTTGACTAGAAGTTTGAAAGTAATGGTTATGTACGATTACATGCTGTAAACTTTAAAATTTTTTATCTTTTTCCTTTATGAACAACCGGGTAATTCTACTTACAGTGCCAAAATAAACAGTGGAAGTAGAAAACAAAACCTACTACTATCTATGGATCATAACCCTTACTATCTTGAATGAATTCTAAATCAACTAGGAATCCTAATACAAATAGGGATCTTAGTTCGAATAGGAATTTTAGTTCAAACAGAAATCCTGACTTATAGGTATTCTAATACAAATAAGAATTAGGGACACAATTGAAAGTAAACGTAGAAATAAAGTTAGGAAGACTTATCTGAACTTCGCTTTGGGTCACCCCATTGGACTTAGCACACTCCACACTCAATTACCAGACTGATGGCGCATTAATCCTCGGCCGCTGCTGAAACTACCTATTGCAGTACCCTCTCAAAACTGGGGCTGAAAGCATGAAACTGAAACTATTGGGTGTCTTTTTAAACCAAAACAAGGGTATCCTTTCAACCCAAAACTAGGGCATGCCACTTTGTTGCACCACCCTCTAACCACAAGACAAAAGTGGGCTGGCCTTATACTCCTCTCAGGTTAGCTTGGGTGGCGTGCCACCCTCTATGGCCCTGTCTTACTAGGGGCATGCCTAACCCAAGAGGGAGAGAGAGGAGGCTAGAGAGAGAGAGATAGAGAGAGAAAAATGTGGAGAGAGAGAAGGGGAGAGAGAGGGAGGTCTCAACTAGAGCAGATGATGGGGATGAAGGAGCTTCCCCCCATTATATAGGCCCTCATGTCTTGGGGTATGCCATCTTTGAATAGGACCCAAATTTGACCAAAGAGTCCTACGTAATATGTAAGGTGAATAGAGGATTAAATCTGAGCCATCCATTCTTTAGATAAACTATCATGATCAAGGAGTAATCCTAGGCTTATTATCCCTCATATCCTTGACCCATGTCTACTTCTATTCAAACTAGATTAGGTATTCTGTATCTCATAAAATTTTGACTCTTATCTCACATAGAAATAACTTCTAATTATTGGGAAACGATCTAATGCAATGGTTGTATAGTAGTATAATGCAACCACACCTCTAGAAAACCATATTTTTGGCATTTGTATGACCCCAAATTTTGCATACATGTTCTCTTCAGCCTCCTAATCAATCCTACAAAAAACAAATTTCATTTTGCTCCCTAGTTATGGTCAAAATTAGTACCCATCCAACAAAGAATCTCGACCATCCATTTGATGAATTTCAAGATCTAGCCCTTAACAAATTCAAAATCACTTTTTCCTTTTTTAGCATTATCAATCTAAAGATGATAACGCTATATAAAAATTTTGGGAATAAAAAAATCCTTCTAATGCCTATATCTAACCATCTCAATAAAATGGACGGCCTATATTAATTGGGCTAGAATGAAAACTTTCTAGAGCATTTTTTCAAAATTTTCTTTTTTGTGACTGTTCTTCAAAATGAAAAGAGTGTACATTTAAAATTCGCGTCAAACAAATGTCTCCAACATGGTCTTTGAAGATGGTTGCATTATACTACTATACAACCGTTGCATGAAATCATTCCCCCTAATTATTTTAGAAGTCCAAAATGAATGATGAAGATCTATTGCCTAGTTAAAATATATATATTCTAACAAACTAAATCTTCCTATAAAGTTTTTCTTTTACTGTCTCTCATCAAAATATGAGTCTTATTGGGCATCACTCTGATGTTGGTTGTGTGGCCCTTGTGGGCTGCACATCCCACTCCTTGTGGTCCCCACACATGTTGAGCCGGGCTCCCCCCCCCCCCCTCGTCCAACCCAAAAAAAAAAAAAGAAAGACCACAAAAGAAAATAAAGAAAAGAAGAGGAAAACCCACCCACCCACTCACATGGGTCCCACTCCACGAACATGCCTTTAGAGAAGAAATTTTGAATTGCCTTTTTTAGGGTTTTTTTAATGAACAAAATAATTTTTTTCTTGAGAATATTTTAAAATATTAGGAGCACAAGTTGTCGTCATTATCATCATCATCATGATCATCCGAGTCTTATCCTAACTATTTAGGGTTGGCAACACGAATCCTATTCCTCCATTATGCTCTATCAAGGACCATACCCTCAGTAAGACTATATGTCACCATATCCTTTCTCACTACTTCCATCTATATCCTTTTGGACCTTTCCCTTGCCCTTTTAGAGCCTTCCACTTGAACCAAACGGCAATGGATTAGATCTATGTTACGCATGGCAAGCCCACCAAAGTCTACTTTTCCTCATGGCCTATTAAAGCCATGTTACCCCAAATGTATTCGTTTCGAATTCTATCCCTTCTTATCTTGCTACGCATCCATCTCAACATCCTTATCTCAGTTGCACTCATCCTACAAATATGTTGTTCCTTGGCCGCCCAACATTATTCCCCATAAAGCATGCTTGGTCTTATAGTTGTATAGAATTTCTCCTTTAGTTTCATTGATACATATGGGGATCACATAAAACTCTAGATCACATTTCCACTTCGCTCAACCCAGCTCTAATTCTATGCACATCGTCCTCAATCTCGCTATTTTCCTGAATTATCAACTCAATGTATTCAAAATGATTTCTTTTTGGTATTTTTTGGCCATCAATCTTAACTACTTCCTCATTTCTACTCCTATTAGCACTAAGCTTGCATTCCATATATTCTGTCTTAGTCCGTCTAATTTTAAAACCTTTAGATTCTAGAGCATCCTTCCAAAGTTCTAATTTTGCGTTGACACTACTTCTAGTCTCATCAATCAAAACTATATCATCTGTGAACTGCGTTCACCACCATATCTCATCTTGTAGGTGCCTATTTAACTCGTCTATAACTAAAACAAAGAGGTATGAGCTCAACGCTGACCCTTATATAGGCCTACTGTCACTAAAAACTCACTCGTCTCTGCACTAGTTGTCCTCATAGTTAGAGCTCCCTCATGCACACTTCTCACCATGTCCTTATAGTTTCTCAGGAGCATAAGTAAAGTTGGAAAATAATATTTTTTACATTCCAAAAATTCCAAATTACATTCAAATCAAAATTAGAAGTGGATTGGTACCAATAGCTTCTAGAGCATACCTCCAAAATTGTATCATTTGTGAACTACATGTACTGCGGTACCGCATCTTCTAGGTTCCTAGTTACCTCATCTTCTGGTAACCATCAAAGATTGACTCACCTTAAATCCATCAATAATGCTGAGGTTAAGAGGCACTCAGTATCCTTGCCTGGCATCAGGTATCACTGTTAGATTGATCTGAAACCTCATTGTGTGCATGCTTTCACCTGCTATGGTTTTCAAATCATCAATCTGAACTAACTTTCCACAAGCATGAGAGAGTTCACAAAAATGTCTATCCTTGCATGTAGTTGAACTCCGTTTGATTCTGATCCGGGCTCTTAATGGTTTAGTGAAAGAGCTGTGCTCCATCTGAAAAGGATATACTTGAGGCTTCCTGTGCTGAACCAGAATGAAGAGTATATCCATATTCTCCAAAAATCTTAGAGATATCAGGGGCCAAAGTCCTCCAAACCCTAGAGGCCCACATCTCCAGACCTGAGGGATTTTTGGTTCCATTTTCCAGGCAGAATCTACCTATCAAGATTGCTTGGAGGTGGTCTTTCCTTTCACGAATAATCTCCTTGCCTATTTGGATTTTGTTGGATTCACCAGCAACTATTGTTTTGCAATACGTGGGCATTTTGATTTTTGCTCTCCTAACCGGTATCTATTGTATCCACCAATGTATGGCAATGTTATTTTGCTATAAAGGAGGTCGACCAGCCAGGAGTATCCAGGAAGTAGCCTCTATGATGACTATTCTGCAGTAGGGCCTCTCTTCCTCCCTCTACTGTGTTCAGAAAATTATTGACTGTTAGACATCAAAAGCTACACTCCTTCCCTGATGCATTACTTTTATTTTGAGGGACACCTTTCGTATGCCGACTCGCTTTTCCAACTTTTTAGCTTCGAAGGGATTTGTATCAAGCGGGATACAGAAGAATAATATTCTTCTTCATAACGTTCACTCTGCTTTTTCCTTTAATATTTCTGATAATCCCTGAGTTCTGCTGTTTCCAGACAATGCTGAGACGATTAAAGTGGTCATGGTATTTTCCATAGTTTGTACCCGCAGCAATAACGATTACACTTCTGTACAACAGTTTTTTTTCTGTTTGTATAATGCAGGATGATAGTTTTGTTGTTGAACCAGAAGGATCCTTACTTTTAATCTACTATCTCTGCCATATTTACGGGGTGATTTTCCAGACTTTCTTTGTGTTGAATCTTTCTAGTGTTTACAGTATTGAACCATCTTCTCACTTTGTGTTACAGTGGTAATTAGCAGATATATGATTATTTCTTAGATCATTCACATATATGATTGTGCGCCATTTTTTTGTGCATATGTGATATTTGATTTGTGTGACCCCAAATTGAAATTCAAGAAACCTGAGCAAACACACAAAAAATAAAAAACTTCAATTTTATTAAAGTTCAAAGTACTTACATCTTGGGGGGTTCGTTGCACTCCTGGATGAGTGTAGCTGGTCTTCTTAGGCCACTGGTTTATATGTTTATCGGGGATTCCCTCACTTGTGTTGGAATGTTAGATTGGTGACTCGGAAGGAGGATTCATACATTGTTCACTCCTGTGGGGATTATAGCCCTGCCTTGCGCGTTATGGGTGAGAAGAGGGTGCGCGTCAATGCCAAATACGATGGACCTTCCAATACCAGTGTTTTAAAATGCGGCCGCATCAGGCGCCATGCACCACCCAGCGCATCGCACTGTCCCGCATATGCGGTTTGGAGAGATGCGCCCGCATCAGAGCCGCATCCCACATCGACCACTTCAGGCCGCATAATCTGTCCGCCATTTTTTTCAAAACTGTACCCCTCGAGCAGGGGCAATAAGGTCATTTTGACCTTTGAAAATAGGGGGAAGGGTTTGAGAGAGTATTAAACCACTTAAACAAAATTTTTCTGCCACATCCATGGCTTTTACTGGATCGATTGAATCAAAAAAATTTTGGGTGGAAATTTTATTTGTTGAAGTTCTTCAATTTGTAATACAAGATACTACAAACTAAATGTCCATAAAGATAAAAAGTTACGAATCAAAGAACTTTTCCCAGTACTTTTCAAATAAAATTTGTAACTTTAAAGAGTTTCATGGACTAATACAATAAAGTTACAAATTAATGAGTTTATAAAATTTATCGATCTTCATAAATGCTCTGATATCGTAAAGTTACAACATGTTTATAAATTTATAAAATTTATAAAACTTTACAAATCGAGTTGAAGAACTTCATGGACTTCATAGACTCTTTTCAAGATTAAAGAGTTTATAAAATTTGTAACTTTAAAGTTTTTGGTTGCAGATTTGTGCTAATGGTTGTTGATTGTTGAGTGTTTTATGAAGCTAATTTCAAGTTTCTAGTTTCTATCAAGGGATAGTGGATACAAAATCTCCGACAACTAATACTTTTGTAGTTAATGAATAATCTTAATACCTACTATCACATATATCACCTTCATAATTTTTTTTATGCATTGACCTTTTTTATAATTTTTTTATATTTATGAACCGCATCGCCACGATGCACCCGCATCGCCACGATGCACCCGCATCGAGCTGCATTGGCCTCGCCAACGCTTTTGGCCGTATCCCGCATTTTAAACACTGTGATCTACTACAAATGGGTTTTGAGCCTAACTTCTAACTGTTTTTGCTAAGAATTTGGGGTTGACTTGGGTGTTTGGGAATTGTGGGAATTTTTTTGAGGACTTTTTGGTCTTTGGATATAATTTTGGAATTTTTTGTATTTGGCTAGGGGTAATTTTGGAACCTTGGCTTCTTTGTTATAGTAGGGTTAGGGTTGGAGAGAGATTGGGTTCCTAAGTGGTTTTTCTCTCTAAACCATCCAACCCCTTACAAGTAAAGAGCTCATGGGTTTGTATAGAAGGATTGAGAACATGGGTGGAAAATCAATGATACAACTTGAAGGTGGATGATCTAAAAATGGCTTAGGGTAGCCCCAAAAATGACCATTTTGAGAGGTCAAAACTTCAGAAATATCATGAATATGCCCTTGGGGAGTTTCTCTCTCTTGTCTGCGTTCAATTGCCACTTGTTTGATCTATTTTTCTACCATTTTGCTCGAATTTGTGGCAAGGTCTTGTGGAGCAAATAGCTATGACCATTTTGTGATAAATTTAGATTAAAAAACTCCAAAGATTGAGGGAGTTATGACTAATTTCATGGATTTGGCATCAAAGTTAGTGAACTTTCATGGCTCTCTGTGATTTCTTTATGTTTCTTTTTAAATAGGTTATCATTTGCTGATCAGCCGCCAAAAATTTGTGAGCAATTATGTATTGGGTAAAAAACTCCAAGATCTAATGGAGTTGTGGTCCAATTATCGGGGCCCTTTTCCATTTTCAACAGTCATCATTTTACTGGCAATTTATCTCTACGATCCAGCCACGAATGTGTCTTTGAACCCACAACAATTTATATTGGTGCGAAGGGGATCGAGTAAGGATCATCCCTGCAAAATTTGCGCTCAATATACTTCACTAATTGATATGGGTCGGAGAATGGATTGAGTTCATGGGGACTGCCATACATGAACCCACATCTGGTCACTCACCTTTTCCTTCGTTCTACCCATAATCTGTGTTAAGAACCCCATCGATACGTGCACACACACACACGCGCCCAATATTCCTTGGTTCGAACAATTTAAGGCTTGGATTTAGGGAAGGCAACTAGGACAAGAAGTATAATAATGAGGAAGAGGTGGAAGCGGGAGCGGGGGGAATGTTGGAAGCCCACTAGTGCAGATTCAATTCCCATTGAATTGAGGAGCTTTAGCTACTTGACTGTGTTGGATAGGAAGCATATTGGTTTTTGTATGGTTTATCAAGTAGACCCTAGCTCCCTTCTGTCACATTTCCCAATCAATCCGGGGCTAGGGTAAAAGTACTGCAGAGTTAGGGATAGTAGCAGGGAGTATGTGTGTGTGTGTGTGTGTGTGTGTGTGCGTGCACGCGCGAGCATATTCGTGTGTGTGTGCGTGTGCGTTTGCGTGTGCGTGTGGATAAAGTTACCAAAATGTGGCACCTATAATGAATAGTAATATAGGTGGAATTCTAGCCGTCAGATCTTCATCGGGTGGTTCGAAATACATGTCACTATCTGAATTTTAATTTTTTTTTAGAGAAATTGGATTGTGATGAAATTTTGGGCGTGTACCAAACAAAAAGGGCGCACAATAAAAAATTATAAAACAAATATTTTCAAAATATAAAATGACCAAAGTATTCTTGAAAAGTTTTTATATGGTGCATGCTGGTGTCAAGTATATATGCCTGCCTAAAATTTCATTACGATCTGATTTCTAGAAAAAACATTAAAATTCAGACAGTGATATGTATTTTGAACCACACTATGAAGATTTGATGGTTGGGATATATATATATATATATATATATATATATATATATATATATAGAAAGCTTGCATGTTGCTAGAAAATTATTCCTCAATGCTAGTCCGTGGTCACATTATGCACTTTTTTGCCAAAGTTTTGTGGTCCTTTGGGTAGTCCTCTAAACAATTTTTTAAAATTAGACTTCCCAACCCCAACATTGGATTGACCCCAAATTTGAAACTTATGCTTTCAAGTGCTATGCTTTCTGTCATAAAAATTTCAGTCCGTTTAGTGAGATATTTCTTAGGGCTCTTTTATAAATTTGGGTTGTTTAGGTGGTGATGTACTTTGAAAATTTAATCCAAAAGGCTGTGTCTAAGTCATCCGACATCCGAATGAGTTCGAATTTGGGATTAAGCCTGTGTCTAAGTCATCCGACATCCGAATGAGTTCGAATTTGGGATTAAGCCTTTGAACAATATGCCTTTCTTTTGAAAATTTTTTGGACCATTCGGCCCTAGGTTTCTTGGGCATCTTTTTAAATTGAGGGCCCAATTTGGGCATCCACTTTGTACTTTCAACTTTCTAGGGTCATAACTTGGTCATGTAGTATTGGATTGGCCTAATTATTGCCGAGTAGCTTCGGGGTACTTTAGATTAAAGTTTAGAACCGTTGGATTGAAGTTTTGATCGTGTTTCACCACAGTTAGAATGTCCTATTTTTCTGGGTCGTCTGATTGCCAGTTTGAGCATGCAACGAGCTCAAATTTTATTCGTTTTAGGCTGGAGGCTTCCTTTCATTGTCTCAAAGGGGTATGCAAATTTTGGCCTGATCTGAGATTGCTTTCACCGTCTGTACCCAATTCTCGTGATTCTATGATATCTCAGTTGTTGTTGTGCTGAGTGTTTATTTAGCTGATTGACCATATGGCTTGCACATGGGAGGTCGCCATTTTGACTCATTATTTCATCTCCTCTATTTAGGACAACCGAAGGCCCTTCAAAAATGCAAAATCCAGGGTTTCACCTACCCAGGACCATAGTTTTGTACTGTGCTCCACAACCGCAGCAACTACCCTTGGGTGTTTTTATTTCACTTGAAAATAGCCCCACAAAATTCTTGTGCTTCTGGGGATGAGTTTGTTACATGCATGTTGATATCAAATCAATACAAAGACCCTGCCCAGGCTGTTGGTTGTGCCTTCATGGAATGGAATGAACAACATAAAGGGTATCACTGATTTGGGCCTTGGACTCGACCGATAATTATATCTTGTAAATCATATTAATGAAGATGCTTTTTCAAAGCAGGTTATCACCTTTTGACTCCAGACCTTCAAGTGATACCACCTTTGGATGACAATTAGGATTCTCGGCTTACAGAGATGAATGGTATTAACTCCATGAAAAACATGTTATTGCATGGGAATGCCAAAGGAAGTGTGTATATGTGTGATTGTGCCCTTGTGTTGTAGCAGTAGCAGTATTTTAAAAATCACCAATCTGGTTTGGAATCGGGTGGGCACTTGTGTTGTATCTAATGGGATTGGGAATAGGCTTGATCCACCCGGAAAACCCTTTTTTTTTTTTTTAATTTGCAATCATATGCTGTTTTTTGTTGTGTTCTTCCTCATTTTGAAGCCATTTGTAGTGTAGTTTGTCGCAAATTCTTCATGTTGAACCCTCTGCAAGATTTGCAATAGTATTTCTTTGGATCAAAACCTTTAATCAGATAAAGATTAAAATTTGGCTGGACTATAAAACCCAAAATGATAAATTTTTTATTTCTCCCTCGTTTGTTTTAACCAAATTCGAATCAAACTTGTCACAAATTCTTCCTCTTTAATATATCTATAATGGTCATAGATATTTGGACGATATAAACACATCATTCATTTGAACTTTTTGATCTCTAGAGGAAATAGGATTTGAGGCTTTGATATATTTTTATTTAAAAATCCTTTTTGATTCAAATTTCAAAAACAAATTTGGATTGATGGGAATCATGTTCAATCAATTTGTGTTTTGATTTGAAATTTTGGATCATTCAAATATGTTTACAAATCATTTTTGGCCTTTTTTTTCGTTTTTTTATTCATTTGATTAAACCAGATTTAATCATTTTCAACCAACTGTTACGTGTTTTAAATTATCATTATCATCATAGCCTTTTCTCAATTAATTGGGATCGGCTACACTAATTGTGGTCCATCATTTTCCTCTATTAAGGGCCATACCTTCAGTGAGGCCATAAGTCCCCATATCTTTTCAACCATGTCTTTTTGGGCCTCCCCTTGCTCTTTTTGAGCCTTTCACTTGAACTAACTCGTACCTCCTAACAAGTGTTGTATAGGGTCTGTGCCACACATGGCTAGCCCACCTAAGTTTACTCTCTCTCATCTTATCACCTATTGGTGCCACACCTAAATTTTCTCGAATGGATTCATTTCAAATTCTATCCCTTCTTGGCTTGATACTCATCCATCTCAATATCCTCATCTCCGCTACACTCATTCTATGGGTATGTTATTTTTTGACACCTAATATTCCACCCCATAGAGTAAAGTTGTTTTCACAGCTGTCCTATAGAACTTGTCCTTCTGCTTCATTGGTATGCGACGATCACATAAAATTCCTGTTGCATATCTTCACTTCACCCACCCAAGTCTAATTTTGTGTGCGATATCTTCTTCAATTTCTCCATTTTCCTAGATTAACGACCCAAAATATGGAAAATGTAGTCTTTTTGATATTTTTTAGTCATCAATCTTAACTACTTCCACGTCTATACTCTTATTATTACTAAACTTGCTTTTCATATACTATACCTTATTTTGGCTAATTTTAAAACCTTTAGATTCTTGAGCAACCCTCCAAAGTTCTAACTTTGTGTTGAAGCCGTTTGGGTCTCATCGATCAAAACTATATCATCTGCGAACAATATGCACCACGGTACCTCATCCTGTAGATGCCTAGTTAAGTCGTCCATAACTAAGACATAGAGGTATGGGCTCAATGCTAACCCCTGATATAGACCTATTGTCACTGAAAACTCACTCATCTCTCCACTAATTGTTTGTACAATAGTTAGTGCTATAAACTTATTGTCACTGAAAACTCACTCATCTCTCCACTAATTGTTTGTACAGTAGTTAGTGCTATAAACTTATTGTCACTGAAAACTCACTCATCTCTCCACTAATTGTTTGTACAGTAGTGAGCACTCCATCGTACGTATCTCTCACCAAGTCGATGAAATGTCTAAGTTGTAGAACAGCCTCGGTTGTTGACCTCCCTGGCATAAAACCAAATTGGTTTTTAGATACACTCGTTTCATGCCTTAGTCGTTGTTCAATCACTCTCTCCTAGAGTTTCATAGTATGGCTCATAAGCTCGATCCCTCGATAGTTCACACAATTATGTATGTCTCATTTATTCTTGTAAATAGGTACCACAATATTTTCCTCCATTCGTCTGGCATTTTCTTTTGTTCTCAATCACTCTTTCCGTGTTTTAAATCATTTAAAAAATTATTTGAAATTGTTTACACCATATTTAACGGATATAAAATCATTTAAACCATTGTTTGAAAAACCTCCCGATCTAACCGGTAATTGCCCGGTTAGATCGGAACCGGCCCCTTGCCTAGTCTGGTTTCAGGCAGTTTTGGTGATCGGCTGGTATTTTAAAAATAAAAATTCAAAACAATGTCTATAAAGTCCCAAAAATAAGGAATTTGATTTGTAATACAGTTTTTAATATTTTTTTACAGTATGGTAAGTATTAAAAAAAAATGGTTATTAATACTCACTTTTAAAATCCATTTTTTCATTAATTTTGAACTCCAATTGAATGTGTTTTGTTTTAATCATTCTTTATATGCTTTTCACATTTTAGTAGAAATTTTTTTGCATCTTTTTTATATTTTTCAACAATTGTTTGGCTGCCCGGGACCTGCCCGGTTAGAACGGTTGAATCGGCCAGTTTACCTGTTAGGCCAGTTAAACTGCTCCTGGACCAATGTCCGGTTAACCGTTCCGGTTCGATTTTGCGAACACTGTTTCAAACCAACAAGATTTCAAATTATCTTTGCTTCATTTTCTGTTTTTATGATTGTTCCTTTTTTTATTTTCCATTCTCTCTCTTTTTTTTTTAATTAATTTGCAATACAATAATCCTTTTTTAAAATCCTATGGAGTATCGTGGTATTATGATTTTTTCCTTTTTTTATTTTTTTAACTTTTCGATTCTCTCTTTTTTTTTTATTAATTTGCAATACAATAATCCTTTTTTAAAGTCCTATGGAGTATTGTGGAAAAACCTTTGATAGTATACACATGTGATCGATGATTTTTTTGGCAGGTGGAAAATCTCACTCGCAAATCCCAGCTTATGGAAGTTGAATTGGAGAGGACAAGGAAACAATTGAAGGAAGCTATGGAAATTGCTGGGGAAGAAACAGCTAGATGTAAAGCGGCAAAGGAAGTAATCAAGTCACTTACTGCACAGGTGGGTGCATTTATTTTTATTAGACATGCTTAAAAATTGAATATTGATTGATTGCTTTTTTAGGACATTAGATGTGTGGTGCATGAAAGTACTTTTGAATCATCCCCTAATTTCTGCTTGCAGAAGAGAAATTTCAGTTCTTGCTGAAATTGCGTTTCTGACGCACGACCTGTAGTTGAAAAAAAGGTTGGGGTAGTGCGCACCCTAGGTTAATGACTTAAAATTATTGCCAAGGAAGTGTTGTCTTTTAATATGCACTATAGATTAAAAGATTAGAGAGAAATAGGTTATGGAGAACAAGGATGAAGGAATGGGTTCATTACTGGAGATTAAGGAGTGAAAAATCTTAAATGGAAATCAAAGGTGGTTAGAAAAGGGATAGCATGCGAGAGAGGAGAGAAAAAATACCATAGAGAAAGGAAGATAAGTAATATCATCTGAGAAGAAATATGATGGAAAAGAAAGAAAGAGGAGATACAAAAACTGCTGCTTGTATTAATAAGTGTGAGGATCACATAAAACAATGGTTTATATACCTTTGTCTTATTATATGTAAGCTGATTTTACGTATGTACTTACTAAATCTCATCCAAATCTAACTTGGATTTATAAAATTGATAAATGAAGATTTCAAAGTGATCTAGGGGAGGAAAGGAACGAGAAGAAAACAGCAATGATGGAGGATAAAAGAGCATATGCAAGCAAGATAAAGATAGAGCAGAGAAAGATGAAAAAAGGGAGTTTATTTTATTTACCCTAATTTTGGAAGAAGTGGCTGAACCAGTTACAAGAAAGGAATGGTGCTAAGAACAAACTTATTTATAGCAATAATTGGAAGTTGTAGCTTTCTCAGAGATGGGAGGGCAGAGCTGCATGGTTCTTTATAGTCATGATCAGAAATGGTATTGGGCTTACCTTGGTCCAGTAGAGCACAAGTGAATCTGGCTGTGGACCAAAAGAAGTAGGACCACTCTTGGATTATTGGAAAGTTATTGAGTATTGACTCACAGAGGTGGGCTTTGCAGGCTTACCACAAGGATTAGGTTTCACTGCTTAACCTAATACTTCTCATTCTGATTAAAATTAAGGGAAACAGATATTTGAAACTTGAGAGAATCCTTATACGGATTCAGAAAAGAAGGTTTAACTTTTTAAGGGTAAGGTGTAGTTATAAAAGCAGAACAAGGTGTAGATTGTATTGCAGTGCACCCTAGCTGAAGTCTTGACTTATGAGTAGACGACTGTTGTATTGCTGTGTTCCCCATCCAAGTACATCATCTGGCTAGATATCCTAGGAATTGCTCATCCAGAAGCACAAAAGCAGATATAGGAGCACGAGCTACTCAAGTGGAAATTCTTGCAATTTGACAGAATAATGAGATTCAACCAAAAATCTTCAAATCAATTGCTGCAAGGTTGATTTTGTCAAGTGTAAAAGAAAGGCAGATGGCAGTTTGAAGAGCTGTAAACCACTGCATATTGCACTGTAAATGGTAATTAATGTCATAACCAGTTATAACATGACATTTCAGCCTTGGGCTGGTGTCACATGTCGACACCTTAGCATGTGTGGAAACCTCCAGAAATGGGGGGTGATGAAAACGTGTATATAGCTCAAGCCTGGATTGAACTTGGGCCCCTTGTCTAAAAGTCAACTGCTCTACCAATCCACCAACACCGCTTATTTGTGTCATGAATATGGAAATTTTATTTTATGGACTTAAATATGTTATATTATTTTGAAATATAAGTGCATGGATATATTGACTTTCTAGCTGAAGTGTTGGACACCTTTGCCATTCGTCGGACACCGGCAATTTATGTTGGTTGCATGAATCATATATTTTTTTTTGAGAGAAGTGCGCTATAATTGCATTACTTTGCAGTAAAATGTTACAAAAAGATAGTGATGGAAAAGGTCACACTATATAAGCCCGAAAGGGTCCAAAAATTCTACAAAACAAGAACTGAGTTCTGGAGGGCACGGGAGAAGAGAGAAGATTGGCACAGAAGCCTAGGTGTCCGAAGGGGTGTTGATGAAGGCCCCTTCTTTAACCAATTGATCAGCGGCTGCGTTGGCTTCCCTATGGCGTGGCGCCAAGAAATACTGTAGGCACTAGTTAAATGTAGAATCTCTTTAAAAAGGTTGTCGAGGCGCCGACGCCATGATGAGCGATTTGATGCCCAGCAGATGATGTTCTTGGCATCACCTTCCGACATGAAGTTGTGACTCCAAGTGTGATCATCTTGCGAAGGCCCTCCAAAAGGGCAAGGGCCTCAGCTAGAGTGGGGTCAGTGATTCCAATAGGCTGCGAATATGGCATAAAAAGTGCAATCTGTTGTAGCTGCTGTGAGAAATGCATTTTTTAATAGTTATCTTGATGGAGAGATGTTCATGAGGCCTCTTAAATGTCTGAGAAAGTATAAAACCACAGTAAATTGAAGAAAGGCCTTCATGGGCTAAAAACTGCTAACATAGGCTTCCTGAGCATGATGTGGGAAGATTGATGTCTCCTCTTTGTGGGTTATCAATATCTGTTGTAAACTCATCTTTTAATTTTCAAAGCAATTGAGATTTAATAGGTACTACATGTGACAAACTTGATCTTCTCAGTACTATATCTCTGTCAATTTTCAGAACAAGTTTGATGGATAGCATCTCTATATTTTTGTTCCAGCAATTTCCCGCAATGATTGGATCTAATGGAACTATTTAATTAGCATGCTATTCAAAGTTTCAGACCTCATACAAAGCACCTGGTGATAGTGAGGCATTGGTCAATACTATTTATGTCATCATCATCATCCGAGCCTTATCCCAACTATTTGGAGTTGGCTACACAAATCCTGTTCCGCCATTCTTCTCTATCAATAGTCAATATGGTCAAATACTATTGATATATTAAACTCTAGTTGCTTGTTTTAACAACTTGACAGACTTGCAGCCTGGAATCAATTTTGCAGTAGGCATTTCTGGAAAGAGAAGTTCTAGTAAGCAATGTAGAAAACCCAAGGAGACATTGGACCTGTGTAGTGAAAAATCAATATTAGGATCACTTTATGTAGAAGCCTACAAGGTCACACTTGATCTAGCTTGCCCATTGCATGTGCGGATCTCACTTACCACTCACTGCGCATGTGATGCCATGGGCTTTTTGATATAATCAAAATTTTGTCCATTCCATGCTATCTTTTTGTAAAAAAATTGGTTGCTTCACTATAGATAATTAAAACTAAAACCGACTGTGAAAAAATAAAATTTAAAATTCTTTTTTTTTGGGGGGATAAAGTCTCTCTTTCTATTACTGGTAAAGAAATCTACATCTTACATGTTGCTGGATCTGTATGTCTGGGTTGCCCACACAGTCATGAAGCAAAAATACCAAACATATATACTATGGTGAGAAACCAAAAAAAAAAGAACATACAAAAATTTAAGACTGTTTTGTGTTCACTACAGAATGGGTTTGAATCACACCTTCCTAAGCTAGGGCATTTGCAGTGGCATTTGTCTCATGCCAAGTATGCTTATATGAGATTTGAAGGTTGCTGGAAATAGGAAAATTTGGTCGAACAGCTGTTCCATATGCCAAGGCCATGGGCTCTGCCTCGTGGGCGATATGATAACGTTAATGGAAGGCCCTACTACTTCGAGGGAGGGTCCTCTATTGCTGTCATACATTTTGAGGCTCTCCAAAAGAGCTACTGCCTCTGCCTTTATAGAGTTTGACGTAACCGTGGTGTTGATTTTTCTCCTTCTATCTAATCTCCTTTCCTTGCTTTAAAAAATTATGCTCAAGCCATATCAACCAGGTGCGGCCATGATGGAAAAACTCTGTAGGAAGAGACCAGTCGAAGGGAATGGGGACAAGAAGTATGCTGAGAATGGTTGTTTGGCACTTGTTTGCCGTACTCCTAGCCATTTGAAAATTTCCCACAGAAAGGCCTGCAGCTGGATGACCAGACAATGCACGAATCAGTGGTCCATGACTTGTACGCTTTGACTGGTTCGCTATTCATGGAAATCCATTCATGTATATGGAGTACACAGTGAAGATACTGGAGGAGGTAGGGGCCCAAATGATCTTATCTCTTCCCTCTTACAACATCTCCTGATTATTGAGAAGGTCACTAGTGCAGTCAAGATTGGGATTTTTGAATCCCAAGGATTTCTTTGAAAGCATGGAACGACACTAATGGCCCCGAGAATCTCATTGGATTGCTCAATAGAGGCATTTCAATCTATATCAAGTGGAGCAAATGAGGGAATAGACTTTCAAGAGGGTCATCTCCAGCCCATAATCCTTCTATAGTCATATTTGCGCACCTGTTTATGACGACTGGTTCTATTAGAGAAGTTTTATAGACAATGGATATACCCCTCCAAGCACTGGGCACATGATTGACTATAGGGGGTCTCTAGAAAGCAGCCTGACCGAGCCATGCCATACTTATCCCAAATGACACACTGCCAATTCCCAATCTGTGTTGCATATCTCCACCACCACTTACTGAGTTGTGCCAGGTTGCACTCTTCTAAAGTCCTAATACCTTGCTGACCATCCCTCTTAGGTTTGACAGGCCAAGTTCGACTTTGCCAATTGAGATTTCTTTGACTCCTCTAATCCGAACCATAAAAATCTCTCACTAGATGCACGAACCTGTAAGGAATGGGCATGGCATCCGGAAGAGGGACATGTGGAAGATTAAGATTTTAGAGAGAGTGGCCTTGATGAACAGTAATCTGCCTCTAAGAAATTAGAATCTTGTTTGATAGTTTCCTAGGCAGACATCCTTATCCCGAGTTTTACCCCCACTCCATCCCATTTTGATTTTCTTTGTCTGCCTGAAAGGAGTGGCTACGTGGAATTCAAGGTAGTAAATTCAAATTTTTTTTTTTTCTTTTATTCAATATACTTGAATTCCACTTACATGGGCTATTAAACACTGCTGTAAATCAAAATTAGAACCTTAAACACAACCTATGATCTATAGTTTTATTACTAAAGCAAATGAAAACCATCCACGAGCAATAGCTAATCTTCCACCATAGTTGAGTACTAAATATGTTTCTAGAAATTAACAGAAAAATGTAAAACATAACTGAAAATTAATTAAATCAACTGGGAAGACTTACTAGATGTTGCCTGGAGTTACCCTCATAGGTTTTGATAGATTCCACACTTGATTTCTTGACCAATGACTTCCCTTTTGATCTTATTGGAATTTAGAGATGGGGAGTTTCCATAGGCAATATCTCCTACCCTGGGGTTTTAGATAGCATGGAAACCTAACTAGGGTTTTGATGCGAGGGAGATGGAGGGAAGAAATACTTAAAATAAAAATAATAATAAAGGGTGGGAGAATATACACTCTCTTAGGGTCTGTAAGGGAATCCACCCTAAAGACCTTTTCACAAGATCAACTTTTTACTGAATCACGAAATTCTTAGTTTATAATGAGGGACTTCCTTCCCTTAAATGCAAAATAAAAGAAATAAAAAATAAAAAACCCATAAAATTCTCTCTCTCTCTAAAACTCACGTAAATATGTTCTCTATCTCCCTCCTACGTTATCTTTATCTCCTTATTTCCTCTCTCACGTGGATCTCTATATGAGCCTCCATAAAATTTCTTTCTACCTTTTAAATCCATATAAGCAATATTAGAAAATTCGGCTGCCTAACCACCTAGGTGAAAAAAATTTCAAAACGCGTAGGCGCAGTCTGAGCTGGTGCATTAGGCGTTTTGCTTCTGGGTGTCTGGCTAGGCGGTTTGGGCGGCCCCTAGGTGCCATTGTCTGGGCACCCACCTAGGCGGCGCCCCGTGACAACTTGCAGGTGGCGGAAAAACCCTCGAGTGAGGGTAAAATACATAAATTTTCCCCCTTAAAAGAGGGAAAAAGGGTTTTAGGGGGTATTCTGAACTCCCTATAGAAAATCTGTGGCCTTTAGGGAGAAAAACCCCTCAGAAACGACTATTTTGTGATTTATCAAAAGATCGATAAATTTTTTATTTTTTCAATTTTTTCCCAAAACGAAGGCAATAGTTTTTTGGTGGATTTGGAGCTTCTAATAGTTGATTTTGGGAACTTTTGGCGAACCAATAAATGAGGTTTGCACCGACATCGATTTGATTTTGATATTTTTAATGTATTAACATATATTTGAAAGAGGGTTTTGATTTTATTTTGCTACAACATATTATGTTATGAATCATGTGTTTTTTCTTTTACGATATATTTACATGTTTGTAGTTAAAAGATTTGATTTGTTTGGTGATTTATTGATTTTTTTCTCACTTGGACGATGAAATTGAGAATATATCATATTCTTTTATGAATAATTGATTCCTTTTTTGTACAATGTGTCTTATTTTGATAGTCTATTTTTATTTTTCTTTTAGTTTATTTAATAAATAATTGATTATGTGACATTTGGGATTTCAATCATTTTAATGTCTCACAACTTACAAGTTAGTAAGTTACAATCTCTTTGAGACTTGTACGATTGTCTCATTCGTAAATATGTTATGTGATTGTACTCATTGTCATATTGTATTGTTGTACTATTATGTTTTCGTCTATTTCATGATCACGAGGAGTTTGGGGCTCTAAAATTGCCCTAAGGCCATAAACCATGCCTTAAGAACTCCCCTATTTTTTATGTTTGGGGTGTGGGGTTGGTTTGATTTTTTTGAGGGCACCCACCTAGGCGGCCAGGCACCCAAACAGCCTAGGTGCCCGAATCCGTTTTTTTAACTTTGAATTAAAGTAGGACTTCTTTAGGTAAGCCCAAGTTACCCCAAGTGTATATCCTGGAAACTCAACCATGCATAACTTATCTCTTTAAAACCAACTAAGGGTAGCTTATCCTAAAATCCAACCCCCTAACCACATAAAAAAAACTCATGCCACCCCCACCCAATTCCAAAAAACAATAACCCATTTAAAAAGAATAAAATTAATTTTTTTTTTGAATTTTTGAATTTTCATCTACACCATTCTCCCGAGGTTAGGAGAAGCTCGACCTCGAGTGTGATTCAGAGAGGGTCCCCTTCATCACCATGCAAGATTATTTTTCAAACTTGATCTTCTTCTTGAGCTTCATCCCCTTTACTTAGCCAAATGTACCTCCGCCTTCTTTTTTGGGCATTCATATGCCCGATGTCCTGTTTCATTGCACGGATAACAAGTAATCTTTGAAGTATCCATTTCTCTTTATTAAATTTGGTTGGCGCAAAATGTCCTTCTAACTGTAAAATCACTTATCGATGCTCCATTGGTATTTAGTCTCTACTCATAAAACAGTTTGAAAAGCTTCACTTAAACTGCATGGCCGTAGAAAAACGTCGTCCCTAATGGTTGGTTGAAGCCCATTTACATATCGAGCAACCTTTTGTCCTTCGGTCTCTTATAGGTTGTTTCGAGCTACTAATCGATAAATCTCCCCAGTATAATATATTAATATTCTACTTTCTTCTCATTATGTCGATGATTTGGGAGTTCTCTAAGGAAAATTTGCTCATGATCCAAAAAACTTTTCTTTCAATTTCATTGTCATGGCCAGTTAGTCATTTTTCTCTTTCTAATACGAAATCAGGATTGCTGAACTTGCTCTCACCAGGCCGCAACATACTCACAGAGCTTGGTTGCAACAAGTTTAACCTTACATTCCTTTGGCAATCCACTCAATTCAAAATAATTTTCAACTGCACTTAACCAATCAATAAAAGCTTTCTCTGTGGAGCTTACTATGAAATCTCGTGGATGCTTTATAGGACATGGATCTTGTCTACAAATTTGTTCTTGACATTTTCGCAGTAATTTAAAAAGCGGAACGCCCAGCGCCTGGGCGGCTGCCTAAGCGGTCCAGAAGGTCTAGTCACATCGCGCTGACCTAGGTGGCAAAAAAAGGCAGAAATCCCTAGGTGCCCGCCCAGGGCCTGCGCCCCGCCCAGAGGCAAAAAAGCCACTTGTTGGAGGCATTTTTTGTCCTTTTTTTTTTAATACTAAAGTGAAAAAACTGTGGGTTTTAGGTTCATTTGAAATCTAAAATCCATTAGAGCCTATTTTAGAGAGAGAAAAACCCAAAAAAATTAGTTTTTGGTGATTTCCTTAGGTGTGAGAAATTGATCAAAACATCACCCATTGATTATAGACTTAACTTTGGCTGTTTTAGATACTATAGAGACTTGGCCACTCAGGTTCTTGGTGTCCGCCTAGGCGCTGGGAGCCTGGACCCCTCAGGCCGCCTAGGACTCGCCTAACGGCTTTTTGAAACATTGCATTTTGGATCAGGTGCTCGAGTCAGTCGAGGATCTCAATTCGTCACTACAATGAGATCTGGCGCCAAATCCACATGGTTGCAAGCCCTCTTCTCGATGAATGGTGTCCTCCAACCATCGCAACCTCTAAGTAGTTTCACGTATGTCTCATCGGATACTCTCGAAATCTGTGTTCTTGCTCTCCTGAATTTGTTGACTCACATACTCTCTTATTTGCGACAACATATTCTCAGAGTGTAAGAGCAGGTTTCGACAGCATTGTTATTGATACATCGTACTTACTCTGATACCAGCTGATGCAGGGCAAATGGAGGGAATAAATAATTAAAATAAAAATAATAATAAGGGGTGAGAGAATATACCCTCTCTTAGGGTCTGCAAGGGAATCCACCCCAAAGATCTTTTCACAAGATCAACTCTTTACTGAATCACCAAATTCTCTATTTACAATGAGGACTTCCTTTTCTTAAATACAAAATAAAAGAAATAAAAAATGAAAATAAGAAAAAAAACCATAAAACTCTCTCTCTCTCTAAAACTCACGTAAATCTTTCTCTATCTCCCTCCCACGTTATCTCTATCTCCTTATTTCCTCTCTCACATGGATCTCTATATGCGCCTCCATAAAATCTCTTTTTAAATTTTAAGTCATAAAAGTGGTACTTCTTTAGGTAAGCCCATTTACCCCAAGTGTATAACTTGAAAACCCTACCATGCCTAACTTTTCTCTTTAATACCAACTAATCCTAGCTTATCCTAAAATCCAACCCCCTAACCACATAAAAAAAAGCTCACGCCACACCCACCCAATTCCTTAAAAAGATAACCTGTTTAAAAATAATTTTTTATTTTTAATTTCTGAATTTTCATCTGTGCTAGGTTTAATTAGGGTTGGGCTTGAAGGCATAGAATCCTCCTATGGCTGGGCTTACCCCTTTATCTCCAAATTGCAAAACCCTAAGTAGGGTTTCAATGTGCCACCCTTATCATATCAAATTTTGGATGGTATGACCCTTTCCAGAAGGGGGAAGAGAGAAAAATGAATTTTTTAATGAAAGAGAAATTTAGTGCATGGAGGAGTGAGAAATATGTGTGATGAGAGAAAAGGGCTCAATGGTGTTTAAATAGAAAGAATTCCTTCTCCTATTAGAATTCCTTCCTTAGGTGTCGCTTATCCAAAGACACAATTTGACCAATAGGAAGTTAAGAAATCTGTGGGGTAAGAGAGGACAAATCTGAGCCATCCATCCCACGAATCAACCATCATGATTTTTGGAGGATTAATCCCCTTATAATTTTACCCAAGTCTTACTTCTATTTAAATTTTATCCCTTAAGTTTTGGATTGATTAGAATTCTAACTTAATTTTTTAAATTAGAATTATAATCAATCCAAAACTTCCTAATATCTTTCCAAAATCTGTAGGAAGCCAAAATAATTAGAGTTTTGGTCAAACCAAACTCCTATTTACAACAATCTTTTTAAAAACATGACTCTCACTTGAATCAGAATCAAATAATTTTTTTTTCTTTTTTAATTTTAAAAGATTTCTAACTAACTGAAACTATTAACTAGAATTGGCACATAAACAAAACAATGGGGTGTTCCACCCTAGGGACTTTATGTGGGCCCTACAATGCCACACATCCCACTCATAGGGGGCACACACGCATGTGGGGACGGGATCGTAGGTCCCCACATGTCCTGCGTAGTTCTGAAAATTTTGAAACTCCCCTTTTTAATGAGTTTACAGCAGAAGTAAATTTTTAAAATTCTGAAAAAATTTGTAAAAATCACAAAAACATCTTTAATGCCAAAATAAAATATTTTTTTTTAGAAAAATACCAAGTTAAAATATTAGTAGTGGACTGGTAAATTGGGTCAAAATTAGTGACATAAGAGCGCTCCACTTGACCTAAGAACCATGATCCATTACTGCTTTCTTATCCAACCCAACGAAGACCCATGGCCCATTGTCTCAATGCAGGGGCTCATGATTGGCTTGTCATGTTGGACGACAAAATGTAGAACCATGATTCTGGAATGTGGATTACAGTTCCTCCTTTAAGAACAAGTCCAACACTTGTCATTACTGTACAAAGGGGGCTCTCTATATGCACATGTACATGTGTCCCTCAATAGAGCTGCTTCCTAATAGTGTGGTTGTCATGTGTACATGCTGTGTAGAAGTTTGTTGAGGCTTTGGCTCTTACTTTCACATGCTTACAATCGCACATAGGAGACCACATAGTTCTCCTGGCCTATAAACATCATCCCTAGGCATTTTTCTGACCTCCACAAGGGATGACCCACTGTAAACCCTTCTCGATAGTGCCACATTCCCAAAAGTAAGGGTATATCTAGGGCTATAAATCGTTTAACCCATGGTCAGTCAACACAAACACTCTCACTGATGTGAGTATTCCACTATCAATTATCATTTTTACAAGCCCTGTAGGCCTTTAAAGGCCACAAAACTCAACACTGCCGAGGCAGTAGGGCAGGGCAAGGTACTAATTGGGTAGGGGTTCTCTCCTGCAACCAATCCTACAATTCACCAATAGCCCATCAGTTTGGCTGAGACAGATTCCCATCATATTGGTCTTAGTCCATATTAATCTTGAGTCCTGTGGACAAGTCAGAGCACGTTAGAAGTAACCATTAGTGATCGACTTGTTGGTTGTCCACGTTTGCTAAAGATAGGGTATCATTTAGTAATTGTAAATCGGAAATTTGAGGGTCCCTGCTTGATGATGCGAAGCTGATGATGAGTTTTGGGTCGTATATCTTAGAGATGGTTCTACTAAATATCTCTCTTACAATGGTGAAAAGGAAGGAGGTCACCTTGGCATTTGGAGAAAAAGCCTTGCCAGCTGCCATTAGCGAGGGCCAAGAAGTATGTTGAACCTATATAACCTGAACGCCACCTTCTCCACCTACTCCCAAACCCCATAAGCCATGAACCTTGTCCACACTTTTTCAGTCTATGTGATCACATGCCTTTCAAGCTTGAATAATGGGCCTGCTAGTTTGGATCGGTTGTGAGAGTAAATACATTATGAGAGATTATAGAAGATTTAAAACTCAACACTGGTTATGGTGGGGCGATTTGGTTCAAGTGGAAGGCTTTAAAAGGGCAAGAGGAAGGGGAAGGCCCAAAAGGACATGGATGGAAGTAGTGAGAAGAGATATGGTGATTTATAGTTTGATTGAGGGTAATGGGCCTTGATAGAGCAGAATGATAAAATAAGATTCATGTAACCGACCCCAAATAGTTGGGATTCGACTCGGATGATGATGATGATGATAACCTTGGCTTGGACTTGTCAGGGTCTTGAGCCCTAGTTAGTGGTGTAACTTGGCGAAATTCTTTGTCAAAATTACACAAAAGGGACCCTCAGTGAGATTCAAGACGGTATGAGGTTCCAAAACCAAACCTAATGCGATAGTGAGAACTGAGAAAGTATGGATGTCTGAATTTTGAGCGTTTCCCAATGTACAGAAAAAGATCAAATTCAAATACAATGAACACTGGACGAGCATAAAATATGAAATTGTAAGGGACTATTTTTTTAATTTTGATAATAAAATGGGATTTTTCAGTAAAATTCCCTTTTTCTAAATCCATATTTTAAATCGGCATAAATGGTTCTTTAGACAATGAAAAATCATAATTAAAAACTTGAAAAAAAATGTAAGGGATGATGTACTAATCATGTTCCTAAGAGTTCTATAAAATTAGGACCTCGTTATGGTCCCATAAATGGAAGGAAGCCTTTTAGCTAGGACTCTATTGTAAATAGAAAAATTTGAAGGCTATGATTAAATCAAATGAAATCAAGGGATCTTCTTGCTTGATGATGATAGAGACAAAAAGACACTAGGTTCCTAGTATATCTGCATTTGTAGACTCCTTTGCTTTGTTTATGTTTTTTTTTTTTTTTTGTTTCATGCTGTACAGCATTTGAAGTCGAACAATTGTTTCTTGTGGGCTGGACCACATTTCTACAACATGCAGTAAAGAGGTATAAAGCATCCATCTTAAAGATGGATGCAAATAGGTGGTCCATCTAAAAACAATTGTAACTAACGGTCCAAATGTTCTCTTAATATAATTATTATTTCTAGTTTTCAAAAATTATTTATTTCTTCATAGTCATGATCTCCATGTTAAAAATTATATATTCTCTAAAAATTAGGATCAAATTATATTTTAAAAATATATTTATTGCCAAGCCTGCATTTGTACATATGTGGGCTCCACCGCATGCTAACCGCGTCCTTTGAAGTTTCCTTAAAAAGTAAAAAACAAGAGGTATCGACCGCCACAGCTCATTGTCCTCTTTCCCTGACTCTGTGAATGAAGTTGAACAAATATCACTTTGCTACAGAACTTGAAAATACCTCAGATAGTTATAAGAAGCAAAACAGGAAATCTGGAAGAGGGGGAGAGAGAGAGTCTGGAGGTAGTTCTGTAGTGAACTAAGTATGCTTTGGGGCAACCTATATTCTCTCACTTGAAAAAATAGTGTGCTTTGGGACAACAGATGGGGACCTATTTTTTCTAACTTGAGAAAATATAGTGCATTGTTATAATAAAGGAAAATTTTGTTTTTGTTTTTTTTTTTTTTTTTTAAATTAAAAGAAAACGTTTTTGTTAGTGAGGGAAAAGTGAAGGTACCCCTCATACTCGTATTCCTATTCATATTTTTCAGTTGATGGGGTTTGTTTTCCGCAGTTTGTCTTTTGGTCTATAATCCTACATGGAATTGACAATCCTGACCATTTATGAGATTTGCAACAGTTGAAAGATCTTGCCGAGAGACTACCTGTTGGAGCTGCAAGGAAGCTCTCTAGTGATATCTCAACTGTACATGGGGATCGACTAAATAACCAGTTAGTCGTTCATGAATCAGAAACCAATGGCACCACGAACTCATCTGTTACTAATGGCCCAACAATGACTATTAGCAACAGGAGTTTGAGTCAAGCTCGACCCATGGGTGACCACGAAGCAGCAACAAAGAATGGGAGCAAAACAATGAGCCAAGATGGTGCAGACCATGCACAGGAGAGAGTTGTACAAGATGAACCCGGTGTGTACATCACCCTCACCTCCTTACCTAGTGGCGCTGTGGATCTAAAACGGGTGCGCTTCAGGTATATTTTAATGCTCTATAGCCCCTCCCCATTGAATCTTTATATTCTTTTTTTTGTTGGAAGTCTCTCTCTCTCTCTCTCTCTCTCTCTCTCTACACAAGTGAATAATAAGAGCTCTTCGTCCTTCTCTCACTAAGTGTTAGTGAATAAGATGAGCTCCTCTACAAGCATGCTTGAGTTCCAATAGCACGTGTTCTCTCTCTATGTATAATCTGTGTGTGTGTTACAATAGCCTAATACGCATATGCTTGAATTGTTTTTTTACATGCATTCTCAATTTAGAGTTATGTAGGGATCTGGTGCAATTATACTTGCCTCTCTCTCATCTTTCTTTGTCTGGGTGTTCGTCCAATATATCTCCCTCCATTGCCTGTATATTTTGTTGTTTGATCATTTGTACAAAATCTCTATGCAGTCGTAAACGGTTCACTGAAAAGGAAGCTGAGTTGTGGTGGGCAGAGAACAGGGCAAGAGTGTACAAACAATATAATATGCAGTTGGTGGAGAAACCACCCAATGATGGTGTTGGGGATGGGAATGCTGATGCATCCTGGTGATCATAGGGAGTTCTGCTTTGTCTGTGTTTCAACTCGAAGCCTTCGGTGTGAAGTCTGATCTGATTCATTTGATGCCTCTCTTACTCCTCTTACCCTTAAGAAAAGTTGGCAATTTGAGAGAGAGAGAGAGAGAGAGAGAGAGAGGATCTCCATTTACCATATTCTTTGGGAGGGTAACCGGATCTTGGGTTTGAGGTGAATTTGGTTTTTATTTTTATTTTCTGTTTTTTTTTGTAAATTGTTCGTGGCTGGCTGGCTTTTATTCAGTATAGCTGCCTTGTAAATGATAATGAAAGATGTGCTTCTTCGGGTAAATATATATATTTTGTTGAGAAGTTCGGGTAAATATATTCTATTTTTGATATAGCACATGAAGACCCCTTTCTTCCTCTCTCCATTAGCAGGGATGTATTAATTTTATATTGTATCCCCGGTGGGAATAAAAATCCCACCCTGATTCATATTATGCATTTGATTTGTTTAGTTACTGTCAATTGGTGATGTGAACTCATGCCCCACGATTTTCTGATGGAGCTCACTTCCATAACCCATCATCCCTGCTGAATTTCTTTCCCTGTCCAGAGAGAGAGAGAGGTACCAGAGCAACGTCTATAATGGAGTGGTGATTAAGCAGCCCATTGCTCAGGTCTCGTCTCTATTGTATGCCAAATTGCCAATACAATGACTTGCTGCATTTTTTTTTGTTTCGGTAGATGAATCCCCTATGCCCTTCCTTTGTGAATTCAGTCTGATGGGATGTATGGATATAGGGAGCGGTGTGTATAGAGCCTAGTCTCCAAACAATCAAATTAGAGCAGACCTTTATTTATAAAATTTAAAACTTAAAAAATAGTGTAGATATGTATGAAAACTTGAAAATTTTGCAAATTGACGGTCTAAAAATGCGTTAGAAAATGCATTATTTTCAAAACTTGAAATCCATTTTTTTCTTACGCCCATACATCTCGATGTCGAGATGATAAATTTGAGGATATTTGGGTATCAAAACAACCTCTTTTAATGAAATTTTTGAAGTAGACTCTAATTTGGTTGCTTGAAGCCTCAGCTCCATATAAACTTTTCTCATATATAGAGCTCACCTCAAAAATTTCACTACAAGAGGTGGTTTTGATGCTCAAATGTCCTCAAATTGATTATCTCGACATTAAGATGTATAGACAAGAGAAAAAAATGGATTTCAAGTTTTGGAAATAGTATGTTTTGTAACACATTTTTGAACCGTCAATTTAGAAGATTTTCAAATTTTCATATATCTGTCGATCTATGCTATTTTTTAAGCTTTAAACTTTATAAATAAATATAAAAATACATTTTAAGGCTATCACAAAGATTATCAATATTGAAATCACATTTTTTGACAGCATTTTAGAACCTAGGCACTATACAAACCGCACCTTATACGATCTACACTATTTTTGAAGGTTTACACCTTACAAATAAAGATGAAAATATATTTTAAAGCTATCACAAAGATTTCCAGTATTGAAACCACATTTCTCAACACCATTTGAAGTTAGGCTCTAATTTAGTTGTTTAGAGCCTATGCAGTATACAAACTGCACCATGTCCCACTGTTTTCTTTATATAATTATTATTTCTAGTTTTCAATTTTTTTTCATATTCATGATCTCCATGTTAACAATTTTATATTCTCTAAAAATTAGGGTCAAATTATATTTTAAAATGTATTTCATATCAAGCCCGCATTTCTACAATATGCGGGCTCACCGCACGCTAACCTCATCCATAATATAATGAAACAATTTCCAAAACCTAGGTTAAGGTCATTTATTTAACCTTATATTCTAAATATACATTCAAATTATTCCAATAAATGACCACAAAACAATAAAATTTGAAAACACAATTTAGAAAGTGTTTTTTTAGGTCAATTAACATAGGCCATCCATTTTGAGATGCTTAGATCTAGGCATTAGAAGGATATTTTTTCCTTTCCAAAATTTTTAGATGGCTTTACTATCACTAGATTAACAAAGATAAAAATAAAAAATGATTTTGAGTTTGTAATGGCCTAGATCTTGAAATGCACTAAATGGATGGTCTAGATTATTGTTGGAAGGACTTATTTTAACCATATCTATGATGTAAATTGATTTTTTTTTTTTTTGATTGATTATTAGGATAAAGAGAGGGTGTGTGTGATTTTTGGGGCAACACAAATGCTACAAATATGATTTTCTTGAATTGTAGTTTCATTATATTAGGATGACACGGTGCCATGAAATTGCTGCCGTTATATATATATATATATATATATATATATATATATATATATATATATATATATATATATATATATATATATATGGCACAAGGCCCACTAGCCTACACTTACATATGAGCCCAATGATCAATATTCAATTTGGGCTAACGATCATAATCTCATTTCATATTTTAATTTTAATTTTAATTATTTTTCTACAATTAAAAATCACATGAAATTTGAGACATCTATTCTTTTCATCAAACTGCATCTAATAAAAATATTTAAAAAATAATTCACAAAATATAAATTTACCAAAATACTGCTAAAACTTTCAGGGGCATTTGGTCAATATATTTTTTATAAATTATTTTTTTGATATTTATATTAGATTGTCCTATTTTAAAGAACACGCGCTCAAAATTTTAAATGATTTGGCTTGTAGAAAAAATTAAAATTTAAATACGAAATGTAAATGTGATCATTGAATCGGCCCAGATTCAATCTGGGCCGTTGGGCTCATATGTAGCTGCACGCTAGTGGACATACACCAGGTTTTTCATATATAAATATATATATATATATATAAGAAAACTCTTCCCAATGCCTATAGAAAAAAATGAATAGTGATTTCACCTATCCTCATCACCATCCAAACTTCATCGCGCAGTCACAGTTGTTCGGTAATCATTTAATTTTTATTTTTTTTTACAAATCCAAATTACTTGAAATTTGGAGCGTGTGTACATCTTAGTGAATCGCACCTAATAAAAATATGGAAAAAATAATTCGTAAAATATAAATTGACCAAAATACCTCCCAAAACTTTACAGGTGTATTTTGGTCAATTTATATTTTACGAATTATTTTTTTCATATATTTATTAGGTACGCCTTACTAAGATGTATATATGTTCCAAATTTCAAATTATTTTGATTAGTAAAAGAAACAATGAAAAATAAAACACTACTGGACAACTGTGACCGTGCGATGAAGTTTGGATGGTGATGATGTTAGACGAAATCACCGTTCATTTTCACCTATAGGTGTTTTGTATATATATATATATATATATATATATATATATATATATATTAAAATGGATCCAGTCAGCTCACGGGTTAATAGCTACAGTGTTAGTCAATGGCTCAAATCGAATCTAGGCCGATCTAACGGTTACGACCACATTTTATATTTGAATTTTTATTTTTTTCTACAAATCTAAATCCCATGAAATTTTTGGCATTCATTTTTCTCATCAAGGTACACTTGATAAAAATATTAAAAAACTAATTCATAAAATATAAATTGATCAAAATACCCATGAAAAGTTTCGCAAGTGTTTTGATCAATTTATTTTTTTGCATATTAGTTTTTTAATATTTGTTTATATATATTTTGTAGACTTCCAATCAAGAAATACAGTTAGGGTTTTATTAGATCAAAGATTTAACTTCAAAATGAGACACATTGAAACAAATGATTGAAAATAGATAAAAAATTCAGCAATATTGCAATTATTACCCAAATCATCTCAATTAACTTGATCTACAGAGGCTCAATCAACAAATCATGTTAGGATCTCTGTAGATCACTCAGTGATCTACAAAAACAAATAAAAATAACTCAATTTCACATAATATTTTTTAAAAAATAAAAATTAATTTCCACATAAAGACTAAAGAGAACATGATGAAAATGACCGAAATGTAGGCAAAAGCAACAATGAAATGTTATTTACCATGTAGATCACTAAAAGATCTACACCAACAAAAAAAAAACTCAATTCCACATAATGTTAAACGAAACAAAATAAAATAAAAAAAATTCACCTCCATATTAAAACTAAGCAGAACATGATAGAAATGATCCAAAATGTAAGCAAAAAATTTGTTGTCACAATAGATCCATTGAGGGCATCTCGAAAAACTTGATCTACAAAGCCTCAATCAACAAATCATGTTAGCGCTACTATAAATCACTTAAAGATCTACCAAAACAAATAAAAATGAAAATCAATTCCACATAGAAACTAAGAACAATATGATGGAAATGATCGAAAATATAGACAAAAGCAGTGAAGAACTACAAAGAAATGCAAAAATCATAAATACATAACTAAACTAAATTGAACACCACTTATCATTAAAAAAAAAAAAATCATTCGACCATAAATACACAATCTTATAGCAAGTATGAAATCCCTTGAGAATTGATTACGTAATGCTTTATGATGTGATATGCCCTTGAGGTGAGCAAAAAACTTCATGGGATCGTTGTGAATTTTCATTGTGATTGATCACACTGTTCTTTTCATATTGATGCGTAATATATTTATGACCCTGAAATAGCACGAGCACATGCTCGATACATCAATGTGAACAATAGCATATTTAATATTTGGAAGTGAAGGCTACGATGATTGAGATAATTGACACCAGTGGTTTAAATAATGGATCGGTGCCTCGGATTGGGCACCTAAAAAATTCATATAGATTGGTGAATCGACAGTTCGAATCGAAAATTGGTCAAATTCGACAATAAATAAAAAATTAAAAATCATTATAAATATTTTTTTTAGAAATCCAATAAAAAATGAGGTTACTATATTATTAACTTTCATTTTTTTCATCAACATGTGAATGTTGGGATGTTCTTTTCCTGTATGAACTTATGTTAACCATTAAATTTACATCACATAAAAGAATAATCATATAATTATTGTCGATGAAGTATCTTATATCATCTAATTTAAGATATATTATTGACAACTGTAAGAAAAATTTGTACATTACATCAAGGTTTAAAAAAATGAATCGGTGATTTTTAAACACTGCCCGATTTCAGAAAATAAGACATTATTTAAAAATAAAAACAAATCTACAATATCTTATAATATCATCGAATTCAAAAAATATTATTTATAACCAGTGTTTCAAAAAGCGGACCACCCAGTGCATGGGTGGCTGCTTAGGCGGTTCTGGGGGCCTGGGCGCATCGCCTAGGCCTAGGCGCCCAAAAAAAAATGGATGCCCTTGGGCACCCGGGAACCCGCCTAGGCGGTTGTCCAGGGCCTGCGCCCTGCCCAAGGGTAGAAATACCCCTCGTTGAGGGTATTTTTGTAATACTAAAGGTGCAAAATTATGTATTTTAGATTCATTTGAAACCTAAAACCCACTAGAGCCTATTTTAGAGAGAAAAAAACCCCAAAAAAAACTTTGTACTGGGCCGCTCAGATTCTGCCGCCCGCCTAAGCGTTGGGCGGCCTGGACCCCCGATCGCCTAGGTGCCGCCTAACGCTTTTGAAATACTGTTTACAATAATAAGAAAAATAATACATTATAAATTTATAATACAAATAAATTAATAAATAAAATACAAGATTTGATTATCAAATGTATAATTATTAATTATAACATTATAATAAAAATAAAAATAATCTATAAATTTTAATATTATGAAATTAAAATATTTCAAAAACTTTTATCCTAAAAATTGGAAAATAAATATACCAAAATTCAAAGAAAAAAAAAAGACCTCTTGACAATATGCACAGTAGCTAAAAAAAAAAATGATAACAAAACTTTGAGTAAACCTTAAACCTCTTTCAAACATTAAATATAAATATAATTGATATATTTACAAGTGTATTTTTTTAGGAAATGATGATTAAGCTAGAGCGTACATAGACAGTGCCAGAGTACTGTGACTCCAAAGTGTTGTACTGCCGGAGTGCATCATCTGCTGCCGAAGTGCACATACACAATGCCGGAGCGCTGTGACTCCAGTTTCCACTGCCGAAGCGCACTTACACAGTGTCAGAGCGCATGATCCACTAATGGAGCGCGCATAGACAGTGCCAGAACGCTGTGACTCCAGAGTGTTGCACTGCTGGAGTGCACTTACACAGTGTCGGAGTGCATGATCCACTGTTGGAGCGCACATAGACAGTGCCAAAGTACTGTGACTCCAGAGTGTTGCACTGCTAGAGCGCACTTACACAGAGTGCAGAGAGGCATGGGTAAGGTAAAAGTAAGGGATGGTAGTTTAGGTATTTTTTTTATTTTTTATTTAGTTGGGGGGTATTTGCATAGAAAGTATATGTTTGGGAAAAAAGTGAGAAAAAGCTAAGTTGGGGGTAAGTTGCATAGAAAATATCTTTGGGGGTTTTTTGTAATTTTCCCTTAAAAATAAGTAAATGATAGAATGTTGTCACATTCCATATAACACTACTAATTTATTAAATAACATAGCAATTTAATATATAAAATTATGTGATATTTTAATATATTTATAACAATAACAATTTCAATACAGTAATAATAATTTTAACATAATTATAATAAATAATTATAGTTAGTTAACAATTTTGACATAATTATATTCATTCAATATAATAATATTAATGTCATTTTATATGTCCATATTCACATAATTATAGTGACATAAGTTTAACATAATTATATTGAGTTATTAACATAAATAACAAAAATTTCATATAATTATATTAATTCTTGTAAATTTATTATGTGTAATTTTTTATTTTGTATTTATGTGTAATTCAAACTTAGTTATATGTATTTTATTTTTGTAAATTATAAAAAAAAAAATGAATATAATTAATTAGAAAAGAAAAATAAATTTTTTATTTTATAGACCATATATTTTATAGATGATAGTTTCCATATATAACAAAGCTATTAATGAAAACATCTCATTTAATTGCAAAGTTTATTGCCAAGGCAAAAAAAATATCCCACATCGATAGATGGTGGGAAAAAATATGCTTATATAACTTAGAAATGTACAGCAATTGTCAATGTGACACGCGGGAGGTTGACCTTGCATGTTCATTGTACATGGCCAACTGGTGACGGATCCACTTTATGATGTCATTAGGGCGAACCATGTGTCCGCTTTATGACCTCATCAAGATGATTTCTTGACAAAAATGACTGGATCATGTTTTATTAGCGGATCCAGAATGATGTCATCGATAACTGATCCGAATCACGCGATTTCGGATCGGATCAACGATTCTTTAAACACTGATTGACACTAACACAAAGAGAGAATGATGTAGTGCTATTTTAAAGCAAATAATAAAAGAATAATGACATGCTTAGTTAGTATTTTTTGGTTTGAAAAATACTTATATGTATTTCAAAGCAACACTATGGTTTTATTGTTCTTTCCTAAATTGTTTTGTAGAGAGAAAGATGTGGGTTTGAGTCTTAAATTGAGCAGAAGAAAGTTTATTGAGATGAAAGATGTGGGTTTGGGTCCCACATTGAACAGGAGAAAGTTTATTGAGATGTATTTAGGAGCACGCATTCTCATAGAATATACTCTAAGTACAAAGGAGAGAGATGATGCATGTGCGAAGCACACGAAGCGTACAACATGCATGCTCACGTGTGTGTGCATGTACGAGGGCATGGCCGCAAGGGCACTTGCTGGCGCACTTTGCACTTTTCCCAAACACGTGTATGGGTCGGGCTCTTAGCTCAATTTTTCCTCGTGTGAGATAACCAACGGTCATCTAGCCATTAATGCATATGGGTCACCCAATGACCATATGCTTGTTGATGAACCCATATGGGTCACCCAACGACCATATGGTCGTTGATGAAATGGAGGTAAAAGGAGGTTGTAACAACAACTATCAAGTGAGTTAAGGGGCTGCATGTAACTTATAATTGTTAGTGGTGCATGTAACCAGTGCTATGGTAAATGTGCAGTCACCTTGTAGATCTATATTGGGGTCCTTTTGCCTCACGAGACAGCTTTTTACAGCCCTTGCATCTCTCTTAATAGCTCATTCTCAACAATTTCCAGCAATCTTTTTGTGAACTCAACTCTCTCTCTACTCAATATTGTCTCTTTCTCTCTCTAAACTATCAAAGACTCTATTGTTTATCGTGTGGGTTCTATGCTCAGGTGCATAGAACTTAGGAACATTGTAAAAGACCTATTTGTTTTCTTGTATTCTGAGGATGAATTGTCCTTCTTATGCACATCAAATACTATATGGAAAATGGACAAATATTGTCTTGAGATAACACTCATGCGTGCTCGAAAACAAGAAGAGTTTGAGCTTTCATTTTTGTAAATTGTACCATTTTCTACCCCTATTTCACCCACTAAACTTCCAACAATGCTAAAAACCAAAAAAACTTGATCCTATATCGTTCCATGAACCAATGATGATGGGAGTTAAACTTGTATGTAGTGGCTTACATGTCTAAAGTTGAATCATCCATTGGAGAGGATGAAGGATAGAGAAAGGAAAGAAGAAAACAGTGACGGAGTCTATTACTTATCTTTATGGAGTCAATGTCGTATGTATCTGCAGGCTTTTGATTTGGTCTATGCTTGATAGATTTTAAAAAAGAGAGAGATTTGATTATGGGGGAGAGCTTTAAGGAAAAAAAGATATTTGATTTTGGAAGAGAGATTTAAGAAAAGAAGAGAGGGAGAGAAAAATATGGCGGTGGGAAAGTGAGCGAGAGAGATGGGGAAGGGATATTTAAAAAACATTGATTTTTAGGAGAGAGAGAGAGAGAAAAGATAATGAGAGAGAAAAATATGGGAGGGGGAGAGATTTAAGAAAAGAAATAGAGTTTTGGTGTGTCATTGAGATAGAGAGGGAGAGAGAATGTGGATGGTTGGAGAGGGGGAGAGCAAGAGAGTTATAGGAAAGAGGGAGAGAGAGAAAAGATTTTAGGGAGAGAGATATATAGAGAGTGTTGAGGGAGAAGAGAAAAATATGGGCAGGGAGAGATTTAATGAAAAAAATAGAAATTAGGTGTGTCATTGAGAAAGAGAGGGAGAGAGAGTGTGTGCTATAGGAAAGAGAGAGAGATATATAGAGAGATTTGAGGGAGAGAAAAAAACATGGGGGGTGGGGGGTAGGGGAGGAGATTTAAGGAAAAAAATAAAGATTTGGTGTGTCAATGAGATAGAGAGGGAGAGAGTGTGTAGATTGTTGGAGAAGGAGAGAGAGAGTTATAGGAAAGAGGGAGAGAGAAAAACATTTTAGGAAAGAGAGAGAAAGATAGAGAGCACATTGGAAAGGGAGAGAGGGCATTAGAGAGGGAGAGAGATAATGGAGAGAGCGGGCAATTATGGGAAAAATGGACACGTGGCGCAAGAATAGCGAGGGTATTCATCTCGCTTAATATATAGTTAGTGATATGTGAAAGAAAGACTAATGCGATCTTGCAGGGGAATATATATTTTTTTATTTTTCTTCTTTTCACCTTTTTTCTTTTATTTTTCTTTTCTTTTGGAAAAGATCACTTACAAGTAGTCTTATTACAATAACTCTTGTTTCAAAGAAAATAAAACTAACAAATCCAAGATCTTAAAAAACTTGATGTCATTAAACCAATTTTCTTTAAGAAAAGAAAATATCCACAATTCTTATGCTTGAGAATATAAAACTAATATAATTAAATATAACAAGAAACAAAGAAAGAGTGCTGGAGATTACGTCGACAGGGTTTATTACACCCCACACCGAGTCACCACTATTCGATGACGCGAGATCAATAATCAACCTTAAATCTCAACAGGGAAAGCAAGTTTGGACCAAGCCACACCAAAAGAACATGAACCCCTTTATCAGTTAATTCCCTTAGCAACCTAGTTTGAGAGAGATAAATTCTCTTTTTGCTATACCCTGAAACCCTTAGCCACAAATCCATAGTTGAGAGATGAGAGAGGGAAGAATTCCATAGCCTAAACCCTTAGGTTATTTCACAATGCGAGAGAAAGATAAAAAGATAAGGTGTAGAGATTTTTGGGTAGAGACAATCCATTTTTATAGGCTTCAAACAATATTAGGGTTTCTTAGAGTTTTCTTTGCCTTACCTCTTTTTGTGAGATTAAATATGAACCATTAATCTTGGATAACTTGTGGGGTGAGAGATTTGAGTCATCAATTCCATAGAAGGCCATCAAAATTATGGAAGGTGCTAAAACTTTTATCCACCTTTCCTAAAACATTTTCCCATTAATAGAAATTACATAAAACAATTCCAAATATAATATCGAGCATACTAAAATAATGCACAAGCTTTCTCATGCATTCCAAAAATTCATTCAAAGCTTTTTCAAGCCAATACTTTTCCAAAACACATAGCAACTTGGCCTACAAGCCAAAATCACTTATCATAAAAATAGAAAGCTCCTAAGTGGGTGAGGCGTGCTACCCATGAGAGGATCTCATGAGCCTCACCATCTAGGCCATGGTGGGCCTATGTGCACAATGGGCATCGATGCAATTTTAAATATTTTTAAAACTCAATAAAATAATTTTAAAATTTATTTAAATATCTAAATCAATGTAAAATCAATATTTCTGATTTTATAAATCCAAATTTGATAAATAAAATATCCAGAGATCTAGAAAAATTCAAATAATAATTCTAAAATCATATATATCATACAATAAACATAATTAAATTTATTAGATGGGAAAATGATCCATATGGTCAAGGACTTAAATCAATCAAACACTTGGGCACTCCACCTTCAACTGTTGACTATAGACCACACTTACTTTATCAAACCGACCCAGTATTTCTCATAATCCACAGTCCATGCAGGGGCTTATTAGTGGGTTACCAAAATCTGACCAATGACCCAAGGGGTCGCATTCCCTGTCTGTGGATTTCAGGTTCTCCCCTAGAGACGGGCCAATGTTACCTGGACCTGATGCGACCACAGTTCCTATGGTGCATAGGGGTATCTTTCGCACATGCATGCGCTTCACCTTGAAAGGTGACTTGCTTTCCCGAAACGGTCTATCAATATGCATGTCATATGATGGTCTATGGATGATGCTTTGACCCCCATCTTTGAAGGCCACAATCACACATAAGGGTCTCACAGTCTCTTGACTTCATCATCTGGGCATACTCCGACCTTATCAAAGGATGACCCATTAGAATCCTTATCGGTTTATACTCTATACTCAGGTAACATGGGTTTTTTCCAAACTGACTGACCTAGACCGTCAAGCACAGTCTGGTATCAGCAAACATCGTTTGTTTAGTATGGTCTACGAGAGATCACACTCCCACTAAGTTCATGTTCCACTATATCATTTAATTTTACAAGCACTCATAAGACCTTTAATGGCCACTCACCCAACAATATGAGCATGCGTTGCACGTGATATTAATTGTTATTTGTATAAATAAATTTTATTTTGAAATGATATTTTAAAAGGACATTCAATTATATAGAGAGATAGAGATAATTAAAACTATTTTTAGTTATAAATACATATTATTACAAAATTAGATAATATGAAAGTACAAAAATATGTCACATGATACATATAATAAACTCTTAATAAAATATTCAGCATAGAAGAAGAGAAAGCATGTATGTACTTACTTGTTACTCTTGAGGGCTTTTGAAGTTGCAGATGAAACATAAAGTCACAGCTAACAAAAACCAATTCAAAATAAAGAGAATAAGAAATATGAGAACCAAATAAAAGACAGAAATTAGAAACAAAGAGTACCCACCAATTCTTAAACCGAAGCATAAGTCTCTTTGAGGGAAAGAGATGGGTTTTTTATGCATTGCAAGGTTGCACTCTCGACACCCTCTCTCTCTGTACGAATGGATTTCTTTAACATGGGTTTTTATGATGTAATGGCTATTGTAGAAAAGCGAAATAAAGGTGGTAAATGAATTTGGTTTCAGAATTTGAAACCCAAATAATTGAAAAAAACTATAGATAAAGCAAGATCAGAAGTATATATATATATATATATCACTGTTATAAAATATTTGCCAATAATACAATCTAAAGAAAACATAGCTACACCATTAATCCATACATGTTCCACATATACATTTGAACTTAGAATAACTAACATTAAAGAGCAAATGATAATCATACGAAACTTATCGATTCTAATGCTCCAAAGTCACCACACAGAGTGAGAGAAATTTTGCTCCAAAGTCACCCTATAAAGAGAGAAGAGAGAAATTTAAGAAGATGATATAAATAAGAGGAAGAGAGTAGGTGAGAGTTTAGAAAGGAGAGAGATATATAGAGAGAGAGTTTATTGGAGAGGAAAAGACTTCCAAATTTTGTGAGAGATTTATGGAAATAGATAGAGATTTGATTTGTGTAAATTCATATGCATAATTATTTTGTCACATATTTTTATTCCTCTAGAGAGAGAGTGAAGAGAATGGAGAATTTCTTCCTTTCTATCTCTCTCTCTTTCCTTAAACCATGCACATCTCTTTCTAAATTTCAACATGTGTGTGTGTGAGAGAGAAATGTCTAAAGGGATAGAGAGACGTGATAGAAAGAGGATGTAAGAGAGAGAAAGAGAGAGGGTCATGAGAGAGAAAGAGAGTGTGCAGAGAGGGATGTGAGAGAGAGAGATAAAAGAGTGCGCTTCTACATATCATATTTCTTAAAAAATTTTAACCAAAAAGGAAACTTCATATCTCCCTCTCTAACACACCTCTCCTCTCTCTAACTTTTTAACTTTCTATCTCTTTTTATCTTTATGAGTAGATATGGGTGCGAGAGAGATAAAGAACATACATGAATAGATGAAGATCGAATTCTCTAAAAAAAGAAAAAAGACATGTAGCACAAAAGTAACGTGGGTGTTGCTCTCGCTTAATATATATATCTATATATATATATATATAGAAAGAGAGAGAGATGGAAATGCTAGCATAGGCCAGTGGGCCTACAGCTATATATGAGCCTAACGGTCTAGATTCAATCTGGGCCGATCCAATGATCACGATTACATTTTGTATTTGAAATTTTATTTCATTTTTTCTATAAATATAAATAACTTAAAAGTTTGAGCATGTGTTCTTTAAAAATAGGAGAATGCAATAAAAATATCAAAAAATTATTTCGTAAGAAATAAATTGACCAAAATACCTTGGAAAATTCTAGGGGTATTTTGATCAATTTATATCTTGTGAATTATTATTTTTAATATAGTCTTGATGAGAAGAATAGCCGTCTAAAATTTCAAGTAATTTGAATTAAAATTCAATTACGAAATGTCAGATCGGTCTAGCTTGAATCTAGGCTATTGGGCTCATATGTAGCTGTAGGCGCACCGACCTATGCTAAAATTTCCCTTATATATTGGAAAAAGCTGGCATAGGCCCACTAGCTCACTTCTATATCTGAGCCCAATGGTCGAGATTCAATCTAGAGATCTAATGGCCATAACCCTATTTCGTATTTTAACTTTAATTTTTCTCTACAAATTCAAATCATTTGAAATTTTGGAAATGTGTTCTTTAAAAATAGGAGGATTTAATAAAAATATCAAAAAAATAATTTGTAAGAAATAAATAGATCAAAATACCCCTAAAACTTTGTAGAGGTATTTTGATTAATTTATTTATTGTAGATTATTTTTTAATATTTTTATTAGGTGCGTCTTGATGAGAAAAATAGACACCTAAAATTTCATATGATTTGGATTTATAGAAAAAATTAAAATTAAAATACGAAATGAGGTCCTGACCCTCAGATCGGCCCAGATTGAATATGAGCTATTAGGCTCATATGTAGTTGTGAGCTAATGAGCTTACGCCATATATCTATATATATATATATATATATATATATATATATATATATATATATATATATATATATATATATATATATATATATATAAAGGATTGTGTACAATGAGGCCATTTATCTTTGGTATAGGGAGGTCACAATTTCTTATAACCATTCGATATGGAATCTGATAGCTTGGGTGTGTCACAAAGTTTGAAAAAATTTATTTTCAACTTTGAGCATGGTCAATGAAATAAACGCAGCCACCCAATTTCACCTCTAATGGTCACGATTAATTGCGATCACCTTGTACCAAATGTAAATGTTCTCATTATATACTTTCCTTATATATAAAATACGTTGCCTGCATATTTACCATCTCTTCTTAACAACGATAGTGGAGATTGCACCTAACTCAACAAGTGTCCACATCAGACCAGTCTACAGTTGATTTGCATTGTTCATTGGCTGGGAGTAGGCCCAATATTTGCAATTTATCCCATGTATGTTGGTGTATGAGAGAGAGAGAGAGAGAGGAGAGAGAGAGAGAGCTGTCAAGTGGGTCATGCACAACCTACCAACATTGGAGAGACAGATGGAGAAAAAGAGGATTAATTTTGATTAATATATGCTTTTTATGTAAATCAGATGAAGAAGCAAGTGATCGCCACTTTATCCATTGCTCCTTTACAAGTGAGTTGTGTAGTTGGTTACTGCATCTATTCTGACTTCAATGGGTTATTCCGAAATCTGTTGCTCAGCCATATGCACAGTGCATATCTGCCTCATTCTCAAAATTGGGTTCCTAGTGGTTGGGCCTGGATTTATCTCGCTCGGGCTCCCTCTGGGACCCAGGCTCAATGAACCCCCTCTTGGACAACCTCTTGACCCGCGTGCATGTGTGTGTACCGCATGCCGCATGCGGATAGGTATATCCAATGGTGAGATGATTTTAAAGCGATAAAGAGGTAGACTCGAACACCTATATCACTATTGTTGAGTTCGTGGGATACGTCTGAGTCACAGTCCTCTTAGATCAATGACGAAAACCCTCCAGCTATCTAGCAGCACGGTTTGAATTTGACCCCCTTCTGAAATCAACACCTCACTCGGACTCTCACAAAAAGACTGCTAATAGATTCCACTTATAATAAACTCCTCTTAATACACTTACAGATTACTGGTTCTAGTTTTGGGGGTAGAATGATAGGAAATCTAGGTAAGACAGAGAAGAGAGAAAAGAATAAGAGTGGACTGATGAGACTCCGGTTTAGAGGTAAGAAGAAGAAGGAGATAATGATGATGATGTAAAGAAGTGAAGGGATGACTCAAGAATCGAGCAGCTTCCCAGCATAACCTCTCATAAGATATTACCGGAGACAAGGGAAAGCACTAGGCTTAAAGCTTAAGTACCCGGAGGATTTGAAAAGTGGAGTTACAAAACTTGACCCCTAACTATGTCACTAACCCAAAGAGCCTCCTAAAAGTGATCTAGGGAGAGAAGAAAATAGGGTAAAAGAGATAGAACAACTCGAACACTGTGTGACCCAATGGCTAGAGTAGTGTTAGGGTTAAAACTCTAAGAAAAGCTATCTCAAGATGACCCCAGTTCGAGTGATCGAGCGCAAGAGAATCAATGTCTCTTATGTCTCAACAACACTATGTGAACTGATAGTTCGAGTAGCAGTCCGAGATTAAGAACCCTGAGGCACTATCTCAGGAAGAAGCTGACTCAAGTGCTCAAGGGTGAGAGATGAGATGAGATGAGTAAAAGAGAGAATGAAGAAATAATAAAAATAAAAGATGAGGGAAAGAGGGAGAATGATAAAACAAAATGCAATGGAATGAAAATAGTTGAATGAGAAGTGAGGGTGTGAGTTAAAGAGAGAGAAGATGGAGTTAAAGAGATTAAGAGGTAGTGGACTCGCCTATGGTGCGGGTCCATGTACTTTGGGGGAGATGGGAGTGAGAGAGGGTAAGAGACATGGGTGGAGGAGATGGACCCAACTTAGGTGCGCGTCCGGGACCTTATAGGATGAGAGAGGGTGAGAGAAGATGAGGGCATAAAGGGGGAGAGATGGACCTGCCTATGGTGTGGGTTTGTCAATTAGTGGGAGAGAGAGGGTGAGAGATGAAGAGGGAGAGCAGGACTCGCCTAGGGCCCGGGTCCGTGCGTTTGGGCGAGAGGGGAGAGAGAGTAAAGGAAAGAGAGAGAGGGAGAGGTGGACCTACAGAGGGCATGGGTCTGTATCCTGAACGAGAGGGGAAAGATTAAGAGGGAAATAGAGAGAAGGAGAAATCGAGCCCGCCCTAGGTGCAGACCCATTGCTTTAGACATGAGAGAGAGAGGAAGGGTGAACAAAGAGAGAGAGAGAGAGAGAGAGAGAGAGAGAGAGAAAGAGAGCAAAGATAGGGAGGGAGCTCGGGCTCACCTTGGGTCCAAGTGGAGGAGAGAGAGAAGACGAAAGGAGAAGAGAGAGAAAGAGAGAAGAGAAAGAAAAAAGAGAGAAGAGAGGGAAGATAGAGGAGAGAGAATGGACCTAGAATAAGCTTGAGCCTAAGTGCGCCTTCAAAGGTCCATTTGCATGTACTTTAGAGAGAGGTCTTGGTCCTTGTGGGTTAAGGCTAGGGTCTAGGTGTCATGACCCCACCCCTGGCCCCTGTCGTACTTGCTGGAGGGCAGCAGAGCGCGGGACCGTGATCTAAGGTAGCAAATGCCACTTAGGCGGGAGTGCGCTCAACGTCTTAGACAAACGGTAATCAAAACAAACCACGAAAGAAAACAAAACTTTCACATCACACACATACACCAAAAGCTGAACAACCAAGTCCCCAAACTGTGAATTACACTGTGCATAAATTTTTCAAAGTATTACAAAGGGTCCCTGAGCATCAAAGGCCCTGATCATTACATAACATCTGTGGCTAACAGCCATAAGAAACATACAATGGAAACAAACTTCTGTAAGCAGCACGAGCTTCAACCACCAGCCACGATCCCCAAATCGTCCGCCCTTGACTTGCGGCTATTCTTCTACAAGTATGGAAATTAAAGGAATGAGCTATAAAGCCCAGTAAGTAGATCCAAATGCCATGTGTTACAATTATATCTAGCAGTGTGTCGTGAATGATTATTTTTAGGGATGAGCAATTGCATTGCAGATATCATATGATTTAATCATTTATCAAATCTTTCCATTTAGAGCATCATAACAAATCATCATAACTATAACTCAACAAAGCTAATAAGTGCAAGCAACATTGAGCAAGCATTAACCAACTCACTCCCTAATTCGCCTACTCCCGAAGTTGAAGCTCTATCCATCAGGCCAAGCCAATCCCATTGCTTAGGACTTCTATCACAACTCAAGAAGGAAAATAATAACAAGTGGAGGACCCACTTGGTAATGCCTTCACACACACACACACACAATCCCAACGCGTTTTGGGGCTTTTGATAAGCACAAGCCTTGCAAGACAATGCCCTCTCTATGTATCTCCGCTAGAGGGCGTCACACTACTAAAGGGATCCCAATGGATAATGCCTCAAACAAAAATTTGGGGGAGGGTGTGACCCAACCCAACACACACAATCATCCTAACTCCCGCCCTATCATAGGGAGCTAGGGAAAATATCTCAACTGCCAGCGCAACGTTCTTATCGGATCATATTACACTACCAACAGGTAACCTGTTGCGAAGTGTTGCTTGTTAGAGCACATTCTTATCAGAAAAAATTTGCTTGTTAGAGCACATTCTTATCAGAAAAAATTCTCATCAGACCAAATTCTTATCAGAACAGATTCTTATCAAAGCATATTCTTATCAAAACAGAGTATTGTTAGAACACATTCTTATGAGAACATAGTCTTGTTAGAACACAATCTTATCAGAATAGAGTCTTGTCAAAACACATTCTTATCAGAACAGATTCTTATCAGAGCAGATTCTTATCACTATAGAATGTGTACCATAGTCATATACACATATCATAAGATGGCATATCTTACAACATGCTTTTATATCATAACAGAGACCGTCTCATTATCAGACATTTTTACCACCACAGAGCATACCTTAATGCACACATATATGTCCAGAGAAAAAATACAAGTCATAACGCTCTTTTAAAAACATTTTCAAACTGGTTTAAGAAGTGAACACATTCCACCTTTTTTTAGCATAGTTTCCAGACCATAGAGAATTTCATTTTGATTCCATAGTAATTTTCAAAGTATACTCACCCATCTTTCATTAAAAGTGGGTTGAGCATATTCTGACATGATTTAGTCCATAAACCGTTCAATACAAAAACATGTAACAGTTCTGGAAAATTTCCTGCATTCATAACAGTGGTATCTTTATAGATAAATGGACATAATTCCTAAACTACAGAAATTTCGGCATTGTTCCAAAACCATTTTTAAAGTAGACTCACTGATATTTCATTTAAAAATTTGGACTCATTTGGACATGATTTTGTCAGTAAACGGTTCAATGCAAAAACATGTAACAGTTCTGGAATTTCCCCGCAATCACAACAGTGATACCTTCATAGAAAAAGGGATATAATTCCTAAACCACAAAGAGTTTTGGCATGATTCTAAAATAATTTTTGAATTAGACTCACTGATATTTCATTTAAAAGTAGTTTGGACTCATTTTGATATGATTTTTTCAGTAAACGGTTCAATACAAAGACATGTAACAGTTCAGGAATTTCCCTACAATCACAACAGTGACACGTTCATAAAAAAGGGACATAATGCCTAAACCACGGAGAATTTCAGCATGGTTACAAAACCATTTTTGAAATAGAGTCACTAATATTTCATTTAAAAGTAGTTTGGACTCATTTTGATAAAATTTGGCCAATGAACAGTCTTATACAAAAACATGTAAAGTTTATGGAATTTTCTATTACCAATTTGGCATGTTCTAGCAAAAGTCTCAGAACTTTCCAATCACAAGAGATATTGATATGAGGTATTTTCCCTTTGAAAACAGACTCAAAGGGGTACTTCCCCACAAAATTTCATGGTTAACAAAAGTATTATCAATTCTCAAACAATTGCTCAAAGAGAGTCATAATTCTTGAAAAACGAAGTGCATGATTAACCCAATTTCAGAAGCAGGGTTCTCTAAATATATTCATATCTCTACTCCATTTCATACGTTAACAATTAAATTGAACATGCATTCAAACAAAGTATAGAACATGGATCTTGAATGCACTTACAGTATTACAAGGATTCCCAATGCACCCCAAAGGCCAAGCTCCAAGGATGGTTTGTGTCTTCAAGTTCTTAAGGCTAAGGGGTGGGCATGAGAGAGAGAGAAAGAGAGAGAGAGAGAGCGAGAGAGAGAGAGAAAGCTTGTGGAAGGTGAGAAGAGGGGTTTTATTATCATCAAAAGGAAGAGGTAGCTGGTTAGGAGCCTCGATCTCGCCTCCCCAGATCTAAGTGATCGAGTGACAAGTGTCTCGGGTTCGGAAGACCCGAGACTTGCGATCGCACTCTTAGGAACCTCGTTCACAAAAAAGGGTAGGTGTCCAACTAGTGAGAAAGGAACTTTTGATGTGAGGTGGGGACCAATCTCACTTGGGTCAGTGACTTACTCGGGCTGATTCGTGCGGGTGCCCTTTTAGATCCCGACAGAAAGCCCCCTAGCCGCTTCAGTTGGTTCAGAATCGCCTCCCTTGACATGTAATCTCCTTGTTTTCTGCACAACACTACATTGGTTAATTTGCAAGACAAGTGGGCCGAAGGACCCACCCTTGTCTTAGGGCAATGCACCTTTATATGGATGAGAAGGTGAGAAGTTAGGGTGATGAAAAGAAGATGGTTTGAATGAGCGGAGAAAAGAAGAGGGGACCTGACAAGGAGATGGGACTAGCATGATAGCTGGACCAGTGCAATGACCGACTCAGAGTGGTAGCAAAACGGGTACGGTAACTCAGACCGACACGATGGCAGTACTACTCAAAACCAAGGTCGATCTGACAGGCATGGTACTCAGGACCAACACTACGGCAATACTGCTCGACAGCCAAACCGCTATGGCAACGCTAGACCGAGTCTACCCTCAGCCAAGTGAGAAGGGAAGAGAATGAAGAGAAGGCACGAGACGGCAAAGGGAGGAGGTCCCGGCGGAACTGGACACTGTTGCTCACGGCAAAATGGGACAATCAGTGAACTACATATGGCGTTAGGCATCGCCGTGGGCAACGCGAGAAGGCAGCACGTCCCTTTGCGGGCGGCGATAACTTCTTGTGAAGTGCACCACGATGGTCGTCGGATGCAGAGAGGAGCCTGTGAACGATGATAGGCACCCAGTGCATGGAGGAAGCCTATGGACGGCGATAGGCACCGAGCACACAAATACAGCTCACGGACGGCGATAAGCATCGATTGCACGAAGAAAGCTCACGGAGGGTGATAGACACCAAGCGCACAAAGAAGGCTCGTGGACGACGATAGGCACTGAGCGCACAAAGAAAGATCGCGGACGGTGATAGGCACCAAGCACACAAAGAAAACTCACGGACAACGTTAGGCACCGAGTGCGGGAACGGAGCTCGTAGATGATGATAGGTATTGTCATGATCCTTTACGGGCGGCGAAAGACATCACCGTTTGCGTTAGTTGCACATGGCGGTACGTATTTGTAACAATCCTAAAATTTCAAAAAAAAAAAGAAGAGAAAAGATGCTTTTAAATAGGTGATGGTCTGTTTGAGTATGATGGTCCTTGAGGACCATCACTATTTTCAAAAGTTTTTGCCTTTGCCTTTGCTTTTGCTTCTTGCTGCCTGCTGCTCGCCACGTCCTTTAGCGGATGTGGTTTTCGTATGTTAAAAGCAGACGCTTAACGCGACACCTCAGGTATGAGGTAGAGCGTAATAAAATATTGTAATAATACGTTATAAGAATTTAAATAGGGGAGGTGAGCACTCCCACTCTAGAAAATTTTAAGATCTCTCTCTCTCTCTGGTCGAAACACCGTGAACTTCTCTCTCGAACCGAATTTTTTTATCGGAAGCTCCCTCTCAAATAATTGTGGGTAAGTGACATCGTCTTTCTGAAAAATAGTCTATTTTTAATAAATAGTGATATTTCCATCCAGAATCTTTATTTTATAAGTTTTGTATGTAATTGACGTCATTGTCTCGAAAAATAATTCATTTTTTTTAAAAAATGAAATGAAATAATTATTTCTGCTTATTATCATGAATTTTAGGCGCGATAAATTTTATGCGCATGTGACCTCATTATCTTGAAAAATAATCTTTTTGATAAAAATTGTGATATTTTATCTATGTTAGAAATTTTGAATGCTGTAAATTAGAAAAATAAATTTATTTATTTTTCTTGTTCATTGTTAGAAATAAATGTGATATTTCTGCTTTTAGTAAAATTGTGATATTTCTTTCTACTGTTTTGAATATTTAGACATTGTAAAATTCATGTGTAAATGACTGCCTTATTATTTAAAAATTGACATTTTTGCAATTGATTATAGTATTGTTGTGAAATGTTTATTTGTGAATTGATATTCCATAAATTGTGATAATTCCGTATTCTTGAATTTTTATAAGAGTTTTTCTATACATATTAAAGTGGCAATTATGCTAGAATGCCTTTACAAACTGCTACCTTTCTAAATTTGAACCCAAAATATTTGATTGGTTATTTTTGAAATGTTATAGAGAGTGACTGTTATTAATGGTTTAAGTGAAATTCACATTAATGGTTTCAGTGATATGTTGAGTACATGATATTGCTGCTTTCGAATGTTTAAAGAGATTTAGAAATAATTTAAGTATGCAAGTGAACTCATCCGGTACGCCGGTGAGGTATAAGTGGACCTATCTGGGACGTCGGTAGGGATTAAGTAGACTCATCCGGTACGCCGGTGAGGTATAAGTGGACCTGCAGGGATTAAGTAGACCTATCTGGGACGCCGATAGGGATTAAGTGGACCCATCAGGACGCTGATGGGGTATATAGGTGACCTACTTGGGACGCCAGTAGGGTATTTTGTGAAATCCTTTGAATTATGTACTGCCGTTAAAAGTGTTATAAGCATTTCAATTATTCGGATTATACTTAATTATGCATTTACTGAAAGTGAAACTAATGATGCATTTCTGTTAATAGATCTCATTTTGGAAAATATTGATATCTTTCAATCATGATTATTTTTAGGATTATGATGATCACTTACTGAGTAGCCAAACTCATCAAACTATGGTAAACATTTTTTTCAGGATAACTGCGGATTCATTTTGAGTGCTAGTCAAGATCAACCTTGGAAGATACTGTTGTTGTACTAGCTTTCTTTATTTACTTTGTAAGACCTCGCCACTGTAAATTTGTCCTATCAATAGATGTATATATGTTTTGCCTGTCACATCTCAGGGATAACAGTATTGTAAATTCTTGGGGTGTGACAATTATGGTATCAGAGCAATAGGTTTAAGATCCTTAGGAAATTTAAAAAGAATGTACTTAAAAATCACATTTATTGTGTGTACAGACAGGGATAAAGTCAAGATCCAGTATAGCTGAAGCCAATATGGAAGGAATTCACAAAGCCTTGGAAAATATGGTTGCTCTAATGCAACATCAGATAGAAAACAACAATCCACCCAGGCAGTCAGTTACAGGAAATGGTGGAAGCAATATCGAACAATTTAAGAAATTAAACCCACCTTCTTTTAAGGGTGCTGTAAACCCACTGGAAGCCGAGGGATGGATTATGCAATTGGAAAAACATTCGAGGTTATGGAATGTCCTGATGATAGGAAGGTGGCCTTGGCAGTTTTTATGTTAGAAGGTGAGGCACAACACTGGTGGCGAATGGCAAAAGGAGTATTGGTCAAAGAAAATAAACCCTTGACTTGGGAAGTATTTCTAGAGGTATTAATGAAAAGTATTTCCCAGATTTTATTCGAGACCAAAAAGAAATGGAATTTCTAGAATTAATCCAAGGAAATAAGACAGTAGCACAGTACGAGACCAAGTTTACTGAATTGGCCAGGTTTGCACTACATATGATTAATAATGAGGCAAGAAAGGTGAAGAAATTTGAAAGGGGTCTTAGGCCAGCTATTAGAAGCAGAATATCAGTCTTGAAATTAAGAACTTATGCTGAAATAGTGGATCGTGCCCAAATTGTCGAAAAAGATTTTGAAGATTACCAAAAGACGAAAAATCAGAACAGTCATGTTAGACCTACATCATCTAATCGACAACAGTTTGAAAGGCCAAACAAGAAGCCAAGGCCCTCGCCATTTCAAAACCCAATAGAACCATGTAGAAAATGTGGGAAAAATCATGGATCAAGCCCTTGTTATTGGAATACCGAAGCCTGTTTTAAATGTGGAAAATTGGGACACCAGATTAAGCAATGTCCTAGCTTACAGACACAACAGCTTCCAAAGCAGGGAGAGATAGCTCTAAAGCCTCAGATGAAGGGAAGAGTATTTGCGATTACCGAGCAAGACGCTCAGGCCTCAAAATCAGTGATCCAAGGTACTCTTACTATCTTCCAAAAAGTAGCTCATGTTTTGATTGATCCTGGATCTACTCATTCATTTGTGTCACAACACTTTGCATGCCACTTAAAGGTAGAACCAGAACAATTAGAATACATTCTAGAGGTAGCCACACCGATGGGAGATTCAATTAACACCAATATAATGTACAAATCATGTGTAATAAAGATAGAAGAAAAGGAACTGTTGGTTTATTTAATACTCCTGGAAATTCAAGATTTTGATGTAATCTTAGGCATGGATTGACTTTCTGCATACCATGCAAGTATTGATTGTTATAAGAAAATTGTTACCTTTAGTATTCCGAATCAACCAGTATTTTACTTCAATAGTGTCAAAGAAGACTCCCCATCATATTTAATCTCTTGTATTCGAGCTAATCGCCTCCTTCGAAAAGGATGTCAAGGCTTTCTTGCCTATATCAAAGAAGATAGGAATGAAGAAATAAATTTGGATACCACTCCGGTTATCCGAGAATTTCCCGACGTTTTTCTTGAAGAATTGCCAAGATTACCGCCGGACAGGGAAATTGAATTCTCCATTGAATTAGTGCCAGGGGTAGCACCAATTTCTAAGGTACCTTACAGAATGGCTCCTGCAGAACTTAAAGAACTGAAACAACAAATTGGAAGAATTATTAGATAAAGGTTTTATCAGGCCCAGTGTGTCACCTTGGGGTGCTCCAGTACTGTTTGTCAAAAAGAGAGATGGGACTATGAGATTGTGTATTGATTATAGACAGTTGAACCAAGTGACAGTGAAAAATAAGTATCCATTACCTAGAATTGATGATTTATTTGATCAATTACAAGGATCACAAGTGTTTTCAAAAATTGATCTTAGATTTGGATACCATCAGCTTAAGATTAAAAGTGAAGATGTACTCAAGACAGCTTTCAGAACAAGGTATGGCCATTATGAATTTTTAATCATGCCTTTTGGATTAACCAATGCACCAGCTGCATTTATGGATTTGATGAATCGGATCTTTAAGCCCTTTTTGGATAAATTTATTGTGGTATTCATCGTTGATATTTTAATTTATTCCAAGAATCAGAAGGAACATGAGCAGCATGTAAGAATGGTATTGCAAATATTAAGATAAAAGAAATTGCATGCCAAACTTAGTAAATGTGAATTTTGGCTTGAACAAGTGACATTTTTAGGACATGTCATATCAAAGGAAGGTCTATCAGTTGATCCTTCAAAGGTTGAAGCCGTTGTTAATTGGAAACAACCAAGTAATGTGACTGAAGTTCGAAGCTTTTTGGGATTGGCAGGATATTACAGAAAATTTGTAGAAGGATTTTCTCGAATCGCAATCCCATTGACTCGATTGACACAGAAAAATGTCAAATTTGAGTGGACAAGTGAATGTGAGGAGAGTTTTCAAGAACTAAAAGTTCGATTAACTTCAGCACCTATTTTAACTATTCGTGAGGGGAGTGGGGGATTTGTGATTTATAGTGATGCTTCACATAAAAGTTTGGGCTATGTATTAATGCAATATGGGAAAGTAGTGACATATGCATCCAGACAGTTGAAAGAATATGAGAAAAAATATCCAATTCATGATTTGGAGCTAGCTGCAATAGTATTCGCTTTGAAAATATGGAGGCATTATCTATATGGTGAGCAATTCGTAATATACACGGATCATAAGAGTTTGAAATACCTTTTCTCTCAGAGGGATTTAAATATGCGGCAGATAAGATGGATGGATCTCTTAAAAGATTATGATTGTACAATCCATTATCATTCAGGAAAAGCTAACGTTATGGCCGACGCTCTAAGTAGAAAATCTACGGGAGTCTTAGCTCATCTAATGATCCAAGAAATGCGATTGTTAGAGGAAATAGTGGATTGGCATCCAACTCCGTCCATTAATGGTGTGGTAAGTATGATTGCCAATATTAAGGCAGAACCCCAATTAATCCAACAGATTCGATTGGCACAAAAGAAAGACCCTCAGCTTATAACAATTATAGAAGAGGTGAAACAAGAAAAGAGATATGAATTCTCTATATGTAGTGAGGATTTGCTAAGATTCAAAGGTCGGGTTTGTGTCCCGAATGATGAAAGTGTAAAGAAAGCTATCTTAGAAGAAGCACATCATTCTCGTTATACAATACATCCCGGAAGTATTAAAATGTATCAGGACCTGAAGAAAACCTTTTGGTGGAATAATATGAAAAAAGAGATAGCACTATTTGTGTCTAAATGCCTAACATACCAGCAAGTAAAAGCTGAACATCAAAGGCCCGCTGGGTTGTTGCAGTCTTTATCGATGCCAGAATGGAAGTGGGAGCACATCTCTATGGATTTTGTCTCTGACTTGCTTAGAACAAATTCAGGACATGATAGCATTTGGGTCATTGTGGATCGGTTGACCAAAGCTGCCCACTTTCTACCGATTCGCACGACGTACACTTTGGATCGACTGGCTCAGTTGTACATTAAGGAAATAGTACGATTGCATGGAGTTCCTGTCAGTATTGTATCGGACAGGGATACTCGGTTTACTTCTAAATTTTGGGCTAGACTACAGCCAGCCATGGGGAGGAGACTCACCTTTAGTACTGCCTTTCACCCCCAAACTGATGGACAATCGGAGAGGACCATCCAAACCTTGGAAGATATGCTGAGGGCCTGTGTTATTGACCTCACAGGAAGCTGTGATGACCATTTACCCCTGATTGAGTTTGCTTATAATAATAGCTTCCAAGCCAGTATTCAGATGGCACCATATGAAGCCCTGTATGGAAGGAAATGCAGGTCACCCATATATTGGGACGAGGTTGGTGAAAGAAAGCTTTTGGGGCCAGAAATTGTCCAGATAACCACAGATAAAATAGCATTAATTCGTGAAAGGCTCAGGACAGCTCAGTGTCGGCAAAAGAGTTATGCCGATAACCGAAAGAGAGATCTTGAATTTGAGGAAAGTGATCGAGTTTTCCTAAAAATCTCATCAATAAAGGGCATTATGAGATTCGGCAAGAAAGGAAAGTTGAGTCCACGTTACATCGGACCATTTGAAATCCTGGAAAGAATCGGAGGTGTCGCTTATAGACTTGCCTTACCACCCGAATTGGTAAATGTCCATAATGTCTTTCATGTATCTTCACTACGAAAATATCAGCCCGACCCGTCCCATATCTTAAAATATGAACCTTTACCGATCAGGAAGGACCTATCCTTCATTGAGCAGCCAATTTTGATACTGGATCGAAGGGTGCAAGTGTTGCGTAACAAGGAGATTCCTTTAGTCCGTGTATTATGTCACTACCATTCAAGAGAAGAGTCGACTTGGGAACGAGAAGACGAAATCAGAGAAAAATACCCCTATCATTTTCAGTAGTCAGGTACACAAATTTAGAGGACTAAATTTCTTTAAGGGGGGAAGAATGTAACAATCCTAAAATTTCAAAAAAAAAAAAAAAAAAAGAGAAAAGATGCTTTTAAATAGGTGATGGTCTGTTTGAGTATGATGGTCCTTGGAGACCATCACTATTTTCAAAAGTTTTTGCCTTTGCCTTTGCTTTTGCTTCTTGCTGCCTGCTGCTCGCCACGTCCTTTAGCAGACGTGGTTTTCGTATGTTAAAAGCAGACGCTTAACGCGACACCTCAGGTATGAGGTAGAGCGTAATAAAATATTATAATAATACGTTATAAGAATTTAAATAGGGGAGGTGAGCACTCCCACTCTAGAAAATTTTAAGATCTCTCTCTCTCTGGTCGAAACACCGTGAACTTCGCTCTCGAACCGAATTTTTTTATCGGAAGCTCCCTCTCAAATAATTGTGGGTAAGTGACATCGTCTTTCTGAAAAATAGTCTATTTTTAATAAATAGTGATATTTCCGTCCAGGATCTTTATTTTATAAGTTTTGTGTGTAATTGACGTCATTGTCTCGAAAAATAATTCATTCTTTTTTTAAAAATGAAATGAAATAATTATTTCTGCTTATTATCATGAATTTTAGGCGCGATAAATTTTATGTGCATGTGACCTCATTATCTTGAAAAATAAATCTTTTTGATAAAAATTGTGATATTTTATCTATGTTAGAAATTTTAAATGCTGTAAATTAGAAAAATAAATTTATTTATTTTTCTTGTTCATTGTTAGAAATAAATGTGAATTTCTGCTTTTAGTAAAATTGTGATATTTCTTTCTACTGTTTTGAATATTTAGACATTGTAAAATTCATGTGCAAATGATTGCCTTATTATTTAAAAATTGACATTTTTACAATTGATTATAGTATTATTGTGAAATATTTATTTGTGAATTGATATTCCATAAATTGTGATAATTCAGTATTCTTGAATTTTTATAAGAGTTTTTCTATACATATTAAATTGGCAATTATGCTAGAATGCCTTTACAAACTGCTACCTTTCTAAATTTGAGCCCAAAATATTTGATTGGTTATTTTTGAAATGTTATAGAGAGTGACTATTATTAATGGTTTAAGTGAAATTCATATTAATGGTTTCAGTGATATGTTGAGTATATGATATTGCTGCTTTCGAATGTTTAAAGAGATTTAGAAATAATTTAAGTATGCAAGTTGACTCATTCGGTACGCCGGTGAGGTATAAGTGGACCTATCTAGGACGCCGGTAGGGATTAAGTGGACTCATCCGGTACGCCGATGAGGTATAAGTGGACCTGCAGGGATTAAGTGGACCTATCTAGGACGCCGATAGGGATTAAGTGGACCCATCAGGACGCTGATGGGGTATATAGGTGACCTACTTGGGACGCCAGTAGGGTATTTTGTGAAATCCTTTGTATTGCCGTTAAAAGTGTTATAAGCATTTCAATTATTCAGATTATACTTAATTATGCATTTATTGAAAGTGAAACTGTTGATGCATTTCTGTTAATAGATCTCATTTTGGAAAATATTGATATCTTTCAATCATGATTATATTTAGGATTATGATGATCACTTACTGAGTAGCCAAACTCATCAAACTATGGTAAACATTTTTTTTACGATAACTGCGGATTAATTTTGAGTGCTAGTCAAGATCAACCTTGGAAGATACTGTTGTTGTACTAGCTTTCTTTATTTACTTTGTAAGACCTCGCCACTGTAAATTTGTCCTATCAATAGATGTATATATGTTTTGCCTGTCACATCTCAGGAATAACAGTATTGTAAATTCTTGGGGTGTGACAGTATTGCCGCGACCTTTCACAGGCTGCGATAGGTATCACTATCTACGATAGACGCGTAACATGATGAGATCCACGGAGAGAAAGGTAATATAGGGTTTTGAGGTCTCCTAAGGAATTCGGAAGGTGAAATTGTCTTTACTTGCTCTGGATGTTTGCACCCATCTACAACGAATGAGACTGATATATTGGAGTTAAAGAATAGGGTGCAAAAGCTACTTGCATAACATGATAAACTTCAGAGTGAATGCCATTTTTCTAATGCTATCAAATTGTGCAAAAAGCCCAACATGATGCCATGATACTGAAGATTAATTATGGAGAAATTTAGTATGTATTGATAGCCAAGGAGGCCATTTTTCTACATTTAATAGAGAAAGCAATACAACTAATGTGCTAGCTGAACAGGGGAGATCATAGTGGGGGGATTAGTTCCCAAATTGAGAGGGAAGAAAGTACGACAGATTATGATGTCTTTATTTTTTGGCAGGGTTATTGGCTTATCTTGAGCATCATCAGTTAGAAAGATGAATGGTGATGATCTCTACTCATTTTCGGCCAGGCTTTTGTTGTTTTGTTTTTCTTTGTCCTTTTTGGTAAAGGAAATTTTTTTATATAAAGTTGCAACCTTATAATAAAGAAGTAAGTGTATCTAAAAAATCCAGTAGACAGGAGTGTTTCGAAGTTGAAAAACCTTTCAATTGATTATCTCAACCTCTAGATATATAGTTATAAGAAAAAAAAAAAAAACTAATTTCAAATCTTGAAAAGAATGTATCCCTTAACAAGTTATTTGGACCTTTTATTTTCAAAATTTTCAAGTATTTAAATATCAGCTTGATCTGTGCTATTACTGAAACTCTAAATTTCATAATTAAAGCTGAACATGGATTTTCAGGCTATTATACGATTTCAAACACCAAAACTACATCTCCTAGCAAAATTTAGAGGGGCGCATCTTACTTGTATAGTAGTATAGTATAATGTAGGTACTTTATCTAAAAGGAAAAGTTTATATAGAGTCAATGATCTAAACAATCAAATTAGAACCTATCTTAAAAATTTCACTAGAAGAGGTTATTTAAATGCCCAAATATCCTCAAATTGATCATCTCGACATCAAGATACGTGGCCATGAGAAAAAAAATGGATTTCAAGTGATTGAAATAGTACATCTTATAACGCATTTTTAGACCATCAATTTTCAAGATTTTGAAGTTTTCATGGATCCGCTCGATCTACACTATTTTTGAAGCTTTAAATTTTATAATTAAAGATGAAAATATATTTTAATGCTATAACAAAGATTTTCAATATTACCATATTTTTGAAAGTGGCCTTTACTTTGATTGTTTAGAGCCTTAACTCTATGCAAACCGCACCCTTATATAAGTAAGGGTGAGGTTCGGCTCTAAACAATCAAATTAGAGCCCATCTTTAAATTGTATCGAAAAATGTGGTTTCAATATTGGAAATATTTATAATAGCCTTAAAATATAATTTCATCTTTATTTATTAAGTTTAAAGCTTAAAAAATAGTGTAGATCGACATATCTATAAAGGCTTGAAAATCTTGAAAATTGATAGTCCAAAAATACGTTATAAAATACGCTATTTTCAAAACTTGAATCTATTTTTTTCTCATGTCCATACATCTTGATGTCCAGATGATCAATTTGAAGATATTTGAACATCAAAACAACTTCTTCTAGTGAAATTTTTTGTAGTAAGTTCCAATTTGATCATTTAAAGCGTTCCCTATGTAAGCTTTTCCCTAAAAGTAAATACTTTCATTATACAAATTTATACAACAAGGTAACTTTGTTAAATCTCAAAAACAAATGGAGAGAGAGGAAGAGGATGAGAAAGAGGGAGATCGTCAAATCGGTCAACGTATCTTTTGACTTTTAGATGACAAGTCAAAGAGGCGAGAGAGAGAGGAGAGAAGCCCGGAATTTGAGACTGATGAGCTGTCCAGTTGGTCTTATCCTATTCATCGTTTTCAGGACGGCGTTACTTGCGCAACAAAAACAAGACTTAGTTGATTAAATAAAGGACTGTTTTTTAAGCCTTCACCACCACCAAACCACGAACACAAAGTACAAGTTATCATCCGTCACCAAAGAAACCCAAATTCCGGTGTAATGCAATCAAAATATGGATATCCATATGTCCTTTTCAATGTCGCTTTCTAAAGGGGGACCCAATTAAAGCTTAGACAAACCACTTTATCCTTCATTGGAAAACTAAATTAGAATCTTACCGGTCTTTATTATCAGGATGAAGTTTCCACTGACCCTTGGATTTGTAAAAAACAAATAAAGCCTCACATCAAATCTTTATTCGAAAAGCACTCTAGGCATTAGCAATTTTCACGTGGTTTGGAAATCAATTTTCAAGGCAGACAATAAAATTTGAAACTCAAAAAATGATATAAATTTTAAAGTCTAGATTATTTATTGCAATATATGTTTTTTAAGAACTTGAAATCCTAAATGGTTTTTTCACAACTATAATGCTCAAGCTGATTGATTTAAATGTTTTCAACACTTGAATTGAAAATTTTGATGAGTAAGAACTTGAAATCCTAAATGTTTTTTTCACAACTATAATGCTCAAGCTGATCGATTTAAATGTTTTCAACACTTGAATTGAAAATTTTGATGAGTAATCAGGTGAGGCTTTACTTATATTGATAGGGATGCAGGCTACCAAACTATTTTCCTTAATTTTTTTTGTTATGTAAACACTCACCACCCATAAATAATTTCTTTGAATCTCTTGTTTGGATTTTGAATCAAACCTCCAATTGTTATTAATTACATGGGTTTTGTTTAGAACCAAATAATGAAATACTCATTAATAGAAAGTATGTATATTGTAATATCCCTTGTTTTTTACCTGTTCGCTTAATAAATATAGACGTTATTTTGGGTAGGTATTTTTCACGCATACATTTTGCCCTGCAAGATAAATACAGTTACAATTCTCATTGCAATATTGGAAATTTATTGAAGATTTAAGTGGAAAAAGCTTTTAATATGACATGCAGAGCTATTTTAGGCATTTTATAAAGGAGGAGGTATGACCTCATTGAGGGTATGAGCATAATAGTTGATTAAGATTTGTGTTGAAAAACAAGTTTTGATGATGACAATGATGATAAAGGAGAAAATATGCAATAAGTTTATTTAAAATTTAACATAGAGATGTCAAAATCACTCATAGCTGTTAAGTGTAGAATAAATGATTAAAAGCGTATCATTGATTGTGCATGACATTCAATAAAAAAAATTTAAAATTTTTGGACTCATTCTTAGTGTCAAATTGATTGTGCATGACATTCAATAAAAAATTTTTAAAACTTTTTGACTCATTCTTAGTGTCAAATTTCAAGTGGCTAATAATGATCGTAATAAAAAAATGGTCCCCTAATATAAATTTCCTCTTATTACATAATTCATTCAAAATTACAATTTAAGCATTGAAAAACCTCTGCATCGATCATTTCTACTTGAACATTATGTTTATAAAAATAAATTAGGATTTAAAGCTTTAAAAATAATATATATTACAACAAATTATCTAGACCGTCAGATTTCATCCTAAAATTATGTGTTCATAGATCCACAATATTTGTACTATTTTTTAAATTTCAAATTTTATTATGAGCGTTGAAAATTGATTTTAGAACATCATAAAGATTTCCCTTGCTCTCAAAGTGCTTTCGTGACAAGAATTTAAGATGGGGCTTTATTTTGTTTTCATAGAGCCTAGGCCTTATAAAATATACTTACGCTGTGCTCGTTTCGCAGAAGCCAAATAATATATATTTGGAAGACGCCTCGCTGGGGGTAAGCTTCGCCTAGACGCACCTCTCTCTCTCTATCTCTCTCTCTCGCTCTCTCTTTCTGGTTTTCCGTATGAATGATCAGAGCCCAATTCCTATCGCCTTTCATCAGGTTGTTCTCTAATTCCTCTTTTTTTTCTGTCTTCTCATTATTTTTGTAATGGTGATTGATGCTGGCAATTCTTGTTTGATCCTTTATCTATCTGATATGCTGTAATGAAATTTTATCTGTTTTTTAGTTGGATACACTTTCTTTGTTTTTTTTTTCTTCTTTTTTGGTTGTTGTGAATATTTTTCATGGGTTTCTTAGGGTTTAATAGCTATTAATGTTTTTGTTTGTGATCATGCTTTATTCTATTCTTATCTTTTCGTTTCCAAGTTTTACAGTTCTTTCTTTTTTGTTTTTTGGGATTATGCGTGATCAATTGTGGGGTTTATTGTCTGGGGTCATCTTAAATGTTTTTATTGAATTTTTTTCACATAACTCTGTTTCTGGATAAATTTTCTCCATTCCGTGTGTGTTTTCTCCTGCTTTGTGTTTTTTTTTAATTTGATTCTTTTATTTCATGTCTGCTGTGACATGTCGATCCTTTGGATTTAGTGTTAGGACTTGATTGCATATATGCTTTATGTTTTTTGAGGTGGCACCACCGCAGTTGAACTGCTTAATTTGTGCTTTCTTCAATTATGTCTTCCTTTCTTTATCTCTCTATTCTGTTAATTCTCCATTAAAAACAAAGGAAAACGTTGACCACACCCTAACTCTTGAGACAAAAACAAAGAGACAAGGGCTATCACCATGATCAGCTAATTTTTATTTAATAATTCTGTTAAAAAAATTAAACACAATTTCATGCTCATAAAAAAAAAGGAAATTTTCTTGGTTATGGATAGTATCAGGAGCAAAAGTTATAGTAGTCTTAACATTAGTAAGCTCAGCATCACCTACTAATTATCACTGGGACAATTAGGTCAATTAGAGAGGTATTAGAGAAAGCTTTGTGTCAGCTACTTGCCCACTACATAATCCAGACCATAAAAAACCTTCCTTCTAAACCCACAACAAACATAATTAGGCATAATCACACACATTATGGAAGACTAAAATTTGAATCCTCAATACATAAACCAAAACCCAGCAATGCATAGAAAAGATTGAGAACACAAAAGCTATGACATTAGCTGAATAAATCAAATATACGCACATTAAAACACTCGAGGACCGCAAAATACAATTTCTCTGTGACATATGCAATCACATTGCGACAGTTGTAGCTGTAAATATATAATCAGATCAAAGAATCAACCTAGAAAAATTGGAAAAGGTCATATACGATTAATTTACAGTAAATGACAGTAATTTTTACTCACAATAAATTACTGTAAAATTACTGAATTTACAGTAAATAACTATAATGCTTAGTAATTTACTCTAAAACTCAGGCAAAAATATAAAAACTTTGTTTGCTGTAATTTACAGTAAACAAAATAGAATCCTAATTTGGGTAGTATGTAAATTAGGATCTCAAAAAAGGTATGTAATTTATCACAATCTGTAACTTACTAAATTAACCCTAATCTATCATCTGTAAATTAGAGTTTTGCGGCCGATAATTTGTGAATAGAGAGGCATTTTCTTCAAATGACAGTAAACTGTAGCTTTTTTTTTTTTTTTTTTAAGAAGCACAGTTTGATTTCGAGACCATAGTTGCCAGGCTCTCTCAACATATGTGGAGATTCCGCTTTGGAATCTCACTCCAGTGCTCCGAGAAAGCGATTTCAAGGTATATCAATATTTAAATTTTGCAACATTGATCCCCTACTACTAGTGTTCCCGATTCTTACTGTTAGGGATCATGTTCCCAACCTTGGTTTTAGTAATTTATAGTCACCTAGCAATACAACTGTGTTTTTAATATGATTGCCTTACTGGCTAAAGTGATCCCTACTTTAAAGAGTGCATATAGTCCTAAACTATACACACTCTTTAAGGTTGTCACTAAGATCCCCAAGAGGTTGGGATCAAGAACCCAAGAGGTCGGGATCAAGATTCTCAAGGTTGGGATCTCGATCCCTGACGTTTGGGGATCTAGATCCCTAACACATGCAGTGCACGGAGCCACGGACAACAATCCTAAGCATAGGGTTTTCATGATCCCCTGCTCTTTGTTGCGTTCCCAATCCTAGTCTCGTCCTGTCTGATCCTAACAGCTACGTTCAAAACAGTAGGCCCTCTGTTTTGGAATTAGGGTTCAAAACCATATTTGAAAACCTAAATTGTAAACCTCTTTTTGTTGTTTAGGGTTTAGGTTTTCGTGCCGATTGCAATCTAAACCTTGTGCAAAGATTAGGTTTCAAAAATGTACTAGGGTTCAAAAGATTGTTGTATTGTAAAGTAGGGTTTCAAAATTGTACTAGAGAGAGAGAGAGTCCCCCCATCCTTAGTTTTTGGTGATGGAGCCATTCATATCCCTGGTCAGTGTTATCTATTCCCACTACCAGATGCGAGTTTCCGGCCAATTCATGGCTAGCCCAAACCTGGTTTTGGGCTGTCCCTGTTATCATGCGTGCCTTAAAGTTTGGGACTTCTTATATGTCTTGAATCAGTTTTCTAGAGAGCAGTGTTTTGTGAGGTGGAAGATATGTTTTGGTTTCTGGGAGGGGGGGAAGGGAGAAAAGGGGGTTTGGTGTAAATTTTTTAGGGACTTCAACCTTTTTGGATGGGTAAGTCACCAGAGTAGCCCCAATTTAAGTATGGGGGTTTTTTTTTAAGAAATATTCTAGTACCTAGACACAATTTAATGGGTGAGGCCCTAAGTGAGGTTAGCCACTTGCCCAGCCACTTGAACTAGGCCTAGTTTGAGGTGTTATGGGGATGCCTCATTTTTTTCCTGTGTCACTTTTGATAGCATAGGACTTAACCACAGTTTCTTCCATCTAGGACAAGAAATATGGTAGTTCCAGTTTCACTGAGTTTTGTAATAAATCTTTTCAGTTACAATGACTAGTCAAAGTAATACACAAATTTTAGATTAAGATATTTGTCCTTTTGTACATCATCATTTGAGGATTACTAGCTTACCCTTTAATTGGACCCTGTGTACTTTCCTTTTACAGCTTTAAACTACCAGATATCACACTCTGTTTTACCTTGATGCTTTGTTCATCAATGGTCGAATTATTTGGCTGATGAGATTCTTCATTGTCTGGTCAGGACTGCCACCGACATTCTTCTGGGCCTGTACTGCATCAGGTATTGAGGCAGGGTCAGAGCTTCTCTGTTGAATCTTATGCAACTGAGTCATCCCTCGTCAATATGGAAACTGGGAAGGTGCCTAATGGAGATGTCAGGAAGGTCTCTCGTCAAGATATCCAGCTGGTGAATTTTAATTTTTATCCTACTGTAAATGATGTAGCCATGTGTGGTGCACAAGTGAGCATGTGTATGTGTATGTGTGTGTGTGGTTGGGGGGGGGGGGGGGGAGACAGAGAGATAGAGAGAGACAGAGAGAGTATTGCAGATTGCTTTTATTCCTGTAACATGCACATGTGAATTGTTTTTTGTGTTGTGGTTCTGTTCTGGATATTATTCATTCCTTGTTGGGGGGGGGGGGGAGAGAGAGAGAGAGAGAATTGCAGATTGCTTTTATTCCTGTAACATGCGTGTGTGAATTGTTTTTCGTGTTGTGATTCTGTTCTGGATATTATTCATTCCTTTGGCCATGACTTTCCAGTTATGTATTGAACCTAGATTGTCGACCTTTGAGTTCCTCTATTTATGAATTTCCAAAAATGTCCGTGAAATATTTTATATGGTGCACTTGAAATAGTGACTCCTTTCTGTGCAGTACCACACAGTTGTAGCGTCTTAATTACACAGTATCTTGTTTCATGTTCATTTTCCAAGTAATTTCTATCTTACATAAATTTGTTTTCATTGCAAAATATAATGCCCATGTCAGCTCATAGTGGTAATTGTGTGCCAAGAATTTCAGTAGCGAATCAATAACATGCTATTCGTATCTATACTTGTCAGCTCAAGCTTCACTCATAGTTATATAATTATGATAGTGTGTTTGAATGGATTGTTGTAAAATTTGAGATTTTTATTCCTATCATCCTCACCCAAATGTGTCTCTATTTGTTTCTTTTCAATATTGTGAGCAGGTGCAAAATCTTATAGAACGGTGTTTGCAACTTTACATGAACCAAAAAGAAGTTGTGTACACTCTCTTGGAGCAGGCAAAGATAGAACCTGGTTTCACAGAACTTGGTACGCTGTTAGTATCTTGTTTGTTCCTTCTTAAAGGCATTTGATCTTCTTGGATCTTCTCATGAATTTTGTGAAATAGATATTGCGAGTTGGCCCTTCATGTATGTTCCATGCTTACTTTAGATTACTGTAAGTCAAAATGGAGCAAAGTCATAGTTTACTGACTTGGCCTCGTGTTTCATGGTCACTGCAGAGCATCAGCTGGGTTAGTGTAAGACTTACCTGAGTTTCAGAATGATTTTGCTAAACTAACCAGAGTGATGTTGACTCGAGCAAATTTTTACTTCATCTTTATTTTAAAAAAATAATACAAGTCGGAAACTGAAAAGAAAAAGACTATAAATATTAGAACAAGAGTGTTCAGGAGAAAGCCAATCCGTACCAATCAATTCCTTTTCATGTCTAATGTGGGACTAAGTCATCACAAGGCTCCAAAAATCAGGACTCAGACTAGGCTAGGCCTATGCTTCAGACCTTTCGACTTGGTAAGAGGGTGGTGTGGTTAGGAATTTTTCCTTTAAAAGATTGCAATAGGGTTACTTAGGTTGTTTTATTTTGTGGAGATTTCAAGGGTAGTGGTGTCTTTTATTATAGTTGATATTTTTTATGTCGTCTATGCTTTTAGAGATTTTAAGAATAAATTTGTCAAAGCAGGGTTAGGTTAAATGAAGGGTTATGATTAAAATTACTTGCAGGTCAAGTTAGAGTTTTCTCATGAACTATTTCGATAGAAATGGACCTGCGTGTTCATTCGGGCATGGACACGTGTCAAAAGCATTAACCTTAAAAATAGAATGTTAGAAACAACACTTCTGTGCCCATACCTAGATAGTATAAATTTCATATATTATACATTCTTTTTAGATTTGATATGAAACCATAAAATGTTTTCTATAAAAATTCAGTAGAGAAAAATAGGGGGATCTCAATTTCATTCATACTTCTTGTACCATTCTGAAATTGGTGGCATCATAATATGCTGTGCTAAAATTTCCTCCCAACTTTTAGGTGGGAGTAGTAAACCGAAGTTTTGATGGGATCTCTAAAATAAAACAAGTACATTGAAAGGTTACTCTGTAGATTAGATAGTAAAAGCTCACAGAAATTATTATTTTATGGAATATTGGTTCATTCGGGTGGGACCGCATTTCTACAATATGCAGTCCCAAGGTATAAAGCATCCATCTTAAAGATGGATGCAAATAGGTGGTCCATCTAAAAACAATTGAAACTAACGGTCCAAATGTTTTCTTAATAGAATTATTATTTCTAATTTTCAAAATTTATTTATTCTTTCATATTCATGATTTCCATGTTAGAGATTACATGTCCTTAAAGAGGCGACTCATTTCTACATGGACTCATAGAAACCATGTCCTGATTTTATTTGATCAATTCATTAAAAATTTGATTTTGTATTTGTGACTTGTCTATAAAGTAATGGTTAAAATGAAAATATTATTTCCAAAGGAAATAAAATCCAAACAATGACAGAAATATGTTATATGACATTTTCTCCCATTGGAAACATATTTCTAGAGTATCGAAATGCATCTGTTTCACACACATGCACCAAAGCTGTGACACATGTTGCCATGTTTTATAGCTCATAAATATGTGAACCATTGTAAAGGAAAGGAAGAAAGAAGAGTATTTTTTAAGGACTTGTGAACAGTTATGTATCTTTGGGCAGACCCCTGCAGAAAGTGTCACATTGACACTTCGTGCTTTCCTTTTTGTCATATGTCAACACTCCACCGATGTGGCAAACATGCTTACTGCATGTGTCATCCATGATAGGTTTCTAACATCGGGTATTGAGATTCCATGTTAGTTGTGATGACCAAATGGCACAGTGGGACTTCTATGTAAATGGTTTATAAAATGAGTGTCAGTTGGGGAATTGAATTTGGCCACAAAGTCTTAAAGTTTGGGGCTAGCACTTTACTACCACTCCACCTCTGGTACTTAATGACATATTTTGCAAAACATTTTGTGAATAATATGGTATCAAAAGAAGCATTACTTAAAAAACAAGAAGGAAGAATAGACAATATTTTCAAATCTTTTCACATGAAATGAATTTGATCATATGTTTCTTTTATTTCATATGATTTCTTCTAATTTTCTTAAGTTCTATAGAAGACACTACTAGCATATACTCCTGCTGTAAAATATACATGTTCCCTAGGGAAGAAGGCCATGTTTAGGGTTTTTTTTTTTACCTGAATTTTTTTTAAATCATCTTTAATTCATTTTGTACACAATTTCAAAAAAAAAAAAAAAAAAAAACGATTTAAAGTTTTTAAACCCTAATTCTGTCCATCAAGTGGACAGCTAGAGTCGATTTTGAAAAGAAAGGTTTTTTTTTTTGGTGGGGGATGGGGGATGGTTTGATTTGAAGCATTCTTTTGAGCTTTCAACCTATTCTTATAAAAAATTTATTTCTTGTGATGAATAAAACTGATTTGAGTTTCGTGTCAAACAAACCCTCCTAAAATGGTCTCTTTGTTTGCTCAACATGTGTACATTGTGGTACTGCAGGACTATATAATAATCATCTCCCCTATGTATAAAAATACTGGTATGGACATGTTTCGCCATTATCGCTTTTTGGCGGAATGCACTGGACACCTATGACATGCACTAGACGTGACACCTATGTTGGTCTCTTTGTACCACTGCTTGCAGGTAGAACTAAACATCGCACCTAGCCCATGCTATAACATTCGTCGAATCCCCCTCTACAACTACCTCTTGCCCCCAGGATCTAAACTTCCCATACCAGCCCGCACTTCTCTCGTGTGCCTCATTGGAATCACAAGTTCCAAGAGGATCAGAGTAGGTCATGAGGATTTTACCCTGATGATCACTCAAAATTCCTCCTTCAGCCCAACCAGCTTTCCCTAGCAAGCATCCATTAAAATTCAATTGAAGTATACTTTCAGGGGGGGTACCCACCTTGCGACTCTGATTTTTCTTTGTATCCTACCTGATGCTCTCTCTAGCCACTTATCCTGGAAATTGAGTGAGGAATACCCTGTAATTTCTTTCTTCATTCTGACCCATGCAGTGACTGTGGCCATGGGTTCGCCTTCAATCCACTCCTCTTCTCGCACTTTTTTATGCCTCCTACTGTTCCTTTAACTCAGATGGCACCCCGTTGGCAAAATTGTTGCCTCCATGTTGTGAGACCCTTTTTGGTAGCTCTGGAGAGAACCACTGCGCTAACAAGCCCTCTACTGATTCCAGCGCCTTTCATTGTGTGCAGAAGATATTCAATGCAAACCCCATAGGCATCTCGCTGAATTACATTGTAAGAATGGGTATGTTATAGGTTCACCTTCCTCTTTTCACAATATGCATATGTGAAGGAATAATGAGGCCTTCTCTCCTGAGGTTATCTATGTTTTATAATCCCATTCAGGGTAACAGCCATGCAAATGCCTGTACCTTAGGCAGTTCTGTATGCTCCATATCTTTCTCGAGATCGAGTTTTCTTTTGAGATCCATGTGAGAGTCTAGTAAAATGATTTTAGTCAGAATGTCCCTTTCTTGCTGGGGCTCCAGATCATCATAAAAGAAGTCCTGTAACTCAGCAAGGGCACTAATGAACTAATCAGCCACTCCATTTCATTTTGCATGAAAGCTCGCTTAAGGTTTGGGGTCCATACGGCTTCTCAAGCCCAGCCTTCTACAACACATTTCATTGTGACTTGCTAGTTTGCGGCCAAGGCAAACATACCAGGAAATATTTTTTTCTCCATTTATGAACTGGATCTAGATGTATATTTCTTCATTTATGAACTGGATCTAGATGTATATTTCTAGGAGATTCCATATTTAAAATGTCGTTGGGAATTTAACTGTCATATCTGAAAAGAATAGATTAAAAAGTCTTGTTTGAAATACTTCACTAAAAAAATATATTAATATTAGTTTTGCATTAACAGAGTTGCTAATTTTTCTTTGACCATGAATTTATACTATTGTGATATGTACATGTTTGGTTCTAAATGAAATATCCAAATATTTTCCCTTTCTTTTGAATATCTATTGTTGAGAGTGAAAACCACTATTGATGAGGTTTTGAGGTACTCTGTGGTTCTAGAGATAGGGAGAGAGCCACCAAATCAAACAATAACATGCTTTCCGTGGTTCCAGAGGGACAATACCATTCCAGAGGGAGAATACCATTATACACTATGTTGGATACCATATCAGCCAACCATAAACGAAGAAAAAAGCAGAACAAATTAGGCCCAAGAGCGAGGGGAAAAAAAGAGAGAAAAATCATAAAGAAGCAAACGTAATCAAACTTATAAACACAATTCTAAATTGAAACGAGTTAGATCTTCTACATCTCTAGATTAAAATCCCAAATCCCCAATTTGTCAGATCATTTAAACCCATTTTATTCCCAAGAAAGATAACCAAAAGTTTGAATAACAGGCTACATTTTTTCAACTATCACTACATGGTGAGTTCAAGTCTAGGACCTGACCTTTTAGCCAAACCCAGCAGCTTGTGTCAAATGGCAAGTGATTCAGCACTGAAGAAAGTAAACTCCATAGAGAAGAATTGGATTTAGTGAGAGAAGGGCATACAGGGTTACAGAGAAGCTGATTTTGTGAGAATTAATGAACTTAGAGAGCCAGGGAGAGGGGTTGCAAAGTGTTGAAAAAAGGGATGACATGGAACCCCTCTTGCTGAGCATGGTTCTAGCCTGAAAATTGTCCAGGAGAGAGTGCATGATAAGCGGGGGCGGCGGAGGCCGGGGGGAGCCAGGCGTGAAATTTTGCCAATCTTGATATCAGGTAGCTATCGCGAAAATGTAATTACTAATTTTAGGTTGTCAGATGTGCCATTGGTGTTTCAAAATCATTTATGTTTTTTGATTGCCCAATATTGCAAAAAGGTCATGATGTTTGGTGCAAGCAAATAGGCCAAAATTGTGCAAGCTTATGACTACAAAAGGAAAAAGAAAATGAAAACTTACTTCGAACCTTTGTTACCAAATTCTTCATTCAAAGGACTCAAGACAAACGTTTTCTTTCCAAGAAAAATCCTCACTCTTATCAATGCAACTATAGCTTTTTTAACAGGGAGTAACTTGGGAACCAGTCGGAAAATGAGAACTCTTCAAACACCCAACCCCTTGTTGTGTCCATTGTCCATACTATAATCTTTCAGTGAACTAGTACAATACCATATTATTAAAGGACTGCTAGTAACTGAATTATCTGTGGTGAAGCTCCCAAACTGATGATGGTGATCAGAGCACAATAAGTAGCCACAAGTATCTTCCTTAGGAGCGATAAGTTCCTCCTAATTTTCGCTCATATTTGGAGGAAGAAAGCCCTAAGAGGGCCTCCAAGAAGAATAAGAAGAGCAAGAATAGTTTGAATGTTTTTTTTGGGTTTTTGAGGCTATTTCAGATTTTTTTAATTTATTTTATTGCTAGATCAGTTCGGGACTTTTTAGATATTTTAATTAAAGTTAGGGAGTTTAGTTTCAAGTTATACTTAAGTTAGGACTTTTTGGTCAGAAGTTAATCGTATGGATAAACAAATATTGTCCAAAACAATAATTTTCCAATATAAATAAGGGCGTGGATGGACTGAAGAGGCATTCATGTATTCCTCTTTAAGAAAAGAAAAGACTTTGTCTCGGGAAAAGGAGCGTAAGGCTTGGGACCTAGGTGGGAGAAAGCCTTATGGTTTCTCCAAAGTTGTTTGTGTCAAAGTGCTTTCTTGCTGATTTTCTATGTTTCCTCAAGTTCTCTACATCACAAACATATCATGTTTACCTTCTGCCACCCCGTCTTTTGGCTTACAGTAAATAAATATGGTATAACTAATGAACATTAGATGCCTGCAAGACGAGTTTTGACAGGAATGCATTTTTCACTGATTTTATTTGAAATATCTAATTTAGTAGCATGAAGCTATGTACTATGCAGAAATGAAGAATGTTTCATCATATTTTTGTTTCTACATTGATCCCTTTTTTATTTGGTTACAGTTTGGCAAAAACTTGAGGAGGAAAACAGAGATTTCTTTAGGGCCTACCATGTCAGATTGTTGCTGAAGCAGCAGATAATGGTTTTCAATGAATTGCTTCTGCAACAAAGTCGGCACATGGCGCAGATGGGCTCAACTGCAGTTCCTCCTCTTTCAAATGGATCTTGTTCGACTCCATGTACGTTTTCTGCACAATTTCCCTTCATTTTGGGGGATGCGTAATGTGCGCTTAAGCTTTTGAATCAGTTGTGAACAATCATAACTTTTGCATTTTTATCTCAACACTTCATAATAGAATCGTTATCTGCATCCATCTTGGAATAGAACTTGATATGTTATTTTTACTGGAGTAACTTAGTTTAAATGTTTTGAGAATTGAAGCTCTTGTTTCCTTTAAATCATAAGCAGGGCCCTTTCACAATGTTAAGAAATTGATTTGTGTGACTTGCTTACTAGATTGTGGACTTTCATCTTGTTTGTAATTGTGGTAATATTTCTCTAATCTGTGCTTTCTTCCACCCTTAGTATTTCCTTTTATCATCAACATCCAAACTAATTTTCAGATAGCGTCCAAAGCCCATATTTAATGTCATTTATGTAAATAGTTTGTAAATTCTGCAGAAAGTTGCATTGACATTGGCTGGGTTGTTGATGTTGGATGTGGCAGCCTGGAATTTATTCAGACACAGCATGCCCTATGATTCAAACTTTGCGACCAAAATCGCTTTTTCACTCTTCTTGTATTTCAAATGATCCTGATCTTTTGATGGTTAAACACTGTCTCCTGCCGGGAGCAACAAATATATATATATATATATATATATATATATATATATAGAGTCAATTTACATCCCTCTTCAAAAGTAGGAGATAACCTCCCTTGTCAAAAGTAGGAACTTTGAAAAATTGCTTTTCTTGTTTGTAACTTATGTACTGCAAGTGCAATGGACTGTAAACAGCATTTATCTTTTTCTGCTATATTGCATATTCCGATAATTGAACCTGGAAGCTAGATTTCCATCTTATGCACGAGCCCAAACTGGATGGGCTACAGATCTGCGTATGTAGTACCATATATGCGTGCAATTTTTCTTTCCTTCTTTTATTTTTTTGTAGTATGTATGTGGTGACATCTAGAAGACCGTTGATATGTTTTGGGAATGTCATTTACTCATTTGCATGACCTTCTATATGTTTTTCAATCCTCACATGTTATTGCCATTGTTCCTAGTATTGTTTTTTTTTCTCAATTGTTCCTTGAAGTTGTTGGGATTGGGAGTGGGATCAGAATCATAATCGGGATCCACAGCAGGGAGTCTTGAAAGGGTAGTAGATCCGTATAGTTGGGAGCATTGTCCATGCTATGCATATGTTAGGGATCTCCATCCCCAGATATTAGGGATCTCGATCCCAACCTTCTAGAGATCTTGCGCCCAACCTTAAAGAATATATGCTGTTTAAAACTGGAAAGAGTATACATTCTCTTTAAAGTAGGGTTCTCTTTATTTGTAGCCAGCAAGCGATGCAAAGTAGAGTTGCATTGCTAGCAAGCTATAAATAAAAATTATCTTGGTCTTTAAGGTGGGGTTCAAGATCCCAAACAATGGGGTCAAGATCCCTAATAGCGGGGATCGAGTTCCAAAAATTTTAAAATTGAGATCCCTTGAAGATACCTTTCCCGGATTCCTAGAGCGAGATTGTGGAGTGGGATCACCACCTAGGTTGGGAGATCCTAGCAATTATGCCTTGAACCCAATAAATAGGGGTGACAAAGTTTTCTTTTAATTTTGAGTATCCAAAATGCCTTTTCAAGAGGTGAAGTGTATTATTGGCCGATGGACTGCTGGAAATTGCAGTAGTGTCATCACTATGAAGAAATGATGGATAGTGATCTAGAGATAGGCCGACCCACCAAAACCTCTCCATTATTGTTTTGTCATTGTATTAAGTAGTGATGACCTTGATGGATAACGATTTTCATTAGGCCAGAGGAGTGTATGCTTTCCCTTTTTGAAAACTGTCTCCCTCCCTCTCAACAAAAAGGATAAAAATAAAAAAAATACAATAGCATCATCACTTGAACAATTGTTTAGAGACTGTGGGACCTCTCAAAACAGGCTTCTCCCAATGGTTCTCCACTTCCATTCATTTCATTCAACAGTGAATGACCTTGATGGACATTGGTTTTCATTAGAGGACCGTAGTATGCTTATCCTTTTCGAGATCTTCCTATCTCTCCCCCAAACTAATGCAGTTTCAGTGCTGTCTGAGGAAGGGATGTACAGTGATATACAGGTCGTGGGTCCCACCAAAATACGAAATCGTCCCGTTACTGCTGTTCATTATTACATGACAGTGGCGACCTCGATGGACAATGGTTTTCCCAATCGAACTGGCTAGTGTACTTTTCTGAGAACACTCTCTCCTCCCCGAACCCTCTCCCCCCACCCCCCCTCCCCAAACAATAAAAAGAAAAAGAAGAAGAAACCAATGATTTCTTCCCAAAACACTTTTCTGTATGCATCATGGGTCTTCAAGAATCTATATTGCTTCTTCTTCTTTTTTCTTTTTTTCATGTAGTGCAACAAGCACAAGAATTCTATGTTATGAATCAGCCAATAGCTCCTTCAAGACCGGACATGCATCACCACCATCATTTGGCTCCTTCAGCTGCAGTTATGAATGGAGGTGGAGGAAGCTCCATGCCTCACCCTCCTTTGCGTTGCATGGATGAAGCCTCTGCCCCACCTTCAAGTATGGATGTCTCACCAGATTCAATGGCAGTTTTGCATTCACGCTTCGGTATGCTTAATGGAACCAATGGCATTGTACCTAAGACTGAACCTGGGTTCCCAAGCCATTACCCATATGCCTTTGGAATAGATGGGAATGTCCAAGATAGCAACCGTGTTGGAGCTATTGGAGATGATGGTGTTGCTTCACTTAATGGCGTTGCTTCGCTTAATGGAGGGGATTTGAATCCCCAAGGTGTGGGAGCTGGGTTAGATGACATTGGAGGACCAGCATGTGGATTCTTGGCCAATATTCCTCGCAACTTTAGTCTTTCTGATTTGACAATGGACATGTATCAGAATGCAGGTCTCTTTCTCTCTCTTTCTCTCTCTCTCTCACACACACACACAAACACCCTCACACACATGCACGCACACATCCCACAGTTGAAATACCTTCCACACATGCACGCATACATCCCACAGGTGAAATACCTTCCATTTGCCAGGACTGATTTTTTCTCTTTTGGTGTTTAAAGACATATTCGACTACTACAGGTCTCCATTTCTTGCTACACAGCCAGACGGCTTTCTAGGGTCTCCAAAAAAGGAGTGCCAAGGTGAGATTCTTATAGGGGTGGCAACGGACCCGACTAGACCCGGGACCCGACCTCGGGTCCAGGTATGGGTCTAAATTTTGGACCCAAATACTATTTGAGTCCGGGTCTGGGCCCAGCCGGACCCGACCCGTACCCTTAGTCATAGGGTATATGATGGCAATCATATATCTTTAGGCGCACTAGGTGTTCATATTGTCATAATATTGGCAACATTTACAGTATTATTGGCAAAAAAAAAGCTCATAGTTATAGGTATATGATGGTAAAAAAAGGGCAAAAAAAAAAAGAAAAAAAGCTCATTAGTCATAGGGTGGCAATGGGTCCGACCCTACTTGGGAACCGACGAGTAGACCCGGGACCCGATAGGTCCGAATATGGGTCCAAATTTTGGACCGGAATACTATTCGGGTCCAGGTCCAGCTAGACCCGACCTGCTGCCCCCCCTAGATCCTTATGATGCAAACAAATTTTCGGACTTCTTAAAAGTTTAATGTTTTGGGTATGTGATTTACCTTTGTTAGTAATAACAGGAGAGGAGGGGAGGCTGGATACCATTTCAGAAGCCTTGAGTTATGAAGAATGTGGAAGTGATTGATAGGATTCTCCTCCTTGGTATAACCCCCCTGATCCAACATTTTAATCATATTTGAAATTCAGAACTTTGTGATCACAATATGAAGAGGTTCAAGTGATAAGTAATATATGGGATTTTCAGACCAACTGTTATATCTGAACATTCATCTTGTTTTTTTTAATTTTTGTCATGGTTTATCAAAAAGTTTGTTGTGGGTCATTTTCTTTATACAAGACATAATTTTTATGTCAGTTTAAGCTGATGCATTATTAATTCATTATCTTGATTTTATGAATCTCAATAATGACTCTGGGTATTCGAAACAACATAATTTTTCTTTTAGTGCCTAGTATTTTATAGTGTTTTCCAAATGCTGGAATATATACTTTATTCAAAGTATGGTATTTAAAATTGTTCATGTATTATGTACTTTTAAGAACTTAGGAAATTTAAGCTTTCATATTGGTTTTTGAGATAAATACATATTGAAAATAATGAATCTCAATGAATTTCTCGTTTCATTAGCATCCCATCAAAATGCACCCTGAAAATATCCTGTTGAGATAAATACGGCTAAGCGTACAAGTTATATGTTTGTTGCCCTACTTATTACTGATGTTAATTGTTGTTTAATTGGAAGAAGCATGTCGCTTTTGTTTAATCCTTCGTAATTGGGTCTTTGCAGGGCGACAATTGATCAAGAGAGATGATAGGTGATATGTGTACAACTGTTCATAGCATTTTGAATTGAATGACCAATTTAATCCGGCATTTTAACTTGATTGTTGACATTGGCTTGAACTTGGGAGTATATTGGGGTTGGAATAATACTTGAAATGGTTATAAGAATTGATTTGTATGTAATGCAGTTAAGGTTTTCATAAAGTTTCCCTTGAGTTTGGTGTAAATTGGTGTGTTTCTTTTTTTTACCTGGTTAGTTGGTACAAAATATTCTGAAACCTTGTTAATCTCAAGATCTGGTTTCCAAGTGAATAATGTTTAATAAATTGTATCATCCAATGTTGTAAACAATATTTCGAGACTCACCTAGGACCTGGGACTCGGCCAAATCCAGAGGCAATTAAGCCAAGTTGTGCAAGTTTACAAAAAGCGAATAAGAAAATAAATAAAAATAAAAATAAAGAGGGTATGCCGCCGAAAGGGAAAAAAATCCCGGGCCATGCCTCTCCCTTTCTCAAAGACTCGTGGATTTACATGCGTTGCACGTAGATCTACCACAGGAAATAAATGTCTGTAAAATGATCAAATAAAATTTATAAATTACTTGGAAATACTAAAACTTAGATAAAAGAGTATAAAAAAGAAGGGAAAATTGTTTCATGCAGGCTGGATTGTATTTCTCCAGCTTGTATTTCTCCATGTGCGGTCTAAAATCAATGGAAACTAACGGTTCAAATGTTTTCTTACTAGAGTTATTATTTTTAGTTTTTAAAATTTATTTATATATTCATATTCATGATCTCCATGTGAGCGATTACGTGTCTTTAAAAATTAAGTCTTAAAATCCATCTTAAAAATAGATTATTAAGAGGCCTACATTTCGACATAGGTGGGCTTGGCCGCATAAAAACTGCATCCAAAAAAATTGTCACAAACCAAATAAATTTGAAAAAGGATTTAAAATCCAAGGCTTAGAAGTATAAAAAGTTTTAAAATTGGTTTACTATTTTTGCAGTCTTTCAAAATTCTTAATATAAATGTGAAAACTCATCATCATATTTGTATAGATAATCAGGTAATTCATAGATTGATATTTCATTATAATAAACTTAGAAATAGGTAACAAATAATTTCCAAAACATATAATTTTTTTTAAAATAAATTTCCATTTGATTTTTAAAGTCTTTAATAAAGTAAGTGAATGCTTACCAATAAAATTTTAAAGAATTAAAATTTTGAAACTGAAGAATTGAAAACCAATTTTTTTTATTTTGAAAATTAAAGGAAATTTTAAAGTATTTGGAAAGGAAACCAAAAAATAGTTATAGATTAGTTTACACTTATAATAAAAATAAAACTTTACCCTTAAAAAATAAAAAATAAACAAAAATAAAAAAGAAACAAATATATACTTACACTTAAAAAATAAAAATATAGTTGTAGATTATTTTTTGAAGCATAAGACTTTACACTTAAATTTATCTTATACATGAAGTAGTAAAATTTCAACAATAAATAGTAGAAAAAATGCAAAAACGTACCGCTAAAGATAAATGAGTTTTCTTATCTTCGTAAAATGGGAAGAATACTTGAAAAGAAAAAAAAAAGGAGGGGGAGGAGAGAGAGGGAAAACTTCAACTTACATTCAAACTTGGTTAAACTTCACTAAATTGAAAAAATACCTGAAAAGTCATACAATTACAAAATTTAGATGTAGAGAAATAAGTATAACCTTTCTTCTTTTCCAATAGAGACTTGTAAAAGTTGGAGAGTAGGCGTTTGGATTGAGATCAACCTTGTTAAATATAAGGTAACTTGTAATCCCGGCCCATCAACAGTGCTATCTAGTAAATTAACATACATAGAACCACATAAATTGTTATATATAGAATAACTTGTAATCCCCCCATCAATAGTGCTATCCAGTAAATTAACATCCATGGAACCACATAACATATAGAGAATTCACTTGACATGTAATTAGAAATTTGAAGAAAAGTACCTGGGTTGCAAGAAAATAAAAGACGCTGCATGAAGTTGAAATGAACAATAAAAAAAAAAATGGAAATTGAATGAAAAATAAAAAAACGATACCTATTTATATGAAGATGCATGAAGAATAAAATAAAATAAAAAACAATGAAAATTTATGAAAAATAAAAAAGATGAAAAAAATAAAAGAAATAGCACCTATTTTAGAATAGTTATTCATGAAACAATTAAATGGCCAATATTTTTTATATATGAGAGGTTGGGAGAGGCATGTGATAAGGCTTTCCAACCTATTTATAAGGCTTACAAAACCTTGAAAGAAAGACCTATGTAATCTTTTGCTAGGGAAGTACATTTTTTTAAAAAAATAATAATAATCACCCCTTATAATCAATATATTTAAATAAATTAAATCCATTAAAGATATAGTGCATATCATAAATTGCATATTCCATCTCATATTTTTCATAAGAATAATTCAATAATATCAAGTCAAGATATTCCTTCAATAATCAAGATAAGATATGATCAATATTTCCTAATCAATATTTGACCATATGCTACAAGATATAGTTACCATATTTAAGAAACTTGAAGACAAAGCAACAAGAGAAGGTATCCAAGGGTGGGGCGTGCCACCCATATATGGTATGTGGGGCTCCACCTAATACCGACATGGTGACCCATGTGCACTATGGGCCCCTATGTATTTTTTTTAATAAATATTTTAAAATTAAATAAAATGAATTTCAAAACATTAAAACTTTGTAAATCAATAATTTTATTTTTATAAGTCCAAAAATAAGGAATAAAATATCAAATGACTCATAAAAATTCAAATAATACATCTAAAATAATTTAATAATAAAATGAATACAATTAAATTAATATGGTGGGAAGTGGATCCATATGGTTTAGGAACACGGGGTACTCCACCTTTTACTGTGGACTACAGACCACACTTGCTTTATCGAACCGACCTAGTGTTTCTCATGACCCACAGTCCAAGTAGGGGCTCATTAGCGGGTCACTAAAGTGTGGTCGATGAGCCAAAGAGTCGCAATCCCAGCCCGTGGATTACAGATCCTCCCCTAGAGACAAGTAAAGGTCACAACGACCTGATGCGACCACAACTCTATGGCGCATAGGGGTATCTCTCGCACATGCATATGCTTCACCCAAACGTAGATATCTAGCTTTCCCGAACTATCTATCTATATGCATGCCTTGTGTTGAAACATGGATGAGGTTTTGGCCCCCGTCTCTGTAGGCCTACCATCACACACAAGGGTCACACAGTCCCTCGGCTCACTCATTTAAGCATAAGCTCCGACCTCATCAAGGGCTAACCCAAAATCCCTTCTCGATTTTTTTTTTTTTTTTTTATGCCCAGGTACCTTGGGTTTTCCAACCGACTGGCATAGATCGTCAAGCACAATCCGGTATCCATTTGCTTAGTATGGTCTTCGAGGGACCACACTACTACTGAGTTTATGTTCCACTATAATAAATGTTTTTCATTACACACCCATAGGGCCTTTAACTGTGGACTACAGACCACACTTGCTTTATCGAACCGACCTAGTGTTTCTCATGACCCACAGTCCAAGTAGGGGCTCATTAGCGGGTCACTAAAGTGTGGTCGATGAGCCAAAGAGTCGCAATCCCTGCCCGTGGATTACAGATCCTCCCCTAGAGACAAGTAAAGGTCACAACGACCTGATGCGACCACAACTCTATGGCGCAAAGGGGTATCTCTCGCACATGCATATGCTTCACCCAAACGTAGATATCTAGCTTTCCCGAAAGATCTATCTATATGCATGCCTTGAGTTGAAACATGGATGAGGTTTTGACCCCCGTCTCCGTAGGCCTACCATCACACACAAGGGTCACCCAGTCTCTCGGCTCACTCATTTAAGCATAAGCTCCGACCTCATCAAGGGCTAACCCAAAATCCCTTCTCGATTTTTTTTTTTTTTTTTTATGCCCAGGTACCTTGGGTTTTCCAACCGACTGGCATAGATCGTCAAGCACAATCCGGTATCCATTTGCTTAGTATGGTCTTCGAGGGACCACACTACTACTGAGTTTATGTTCCACTATAATAAATGTTTTTCATTACACACCCATAGGGCCTTTAACTGTGGACTACAGACCACACTTGCTTTATCGAACCGACCTAGTGTTTCTCATGACCCACAGTCCAAGTAGGGGCTCATTAGCGGGTCACTAAAGTGTAGTCGATGAGCCAAAGAGTCGCAATCCCTGCCCGTGGATTACAGATCCTCCCCTAGAGACAAGTAAAGGTCACAACGACCTGATGCGACCACAACTCTATGGCGCAAAGGGGTATCTCTCGCACATGCATATGCTTCACCCAAACGTAGATATCTAGCTTTCCCGAAAGATCTATCTATATGCATGCCTTGAGTTGAAACATGGATGAGGTTTTGGCCCCCGTCTCTGTAGGCCTACCATCACACACAAGGGTCACCCAGTCCCTCGGCTCACTCATTTAAGCATAAGCTCCGACCTCATCAAAGGCTAACCCAAAATCCCTTCTCGATTTTTTTTTTTTTTTTTTATGCCCAGGTACCTTGGGTTTTCCAACCGACTGGCATAGATCGTCAAGCACAATCCGGCACCCATTTGCTTAGTATGGTCTTCGAGGGACCACACTACTACTGAGTTTATGTTCCACTATAATAAATGTTTTTCATTACACACCCATAGGGCCTTTAACTGTGGACTACAGACCACACTTGCTTTATCGAACTGACCTAGTGTTTCTCATGACCCACAGTCCAAGTAGGGGCTCATTAGCGGGTCACTAAAGTGTGGTCGATGAGCCAAAAAGTCGCAATCCCAGCCCGTGGATTACAGATCCTCCCCTAGAGACAAGTAAAGGTCACAACGACCTGATGCGACCACAACTCTATGGCGCATAGGGGTATCTCTCGCACATGCATATGCTTCACCCAAACGTAGATATCTAGCTTTCCCGAACGATCTATCTATATGCATGCCTTGTGTTGAAACATGGATGAGGTTTTGGCCCCCGTCTCTGTAGGCCTACCATCACACACAAGGGTCACACAGTCCCTCGGCTCACTCATTTAAGCATAAGCTCCGACCTCATCAAGGGCTAACCCAAAATCCCTTCTCGATTTTTTTTTTTTTTTTTTATGCCCAGGTACCTTGGGTTTTCCAACCGACTGGCATTGATCGTCAAGCACAATCCGGTATCCATTTGCTTAGTATAGCCTTCGAGGGACCACACTACTACTGAGTTTATGTTCCACTATAATAAATGTTTTTCATTACACACCCATAGGGCCTTTAAAGGCCATATAAACCCAACATCTCCAACTTGGCCTTTGATGGCCTTACATTCTCACTTCCTCACTTTCTCTCAACCCCATCTCTCTCACATGTCTTACAAAAGCATTAGAGACAACTCCCTTAGTCAGAGGGTCTGCAATCATCAAATATGTATATATGTAGATGATCTCGATCTCTTTTAATCTCGCATCATTTCTCAGGTGATAGAAGTATGGCTTGACACGCTTGGAATTCTTGTGAAATCGAGGCTTCTTAGAGACACAAATAGCCACCGTGTTGTCGCAGAAAATTCGCACCGCCTCACAACGTATAGGATGGAAATTAAGTTGCTTAAAAAACTTCTTAATCCACACAATCTCTTTGGCTGCTAGAAAACATACCACATACTCGAATTTCATGGTGGACAAAGTTACAATATCTTGTTTCTTTGACTTCCAAGAAACCGCACCCCCTCCAAGCATAAACACATACCCAGATGTAGACTTCATATCATCTGTATCCGTGAGATAGCTTGCAGCTGAATATCCCTCTATTGCTATTTCAGTTCCCCCCTTATATGTGAGCGTATAGTTCATGGTCCCCTTTAACTATCTGAGAATTCTTTTTACTACTTCCAATGCTCCTCTCTTGGATTGCTTTGAAAACGGCTCATCAGACTCATGACGAAGGACAAGTCAGGCCTTGTTCCCGTCATGGCGTACATAAGGGACCCAACTGCGCTCCTATATGGCACTCTCTTCATGGCTCTTATATCTATGTCTTCAGTCATATTTTTTTACTAAGTTGCATCTTTTTATCAATTGGGGTTGACATGGGCTTACACTTACTCATATAAGACTTTTCCAGTATCCTCTTACAGTAGGTTGCCTGGGAAAGTTGGATAGTCTTCTCTCTCTTGTTTCTTATTATCTGATGCCCAACACATATGAAGCTTCTCCAAGATCCCTCATATCGAAGTGTTGTGCAAGGAAATTTTTCGTCTCTACTACTAAGGCAATTGAGCTACTAACAATTAGCATATTATCCACATATAACGATATAAAGACCACATCACTCCCACTGACCTTTTGATATATGCAATAATCCTCATTATTTGTAGAGAATTCTACAAGAGCAAAAGTCTTTTGGAATTTTATGTACCACTATCGCGGTGCTTGTTTCAGGCTATAAAGAGATTTATTAAGTTTGCATACAAGATTCTCTTTCACTTTCTCTTTAAATCCCTCAGGTTGGGTTATGTAAATTTCTTTTTCTAAATTCCCATTTAGAAAGGTCGTTTTGACATTCATTTGATGAACCTCAAAGTCCAAATGGGCTGCTATAGTTATAAGGATTCGGATGGATGGAAATTTGGCAACAGGAAAAAATGTTTCCTCATAATCTATCCCTTCTTTCTGTGTGAAACCCTTTGCAACCAACCTAACTTTGTATTTTTCTATTTTCCTTTCAGAGTTCAACTTTTTCTTAAAAATCTACTTACAATCAATGGCCTTACATTTTTCAGGTAGGGGTACTAATTCCCATACATGGTTCTGGTTAATGGAAGCATATTCATCTTTCATGGCTTATACCCAGTATTCCCTTTCAGGATAGGTCAAGGCTTCACGGTGAGTTCTAGGTTTTGAATCTGGATCTTCCCCAATATTTCAAAATGTTCTCCAAGGTAGACAAAATGTTTTAGGTAAAGAGGTAGTCCACCGACTCAGTTACTTCGTCTCAGTTCAAGTAAAAGTTTACTTTTTTTAGGGAGTTCAGAAACATGCTAGGTTGGTTTAGAAGTTTCATGTTCGGGGTCTCCAACTACATCTTTGTTTTTGGCCTCTTCAAAAAAGTTGGCTTGTTTTCTACTCACCCTTGCTTCAAGGAACTCTTCCTCAAAGAAGTGAGCATCGCGGCTTTCAATAATTGTACCAGTTTCAAGGTTGTAGAATTAATACCGCTTACCATGATCTGATTAACCAATGAAAATGGATTTGACAGTTTTGGGTTGCAATTTGGTTCTATTTGGACGTGGGATAAGGACAAGGGCTGAGCAACCCCAAACTTTCAGGTGTTCAAAGGAGGGAGCACGACCTGTGAAAATTTCATGAGGAGTAAATGGGGCAGCTTTTATGGGAGTTCGGTTAAGGATGTAACATGGCGTTAATATGGCTTCTCCCCAAAATTCCCTTGAGAGATTTGCGTGCCCCATCATACTCCTTACCATTTCCACTAAGGTCATATTCCTTCTCTCAGCTACATCATTTTGTTCAGGAGTATAAGGCATGGTGTACTGATGGATGATCTCATTTTCAATTCACAATTCTTTGAAAATGTCAGATGAATATTCCCCCCTCTATAGGTTCTAAGGACTTTAATTTTCAGCTTGGTTTGATTCTCTTCTTGGGCCTTATATGCTTTGAATTTTTCTAGGGCTTTTGATTTTGCATGAATAAGGTACACATGGCCATATCGCGAGTGGTCATCTACAAAAGAGATAGAATATCTTTTTTCACTTTTGGTGGTCATATTCATAGGTCCACATATGACACTATGAATGATTTTCAATACGTTAGTAGCTATTTTTCACCTGGTGGTATTTTTCCTTATTAGTTTTCCTTGCACATAAGACTCGCACACTTGCGATAAATCTCCCTTATAATTATGAAGAATCCTGTCCCTTTTTAATCTTTCCATTCATTTGATATTAATGTATCATAACCTCTTATGTCATAGGGTAGCATCTAATTCATTAGGGGACGAGACATAAGCAACGTTCTCTTTTATTTCAATAGTAAATAGCCCGTCTACAAGTCATCCAGTCATGATCATATCTTTCCCTTTCTTGACCACCACTTTTTCCCCAATAAAAGTGGTTATGAATCCATCCATAGACATCTTAGGAACCGAAACCAAGCACTTCCTCATATCAGGAGCATAAAATGCTTGTTTTAGGATCAAGATACTCCCACTCCTTAGTTTCAGCTCAAAATCTCCAACTTCAAGTACATCAGTCTTCTGATTTCCTCCTATATAAATATGCTGTTATCCTGACCCTATGGGAGTGAAAAAATGGTAACCTTCCTTCATGTTTGTGACATGGGCCATAGTCCCCCGAGTCAAGACACCAAGAAGCTTCCTTGGGGCTAGCATGGACACGAAAACCACACATGCCAATTATTTGTTAGTTCTACTAGATTTGTTGAACCGATAACTATTGGCTATGTGGCCCACTTTCTTGCAAATAAAACAAGTTCGAGTCTCTCTCTTACTCCTTTATTTCCAAAGTCTCTTCTTTTGAAATATCTTTTTTTCTCAAAGTATTTCTTCCCTTTCCTTTCTTAAATTTAAAAGATGGTTGATATTTTACCATATGCACAACATCCCTTGGGGTTTGCCTTGAACTCCTCCTTTCTTTTTCAGATTTGATGGTCGTGATGAGTTCCTCTAGTTTTGGTGCCTTTGTTCTAACAGAGATGGAAGATATGAAAGTCTCCCATGAATTAGGAAGAGAATTCGATAAATGAATCACTTGTATATATTCATTGGGCTTCATGCCTGTATCTTCCAAATCTCTAACTAGCTCACGAAACACGTGCACATGATTTGAAAACTTGGTACCTTCCACCATTTTTAAATCATTGTACCTTCTCATAGCCATAGTTTGCTTCATGAGAGAGGGTTCAGCATACTCTCTTTAAAGTTTATCAAAAGTCTCACTTGCAGTATAGATTGACTCGTACTCAGAAGCGTACGAGTCAGTCATGGCATATAAAAGAATATGCTTGCATCTCAAGTTCCTCCTCTTCCAGTTGGCGTACTCATCTTTGATTATTTGAGATGAGTTGTCAGTTGGATGATGAGGTCGGTCCTCAAAGAGTACCTCATGTAAGTTTTCTTCATTGAGCACAACTTTGACTTTTCTTTTCCATCAAGCAATGTTGGTCCCATCAAACCTTTCGATTTTTAAGATCTCAGAGATAAAGGTACGATCAACCATTATATTTCTATTATTAAGCAAAAATAAGAAAAGACTCCTAATGGCAATCAAGTAAAACTAGCTCTGATACCAATGAAAAAAAGACCTATGTAATCTTTTGCCGGGGAAATACAATTTTTTTTTTAAAAAATAATAATAATCACCCCTTAAAATTTTGGCAACAAGATCACTCATATATGGTCTTATCACAAACAATAGAAATTCAAAAAATAAATAACACATCAATAAAATAAATCTCAACCACTTGATGTCATTCTGTGCTTGAGAATATAAAATAAAAGAATAAACAATTAATAGAAAATATGCCAGAGATTACCTCAACTGGGCTTTTTACACCCCACACTGAGTCACCACATCCAATGGCGCGGGATCAACGGTCAAGCTTCAATCTCGAATCGAAAAAGCTAATCTCAGCCAAACTAGATAACCACCCTTAAATATCTACAAAACCCTAACTATAAAATAATTAAGTTCAAATCCTAATTTTTCCAACCCTTAGATTAGATCATGAGAGAGAGAGAGTCTCTATGTTGAGGCGTGCCCCCTAGGGTCTTTTTAAGAGAGAGAGAAAATTAGATAGTAGAGAGAGAGGGGCGTGGCCCCTAGGGAAGAGAGAGAGAGGTGTGTAGAGATGGGCGGAGAGCACACATATTTATAGTGAAATTTAGGTCAAGGGTTTCTTTAGGGTTTCCCATAGTTTACCTCTTTCTTGAGATTGAATATGAATCGTTGATCAAGGTGAATTTTGGGGTGAGAGATCTGAGCCATCCATTTTATAGATGGGCCATAAACATTATGGAATGTGCTTGAATCATTATCCCCCTTTTCTTAAACCATTTTCCCATCAATATATTTAAATAAATTAAATCCATTAAAGATATAGTGCATACCATAAATTGCATATTCCATCTCATATTTTCCATAAGAATATTTCAATAATATCAAGTCAAGATATTCCTTCAATAATCAAGATAAGATATGGTCAATATTTCCTAATCAATATTTGACCATATGCTACAAGATATAGTTACCATATTTAATAAACTTGAAGACAAAGCAACAAGAGATGGTATCCAAGGGTGGGGCGTGCCACCCATGTATGGTATGTGGGGCGTCACCTAATACCCACATGATATGCCCATGAGCACTATGGGCTCTCCATGTATTTTTTTTAATAAATATTTTAAAATTAAATAAAATACATTTTAAAACATTAGAACTTTGTAAATCAATAACTTTATTTTTATAAGTCCAAAAATAAGAAATAAACTATCAAATAACTTATAAAAAATCAAATAATAAAATAATTTAATAATAAAATGAACACAATTAAATTAATATGATGGGAAGAGGATCCATATGATTCAAGAATTCAATCAACGATCACGGGGTACTTCACCTTCTACTGTGGACTACAGACCACAATTGCTTTATCGAACCGACCCAGTGTCTCCCATGACCCACAGTCCAAGCAGGGGCTCATTAGCGGGTCACCAAAATGCGGTCGATGAGCAAAGGAGTCGCAATCCCAGTTTGTGGATTACAAGTCCTCCCCTAGAGACAAGTCAAGGTCACCACGACCTGATGCGACCACAGCTCTATGGCGCATAGGGGTATCTCTCGCACATGCATATGCTTCACCCAAAGGCGGATATCTAGCTTTCCCGAACGATCTATTTATATGCATGCCGTGTCTTGGAACATGGATGAGGTTTTGGCCCTCGTCTCTATAGGCCTACCATCACACACAAGGGTCACACAGTCACTCAGCTCACTCATCTAGGCATAAGCTCCGACCTCATCAAGGGCTAAACCAAATTCCCTTCTAGATTTTTTTTTTTTTTTTTTATGCCTAGGTACCTTGGGTTTTCCAACCGACTGGCCTAGATCGTCAAGCACAGTCCGATATCCATTTGCTTAGTATGATCTTCGAGGGACCACACTCCCACTGAGTTTATGTTCCACTATAATAAATGTTTTTCATTACACACTCATAAGGCCTTTAAATGCCATATAAACCCATCATCTCCCATTTGGCCTTTGAAGGCCTTACATTCTCTCTTCCTCACTTTCTCTCATCCTCATCTCTCTCACATGTCTTACAAATATATTAGGGACAACTCCTTTAGTCAGAGGGTCTGCAATCATTAAAGCTGTAGATATGTAGATGATCTCGATCTCGTTTAATCTCACCTCATTTCTCAGGTGATAGAAGTATGGCTTGATATGCTTGGAATTCTTGTGAAATCGAGGCTTCTTAAAGAAACAAATACTCGCCACGTTGTTGCAGAAAATTCGCACCTCCTCACAACGTACAGGATGGAAATTAAGTTGATTAATAAACTTCTTAATCCACACAGCCTTCATGCTAGACAACATGGCACATACTCGGATTTCATGGTGGACAAAGAAACAATATCTTGTTTCTTTGACTTCTAAGAAACTGCACCCCCTCCAGTCATAAACACATACCCAGATGTAGGTTTCGCATCATCTGGATCTACGAGATAGTTTGCATCTAAATATCCTTCTATTGCCATTTCAGTTCCCCCCTTATGTGTGAGTGTATAGGTCATGGTCCCCTTTAAATATCTGAGAATTCTTTTTACTGTTTTCCAATGCTCCTCTCCTAGATTGCTTTGGAAACGTCTCATCAGACTCATGACGAAGGACAAGTCAGGCATTGTTGCCGTCATGGCGTACATAAAGGACCCAACTGCGCTCCTGTATGACACTCTCTCCGTGGCTCTTATATCCATGTCTTCGGTAGGACACATTTATTACTAAGCTTCGTCTTTTATGAATTGGGGTTGACATGGGCTTACACTTACTCATATCCAACTTTTCCAGTATCCTCTTACAATAGGTTGCCTTGGAAAGTTGGATAGTCTTCTCTCTCCTATTTCTTATTATCCTGTTGCCCAACACATATAAAGCTTTTCCAAAATCCTTCATATCGAAGTGTTGTGCAAGGAAATTTTTCGTCTCTACTACTAGCGCAATTGAGCTATTAACAATTAGAATATCATCCTCATATAACGATATAAAGACCACATTACTCCCACTGACTTTTTGATATATGCAATAATCCTCATTATTTGTAGAGAATCCTACAAGAGCAAAAGTCTTTTGGAATTTTATGTACCACTATCGCGATGCTTGTTTTAGGCTATAAAGGGATTTATTAAGTTTGCATACAAGATTTTCTTTCACTTTCTCCTCAAGTCCTTCAGGTTGGGTCATGTAAATTTCTTCTTCTAAATCCCCATTTGGAAAGGTTGTTTTGACATCCATTTGATGAACCTCAAAGTCAAAATTGACTACTATAGCTATAAGAATTCGGATAGATGAAAATTTTGCAACAGGGGAAAATGTTTCCTCATAATCTATCCCTTCTTTCTGTGTGAAACCTTTTGCAACCAACCTAGCTTTGTATTTTTCTATTTTTCTTTCAAAGTTCAACTTTTTCTTGAAAATCTACTTACAACTAATGGCCTTACGTTTTTCAAGTAGGGGTACTAATTGTCGTATAAGGTTTTGGTTAATGGAAGCCTACTCATCTTTCATGGCTTGTACCCAGTATTCCCTTTTAGGACAGGTCAAAGCTTCATGGTGAGTTTTAGGTTTTGAATCTGGATCTTCCCCAACATTTTAAAATGTTCTCCTAGGTAGACAAAATGTTCTAGGTAAAGAGGTGGTCCACCAACTCGGTTACTTCGTCTTGGTTCAGGTAAATGCTTACTTTATTTAGGGAGTTCAGAAACAGGCTGGGTTGGTTTAGAAGTTTTAGGTTTGGGGTCTCCAACTAAATCCTTGTTTTTTGCCTTCTCACAAAAGTTGGCTTGTTTTCTAATCACCCTTGCTTCAAGAAACTCTTCCTCAAAGAAGTAAGTATCGCAGCTTTCAATAACCGTACCGGTTTCAAGGTTATATAATTGATACCCCTTACCATGATCTGGGTAAGCAATGAAAATGGATTTGATAGTTTTGGGTTGCAATTTGGTTCTATTTTTATGTGGGATAAGGACATGGGCTGAGCAACCCCAAACTTTCAGGTGTTCAAGGGAAGGAGTATGACCTCTAAAAATTTCATAAGAAGTAAGTGGGGTAGCTTTAGTGAGCGTCCGGTTAAGGATATAACATGTCGTTAATATGGCTTCTCTCCAAAACTCCATTGAGAGATTTGCATGCCCTATGATACTCCTTACCATTTCCACTAAGGTCATATTCCTTCTCTCAGATACACCATTTTGTTCAGGAGTATAAGGCATGATGTTTGATGGATGATCTCATTTTCAATGCACAATTCTTTGAAAGGGTAAGATGAATATTCTCCCCCTCTATCGGTTCTAAGGACTTTAATTTTCAGGTTGGTTTGATTCTCTACTTGGGTCTTATATTCTTTGAAATTTTCTAGGGCTTTTGATTTTACATGAATAAGGTGCACATGGCCATATCGCGAGTAGTCATCTATAAAAGAGATAAAATATATTTTTTCATTTTTGGTGGTTACAGTCATAGGTCCACATATGTCACTATTGATGATTTTCAATACGTTAGTAGCTCTTTTTACCCTGATGGTATTTTTTCTTATTAGTTTTCCTTACATACAAGACTCGCACACTTTCGACAAATCTCCCTTATAATTATGAAGAATCCCATCTTAATCTTTCCATTCGTTTGATATTGATGTATCCTAATCGCTTATGCCATAGGGGAGTATCAAATTCATTAAGGGACGAGACATAAGTAACGTTCTCTTTTATGTCAATAGTAAATAGCCCGTCTACAAGTCGTCTAGTCATGATCACATCTTTCCCTTTCTTGACCACCACTTTCTCCCCAATGAAAGTGGTTATAAATCCAGCCATAGACATCTTAGGAACTGAAACCAAGCACTTCTTCATATCAGGAGCATAACATGCTTGTTTTAGGATCAAGGTACTCCCACTCTTTAGTTTCAGCTCAAATCTCCAACTCCAAGTACATCAGTCTTCTGATTTCCTCCTATATAAATATGTTGTTTTCCTGACCCCATGGGAGTGAAAAAACGGTAACTTTTCTTCGTGTTTGTGACATGAGCCTTAGCCCCCGAGTCAAGACACCAAGAAGCTTCCTTAGAGTCAACTAGAATGGACTTGAAAACCACACATATCAATTCCTTGTTAGTTCTACCAGATTTGTTGAACCGACTACTATTGGCTATGTGGCCCACCTTCTTGCAAATAAAACAAGCTTGAGTCTCTCTCTTTGCTCTTTTATTTCCAAAATCTCTTCTTTTGAAATATCTTTTCTTCTCAAAGGTATTTCTTCCCTTTCCTTTCTTAAATTTAAAAGATGGTTGAGATTTTACCATATGCACAGCATCCCTAGGGGTTTGCCTTGAACTCCTCATTTCTTCTTCAGATTTGATGGTCGTGAGGAGTTCTTCCAATTTTGGTGCCTTTTCTCTAACAGAGATGGAAGATATGAAAGTCTCCTATGAATTAGGAAGAGAATTCATTAAATGAATCACTTGCATAAATCCGTTGTGCTTCATGCCTGTATCTTCAAACTCTCTGACTAACGCATGAACGCGTGCACTTGATCTGCAAACTTGGTACCTTCTACCATTTTTAAATCATTGTACCTTCTCATAGCCATAGTTTGCTTCATGAGAAAGGTTTCAGCATACTCTCTTTAAAGTTTATCAGAAGTTTCACTTGCAGTATAAATTGACTCGTACTCAGAAGCGTACAAGTCAGTCATGGCACATAAAAGGATGTGCTTGCATCACATGTTCATCCTCTTCTAGTTGGTGTACTCATCTTTGATTATTTGAGATGAGTCGTCAGTTGGACAATGAGGTCGGTCCTCAAAGAGTACCTCATGCATGTTTTCTTCATAGAGCACAAATTTGATTTTTCTTTTCCGAGAAACAAAGTTGGTCCCATCAAACCTTTCGATTTTCAGGATCTCAGAGATGAAGGTACGAGCAGCCATTATATTTTTATTCTCAAGCAAAAATAAGAAAAGACTCATAATGGCAATCAAGTAAAACTAGCTCTGATACCAATGAAAGAAAGACCTATGTAATCTTTTGCTGAGGAAATAAAATATATATATATATTTTTTAAATAATAATCACCCCTTATAATTTTGGCAACAAGATCACTCATAGATGGTCTTATTACAAACAATAGAAATTCCAAAAATAAATAACATATCAATAAAATAAATCTCAACTACTTGATGCTATTCATACAACCTAATACTGTGCTTGAGAATATAAAATAAAAGAACAAACAATTAAAAGAAAAGATCCGGAGATTACCTCAACCGGGCTTTTACATCCTACACCGAGTCACCACATCCAATTTCGGGATTAGCGGTCTAGCTTCAATTTCGAATCGGTAAAGCTAATTTCAACCAAAATAGGTAACCACCCTTAAATCTCTATAAAACCCTAACTCCAAAATAATTAAGTTCAAATCCTAATTTTTTCAACCCTTAGATTAGATCATGAGAGAGAGAGAGAGTCTCTATGTTGGGACGTGCCCCTTAAGGTCTTTTTAGGAGAGAGAGAGTAGAGATAGAAAATCAGCGAGTAGATAGAGAGGAGCGTGGCCCTTAGGGAAGAGAGAGAGAGAGTTTATGGGAGAGAGAGAGAGAGGTGTGTATAGATGGGAGGAGAGCACTCTTATCTATAGTGAAATTTAGGTTTAGGGTTTCTTTAGGGTTTCCCATAGTATACCTCTTTCTTGAGATTAAATATAGACCGTTGATCAATGTGACTTGTGGGGTGAGAGATCTGAATCATCAATTACATAGATGGGCCATCAACATTATGGAAGGTGCGTTAACCATTATCCCCCTTTCCTTAAACTATTTTACCATTAATATATTTAAATAAATTAAATACATTAAAGATATAGTGCATACTATAAATTGCATATTCCATCTCATATTTTCCATGAGAATATTTCAATAATATCAAGTCAAGGTACTCCTTCAATAATCAAGATAAGATATGGTCAATATTTCCTAATCAATATTTGACCATATGCTATAAGATATAGTTACCAAATTTAATAAACTTGAAGACAAAGCAACAAGAGAAGGTATCCAAGGGTGGGGCGTGCCACCCATGTATGGTATGTGGGGCCCCACCTAATACCCACGTGGTGGGCCCATGTGCACTATGGGCCCCCATGTATTTTTTAATACATATTTTAAAATTAAATAAAATGAATTTTAAAACATTATAACTTTGTCAATTAATAACTTCATTTTTATAAGTCCAAAAATAAGAAATAAAATATCAAATGACTTATAAAAATTCAAATAATAAATCTAAAATAATTTAATAATAAAATTAACACAATTAAATTAATATGATGGGAAGGGGATCCATATGGTTCAAGAATTCAATCAACGATCACGGGGTACTCCACCTTCAACTGTGGATTACAGACCACACTTGCTTTATCGAACCGACCCAGTGTTTCCCATGACCCATAGTCTAAGTAGGGGCTCATTAGCGGGTCACCAAAGTGTGGTCGATGAGCCAAGTAGTCGCAATCCCAGTCTGTGGATTACAGGTCTTCCCCTAGAGACAAGTCAAGGTCACCACGACCTGATACGACCACATCTCTATGGCGCATAGGGGTATCTCTCGCACATACATATGCTTCACCCAAAGGTGAATATCTAGCTTTCCCAAACGATCTATCTATATGCATGCCGTATGATGGAACGTGGATGACGTTTTAGCCCCTGTCTCTGTAGGTCTACCATCACACACAAGGGTCACATAGTCTATCGGCTCACTCATCTAGGCATAAGCTCCGACCTCATCCAGGGCTCACCGAAAAACTCTTCTCGGTTTTTTTTTTTAGTCCCAAGTACCTTGGGTTTCTAACCGACTGACTTAAATCGTCAAGCACAGTCCGGTATCTATTTGCTTAGTATGGTCTTCGAGGGATCACACTTCCACTGAGTTTTTGTTCCACTATAATAAATATTTTTCATTACACACTCATAAGGCCTTTATAGGCCACATAAATCCAACAAACCTAAATCTCTATCTAACTCAGGAGAAACTAGATAAAAATATTAAAAAACTTGATAGCTCTCATGATCATCAAGAATTATCTAAAATTTCTTCAAACAGAGAAGGTGTGCAACAGTGAAAGTGCTTGATAATGCTAATTTTCAAGCTTGATAATTTGTCCCCTCTCAAATCTCGTCTCTAGGGTTATTCACTCCCCTCCTTTCACTATGTATATCGATAGGCAATAAGAAATATCTCAATTTTCATCTTATTGAGAAGAGGGTTATAATCACTCACGTGCCCTAAACACCTTTGATTTGTACAACATCCTTTCTACCAAGAGAGTCCATTTTTATTGGAAAACGTTTATATAGAGCCGAGGCTCTAAACAATCTAATTAGAGCCCACCTTAAAAATTTTGTTAGAAGAAGTTCTTTTGATGCCTAATATTCTCATATTGATCATCTCAAAATCAAGATACATGGACATGAGAAAAAAATAGATTCCAAGTTTTTGAAATAGTGCATCTTGTTATGCATTTTTGGACTGTCAATTTTCAAGATTTTTAAATTTTCATAGATATACTCAATGTACACTATTTTTTAATGAAAATATATTTTAAAACTATCACAAATATTTTTAGTATTGAAACCACATTTCTGGACACCTCAGTTCTATAGCTTTATTCCAACATACCCTATTTTTAGAACCGTCCAACAGCTCCGGTTTATAACTGTCCAACAGCTCCTGTTTTTATAACTGGTTTAATAATGTAATATAGATAGATATCCTTCTCCCTCACCTGCATCACTTCCTTTCCCCGCCTGCATCTCTTCCTTTCCCACCCTCTTACCCATCACATCTTTCTCTTCAAAAACAATCACGTCTAGTTGTAATGGAGGCAGGCTATGCCTGTTCCCCTTATCGCAGCCAACCCGAATATTCGCTAACACAATCCTTCTACCTCCTCCTAACTCTTTTGCTTAGAACCCACCTCTCTCGTCAGACTCGTATGGCCACCTCTTGTAATCATTGCTTCCCAGGGCTCTATGCTTAGGTTCAGTCTACAGCTATCCTTCCTCTCCTCCTCCCCATTTTTCTTCTGGTCATGGAACCAATGTGGATCTTCCATCTATCACTCATCTTGAGATTATTAGGAGTCTCAAAATATAGAGTGTGGAAGAAAGGAACTTGGAACACTCGACTCGGGAACGACTTGCCTCCGCTAGAGGCCAAGTCCAAGTGGACCTAGAAGAGTCCGAGAACATTAATTTAAAACCAATGTTCTCAGACTAAGGAGTACTCGGCCAGGTCTAAAACCAGTGGTATTAAAATTCTGCTACCATGTCTTCTGGACGGTCAAGATCCCTAAGCATATCACCTAGTGTGGCTGCTGGCACAAAAGGCACGTATCTTTTGTGCCTCTATGTGTCTCCCTTTGGTGGGTCGTTCTTGAAAGAAAGACAAATGCGATCTTGTCGGGGAATTTTTTTTTTTTTTTGGGAAAGATCACTTGCAAGTAGTCTTATTATAATAAGCTTCAAAAAAAATAAAACTAACATATTCAAGATGGTAAAAACCTTGATGCCATTAAACCATTTTTTTTTTTAAACAAAGAATAAACTTCAAGAAAAATAAAACTAACAAATTCAAGATCGTAATAACCTTGATGCCATTAAACCAATTTTTTTTTAAACAAAGAATAAGCTTCAAAAAAAATTAAACTAACAAATTCAAGATCGTAAAAACCTTGATGTCATTAAACCAATTTTTTTTTAAACAAAAAAAATATCCACAATCCTTATGCTGGGAATATAAACACAATATAATTAAATATGACAACAAATAAAAAGAGAGTACCGAAGATTGCCTCAACCAGGCTTATTACACCCCACACCGAGTCATCACCATCCGATGACGCAAAAGAGAGTGCCGGAGATTACCTCAACCGGGCTTATTACACCCCACACCGAATCATTACCATCCGATGGCGTGGGATCAATGATCAACCTTTAATTTCAGCCGGAAAAACAAGTTTAGGCAAAACCACACCAATAAAACATGAGCCCCTATGATCACAAACTCAAACCCTAGGTGAATTCCCTTAGCAACCTAGTTTGTGAGAGATGGATTCTCTTGTTGCCAAACCTTAGAACCCTTAGCCACAAATCTATAGTTGAGAGATAGAAGAGAGAAGAACTTCATAACCTAAACCCTTAGTTTGTTTCACAATATGGGAGAGAGTGATCAAATATGAGAGAGTGGGGCGTACCCCCTTTTTTGGCTTTCATGAGAGAGAAACTTTTTTAAGAGAGAGAAATTTTAAATAGGATATGACAGAGAAATATGGAAATAGGTACAAGAGATAAGGTCTAGAGATTCTTGGGTAAAGACAATCATTTTTATAAGCTTTGAACAAGATTAGGGTTTCTTAGGGTTTTCTATGGCTTGCCTCTTTTTATGAGAATGAATATGAACCATTCGGTGACTTGTGGGGTGAGAGATTTGATTCATCCATTCCATAGATGGGTCATCAATATTATGGAAGGTGCATGAACCATTATCCATTTTCCTAAACTATTTTCCTATCAATATAAATAAACTAAATTAAATCTTATCAAAATATTGTGCATACCTTAAAATAGCATAAGTCTACTCAATCTTTCTACAAAATCTTTCAAAGATATATCAAGTCAATATCTTCCAACCATATGTGTCACATGTCAGATCACCACAAAAATAGGAAAGAGAATAAGGGTGGGGCTTGCCACCCAAGGGAGGCACTCATGAGCCCCACCTTATAGAAATATGGTGGGCTCATGTGCACAATGGGCCCCCATGATATTTTTATATATTTAAAATTAATAAAAGGATTTTAGAATATTATTTAAATATTTAAACCACTGTAAAATTAATATCTTTAATTTTATCAATCAAAAAATTATATATAAAATATCCAGGGGTTCATAAAAATTCAAAAAATAATTCTAAAATAATTTCCATCATAAAACAAACACAATTAAATTAATTTGATGGAAAAATAATCCATATGGTTTAAGAATTAAATCAACAATTACGTGGCACTCCACTTTCAATTGTGGACTACAGACCACACTTGTTTTATCAGACCGACCCAATATTTCCCATGACGCACAGTCCAAGCAGGGGCTCATTAGCGGCGCACCAAAGTCCGACCAATGAGCCAAGGGGTCGCAATCCCAATCTGTCGATTTTAGGTCCTCCCCTAGAGACGAGTTAAGGCTATTTGGACCTGATGTGACCACAGCTCTTATGGTACATAGGGGTATCTCTCGCATATGTATACGATTCACCCTGAAATATGACTTACTTGCTTTTTTGAACGATCTATTAATATGCATGCTGGGTGATGACACATGGATGAGGCTTTGGCCCCCATCTCTGTAGGCCACCATCACACACAAGGGTCACATATTCCCTCGGCTCACGCATCCGGACATACACTCTGACCTAATAAAGAGATGACCCATTAAAACCCTTCACGATTTGTCCTCTATGCCTAAGTAACATAGATTTTTGCCAACCGACTGGCCTAGATCGTTAAGCACAGTTTGGTATCAGCAAACATCGTTTGCTTAGTATGGTCCACGAGGGACCACACTCCCACTGGGTTCGTGTTCCACCGTATTATTTCATTTTACAAGCACTCATAAGACCTTTAAAAGCCATATAAACCCAACATCTCCCACTTGACCTTTGAAGGCCTTACGTTCTCTCTTATTTACTCTCTCATCCTTATCTCTCTCTCCCAATTACATTCTCTCTCACTCTTTCTCTCAATTACAATCTCTCTCAAGCATTTTTTACTTATTCTCTCTCAATACGTTAATCATAGTTTTATCTATCAATCCTTTCACAAAATGATTTATAGAGGCAACACCTTTTTCTCTTTGTTGTTTGTATCATATCTCAAAAGTGGTCGTAGCCCATCTTTTACATCGCACCGTGAATCATTGACATGTTGTCGCAGAAGACCATCACGTACCCTTATTGCATGGGGTCGTATGGTCATGGGCTTAAAAGAGTTCTTCAAATAAGCTGCTCCTTTTTGTAGCCATACAATCAACACCACACATCTGGGTTCTATTGGTGAACAACATTATAGTCTATTATTCTATCTAGCTTGTCAAATACTAGCAGGTGCTCCCACTGAAATATTTAGTTTATCTGGATCTTAATCTTTCTCAATCTCACCTCATTCCTCAAGTGGTAGAAATATAGTTTCAATACTTGGAGTTCTTGTGGAATCGTTGCTCCT